>NW_021620662.1:2982916-3033424 GCF_004785775.1 Grammomys surdaster
GAGAGAGAGAGAGAGAGAGAGAGAGAGAGAGAGAGAGAGAGAGAGAGAGAGAGAGAGAGAACTAAAAGCATGTGTACTTTAACGTGTTTAAAATATTAAACATCTATTAAGCCCAAACTGCAGAAGCTTATAAAGTAATATCCAGGCAGTTATTTGGAATATTCTGAATAAGTCTGACTGATCACCTGCCAATACCCTCACTCGTTTCATCTGGCGCCACACTGTGTGCCAGGCAGAGCAGCTCTGCTCAGAAGCGTTGCACAAAGAAGCTTGAAGGATGATCTCTTCAAATCTAACCAAGTGTCATTTATGTTAAATGTATCTTCCATGACAACCATGTAACCAGCTTTGTAGGATCCTGTAAGTAGAGGGTTCAGTGGAATGAAATATAGAATTTATCAGGGAGGGGAGTAGAATTTACAATATTGCTACAGTATGGTCTAACAATGCAGTGGAAGGTTTCTGTTATTTTGCTTTTTATGGATGCCATGTTAGTCTATCCAAATGCAGCTGCCCTGAATCACTTAATAGGAGTACTTCTTGGGAGACTGAAGTAACGTTTGACAGGGATTCAGAAGTGTCTAGACTAGGCTTCCTTACAACACATCTTGTCTTCTTGAGTTTGTTTGCTTGCTATTAACCTGCCTTCCATTTTTCCATTTTTAGTTTCTCTCTGTTTGTTTCTTTTACTACTGCTGCTGCTGCTACTAATACCACTTCTGCTACTATTACTGTTGCTGCTGCTGCTGCTGCTACCACTATTGTGGCTGCTGCTACTGTTATTGTTGCTGTTGTTGTTATTTTCTGTACTGTCTGGCCTCTTTCCACTTTCTTCTTTCTTGCTGGTCATTGTGTATGCTGACTCCTTTTTTTTTTCACCATAACACAGGTAAATATGGGGGTGGAATTGTTTTCTCAACAATGGGAATATGGTTCAAATTACTTATATAAACATTGAGAAATGCAGTCAGTTTCATGAACACTATTTAACAAGGGACCTTAAAGTTGGAATCTGCTGCTGTGGCTAACTCAGATAATTGACTTAAAGTGAAGCTGCTATAGAAGAAGACACCAAGAAAAGGTGTTGGGTAGTGAGACCTCAATCCCTTCTTTCTATTAAGCAAGGTCCCAGGAAATAACCATTTGGGCCATGAGAGTTACACTTTAGCCTGACTTATAGCTGTGTTTTACATTATAGATTTCCATAAATTAGCAGTGGCATGTGAGATGGCTCAGGGGAAGATGATGCTTGTTGGCAAGCTTGATGATTTATATTTGATTCCTGGACCCTACATGGTAGAAGGAGAGAACCAACTCCAAGTTGTTCTCTGACTTCCACATGCACGCCTCAGTAAGCACACCATTCCCTCCCCCAACAAACTCTAAACAGATACAAGTAAAAATGAACACCACCACCAGTTTAAAGGTGAGCATCCACATTTTATCTGTTTTCATGTACATGTGTAGAAACATTAATATTAATGCCATTCACCAAAAGGAGACATCTCAGAGTCCTTGTCCTGAATATTTCTGAAACTCGCCTCTCATAAGTTATATAAGAGTTTATATATGGATCCTGGTGTGATGTATAAGCACAGAAGCTGGTCACCATCCCACCTCATCCAGATCCTTATATTTCTACAGATGGGGTTCTTGAAGTCTAGAATTTTCTTCTGTATGGTTTTCTGGAAAGACAGCCTTGGGGAAGTTCACTTTCCTCGTGAGAAGGAGGCTATTTCTATGTGAGGCTCAGCCAGAGTTCGATAGCCCAGATCTGCCTTCAGATGTGTTGGAAGCACCAGGCTTGAAACTGTCTTCATTTGCTGCAGCTGCAATTACATAGAACTGTAATCCTGGGGGCCTAGACAGACATATTTTCTCTCTCAGTTCTGGGGAAGTTTCAGGTCAAGGTTATGGCAGAGTTGATCCCTTTGAAGACCATCAAGGAGGATCCTACTCTGTGCCTCTCCCCTGACTTCTGAAGGTTGCTTACAATCTCTCATCCTCTGTTGTTGGTAAATATCTCATGCTGGTCTCTGTCTTCTCAGCATGACATTCTGGCCTGTGCCCCAACTTCACTGACCACAGGGAAGCCACTCAGCTGGACCAGAACCTACAGAACTACAGATAACCTCATCTTCAGTAATAACATCTGTAGTGATTCTGTCATGATGATACAGTAAGTTGTCACAGTTAAGTTGTCAGCATAAGAATTTTGATGTCAAGACATAAGCTAACTTTTAATACTTCTTTACAGATGATCAGGGGAAAGTGATTAGTGGCTCCTCTGCACATTATACATTCTCTTAAAGAACAAAGAAATAGTCACTTTTCTTAGTCAGGTGTGGTAGCAGAGACCTATCATTCATGGCAGTATTGACAGTTTGAGACAGTCTGGGATGTATAGCAAGAATTCATCTCAACCAAACTAACAAAAAAATTAACAACTATGCAAATTAAAAAGGAAAAAAAGATTGTGTTTTCCTTTCCTGATTCTAGTCCCTTACTTCTTTAGCTGTTTGTAGACTGCAGAATTTGTCCCTTATCTTCAGGCAGCAGGATAAAGAGAAAGGCTCAGAAACTAAAAATAAGAATTGAGGGTAGGTGCTGCATCCTACACCATCCACATAATCAGCATCCATTTAATAACCTTGTGTTAAATACTAGTGGAGTTGGTTGGATTGTTGTTTTCCGAGTCATTTTACAGGACGTACAGGAAGCATGTTACTGCTGTACAACCCATTTGGGGGATTTTCTTGGGAGAAAAATCTACAGTCACAGTAGTGAGGTATAAAGAAACCAGACATATTCCTGATTGGAGGTAAGGACAGAGCCAGAACTGGCATCTTTTTCTCTCTCCATTCTCCTGTTGCTTCATTACACCAGGAAGAATCCTAAGCACCCTTGAAAGTGAAGAAAGATCTTCCAGTGTCACTTCACCTAAACCTGAGATGCTGGCTTACAACACAAAACACAGACCCAGGGCCCAGGGCTATGCTACCAGAAGGAGAGAGGGGCATGGAGCTTTCCAATGGAGAGAAATAGAGATGCCTGAGAGTGAAGGCTTAAGTTGGGTCATTAAAAGAGACTGGGGATGTGTGACTGGTGGAGCAGAGGGAGTGGTGCTCCTCCACAGGCACAGCTTTCCCTGCTCCGGTCCTGTCTTTCTTTCCTCTTTGAGTTTAATCCTATCAGTAGCCCCTCCCTTACTGGTTCTACACTACAGCACCCCTAACATTTCTTTTCAAAGCATTCTTTCCTTAAATTCTGCATACAACTGACTGACTTCTAGTTGCTGCCCGTGTTAAGCTCTTGTCTTCCAGGGAGGTTTACATTTCTAGAAGGCAGAGTCAAACTGAAATTATCCTAAAATCTGCATAGAACTGGATGCAAAACCAGACCAGAAGTTCTTTAAGAGCAGTAGAGCCAGGAAATAGAAAAGGACAGGAATATGACAAAAGAAGAATTATAGGAGGATAAACGGGGAAGAGAAACATATTGGAAGGAGGGAATGTGATAGAGAGGTGGCGAAACACTAGAATCGGAGCCCAACTCTAAGAATGGGTTTGACCTCTAGCTAAAGACAAAATAGCCAGGAAACATGGGACATAGAGATGCTGTCCCCTTTGGTGCTACACATGTGGATCTTTATTTACTGGCCTCCTGCCTTGAAAACCAATGCTATTATTTATTTATTTTTAAAACTGAGAATTTTACACAATGTATTTTGAGCATATTCTTTCTCCTTTCTCAATCACTTCCCTAACCAGCTAATTTCATGTTCCTTCTCTCTCTTAAAAATCATCCACAAAAATCACAGTGTCTGATCTGTGTTGGTCAACTACTCCTGCGTGTGAGCTATGCTCTGGAGTGCTGTTGATATACCCAGAGTCACTCCATTGAAGAAAACCAATTGTCCCTCTCCCAGTAGCTATCAGATGCAATTAGCTTCTTGACTAGGGTTGGAATTTTGTATCTACTTTCCTTACTCTGTACAGCTTTCTTGTTCTGCAAAAACAAAATTTAATCATTATCTATAGCTACCATATAATGCTGGAAGAATACCTTGGGTCTGGAACCTCCACTGAGAAAAGGTGATGCCGTGATATTAAAGATCAATCTTAGCAGAAAGCCACCCTACCTGGGACAGGAACCATAGCCCTTGAGTTCCTACTACATGCAGATCATCTATAGATTGCAGAACAGAGGAAAGTCCTAACCCTTAGAGGAGAGGCACTGTTGCATTATTTGAGTCTAAGGAATAGACCGGGTAGGCATCTAGGGAATGTAGTTGTATCTACCCAAATGAGAAGATCAGAAAAACCAGAGAGATATTATCAGCCAAAAAAGTGCAGACTGTGGCCAAGAATAGCCATGCGGGATGATTCAGGAGGACTGGCTAGATTTTGAGCCATATTTGTGGTAAGGACATTCTCTCAGGTAGCTTGGAAAATCTATTAGAAAATAATCCATCAGAGTCAAGCACTGTCCTCAAGAGTGTGGGTCTCCAGGAGCTCTAAGGGTGCTTTATTGTTCCCGAAATAAAACCAATTACTCCAGGATGTGTCCAAATTCAGGGCGGATGCTTTATGTTTGGTTTCTTTCTTAGTTTGGCAATGTCCACCCTTAATGGTGCACAGCAGAATTAGGAGGTCTGGAAATTTTATTCCTGGAACTCAGATCTCCTGTACTGATTTGTTTCAGCTTCTTATTTAGTTGCTCACTGCTTCTATTGGTAAGCGCATGGTGTGCCCAGCACGTCAGAGAAATCTTTGATCCTGTCTCAAATAAAATAGCCTAATGCACACTTATTTTGCTATTTTCATTATCATTAAGTGAAATGCTGGAAAACATTTCAATTTAACCTCTAGAGAAAATAAGCCACTTTCCTAAGTAGTAGCAGCTCTGCCTCTTCATAAAACAGAAGCAACATTTGGAATGCAGAAGCCCTCCCAGGCCAGAGGCACATCGACTTTGTTCATAATGTTTCTAAGCTGTGGTAAGTGGAGCTCCTGTCCAAGGTCTCCTGGAAGAAGGTGGTCTCCAATACCCACTCCATAAATGTTAGCAGGGTAGAAAGGAATCATGGTTTAATTATATAGCATGAATGGTTTGTTTGTTTGCTTGCTTGTTTGTTTGTTTTGCAACCTTTTAAGGAAGTCTTGCCTTCTTTCACAGAAGAAAACAAGACGCTGGTCCAAATGAATCAAAATGTAGGAACTGTCCTCTGTTGTCCTGCGGCTATGGCTACAATCCTGTATGTACAATAAGAGCTATTCTATGACTGTGGTCCTAGGCTGAGGCTGTTGTCCCATAGCATTCAAGTTCGATAAGATTGTCCTCAAGAAGAACTGAATAGCCTTCTCCCATCTATCTCGACACTAGAGGTGTTAATATATTGCTACTACTTCCTTCTCAGAACCTAGAAGAGGAATTCATGGTTTGAGTATAAATACACTCAACAAGTTCATCTGAAGACTTGGTCTCCAGCTTGTCATGCTAATTTGGGGAGGTTGTGGAACCTTTAGGAGAGGGTCTAACCTGGAGAAAGAGGGTCACTGAGGAGTGAGTCCTGAGGGTTATAGGCTTGATATAGTTTCCACCTGAACTTCCTGCTTTCTAGTCTATGGCGATGTGAAGAATTCTAGTTGGGCTCCTGCTACTATGAGCTCTGCCATGTCTTCCCTGCTATGTTAGACTTTATCAAACCATGAGGCAAAACAAATTCTCTCTCCTAAGTAGCTCCTGGCCTGTATTTTGTCAGATCAGTGATAATTATAAACAATATAGCTGCCATCATTGGCAGGTAAGGCACTTATAGATCAGAGGTCAAGAAAACAACAGTGAAATAATGCTGTGTGAGGAAGAGGAAAAAGTGGAAGAGGGCCGTGCTGATTGGCTTTGCGCTGATTCAACACAAGCTAGCATCATCCGGGAAGAGGGAACCTCGATTGAGAAAAATGCTTCCATCTGACTGGAGGTAGACAAGCCTGTGGTAGAGATTTCGTAATCAGTGACTGACGAGAGGGAGCCCAGACCTCAGTGAGTAGTGCCTACCTACTCCTCAGCAATTGGTTCCGGGTTGTGTTAAAAATGAAAGCTGAGTGAGCCATGAATAAAAAGCCAGTAAGCGACATTCCTCTACAATCTCTGCTTCAGTTCCTCCCTCCAGCTTCCTGTCCTGCTTGACTTCCTGATCTGACTTCCCTAAATGATGGAATATGATGTGGAAGTATACGCCAAACAAACCCTTTCCTCCCCAAATTGGTTTTAGTCAGTGTTTCACCAAAGCATCAAAGCAATAGGAAGCAAACAAACTAAGATAAGGACAAAGCAATAGTAAGGAGACACATGGTGTCAGAAACTAAACTAACTGGCCCAAAGAAACTTTATGCAATCTACCAAGAAAGATTTAGAATAATGGAGACTAAAGTATGCCTAAGAACCTAGTCCAGAGCCCCTGATACATGCTACAGTTGGTGGTTGTATATATTAAACAGCACTTGAGTACCGGGCTCTGAGGCTGAAGACCATTGCTTCTAGCCAGGTGGACTTGGATGAATAATTGGCCTTCTCTGAGCTGTACACTCATCAGCTGTATCTGAGAGGAAGCATTTTGTTTTCATCGCCCACTGCTTGCAGTTCTAGTGAAAACCTGACAAAGCCTGGGGATTCTTTGCTGGCACCACAGATCTGAGAATATTGGAATATAGAAACTGTCAGGGACTTCTCCCACGAACTTCTGACTCCTCGGTAGATCGTTAACAGAGTCAGAGTCTGAGGTGCTCCTAATGTACAAAGATTCCATGAGGCCACCCCAGGCTAATTAAATCTGGACAAAACCATAGGTATCTAAAATAATATTCTCTAGGGTATTTTTATGTGCAGATAGGTGGATAGCCAACAGTGAAATACAACTGTGGTGATCAGTTAAATTCACAGTGGGCGTAAGGTCCCCACCTCTTAAATTCTGAAGGAGTTGAGTGCTTTAGTCTCACCCACATTGAGTGCTAAGACATTTTCAAGATATGATGCAAGTGTCCCGATTGTGGAGTGACACAGAAAACATCTAATATGCAAATCTCTGTCTAATTAATTTTCTAATTTTCCTTCTTTATTATTCAGTTATCTTCAGGAGCAGGGGTCCATTTTTAATAGTTTCTTTAAAGCCCTCTCCACAGTCTACCTACACAATACAATGATATGCCCTTGACACATGGCTATCTGTGGGTAAAAATTTTGTCTCAATGTAAAAAACTTACTCAGGAAAGATGAGCGCAAGGGTCCAAGGCTAACCGTGCTTCCCTTACCTGGTCTTAGCTTTGGTTGAGAATAGAAGGACAAAGAGTGAAGATCATCTGCTCTGAAGAAAATCCCATATGAAACTACCGGAAGTAAGAAGTGTCAAGAGCAGTTCGATATAAGAAGACAGGGGCTGCCTACTGTCAACTGCTTTGATCAGGGCGTCTTGGTTGCAAATAGAGACTTGGGTTTTTATTTTATTTTGTTGATTGTTTGGTTCTGAGAAAGCTTTAAGGGCCAGGAGAGATGTCTCAGTGGCTAACAGAAGCTACTGCTCTTGGAGAGGACCTGGATTCAGTCCCCAGTATCTACATTGTGGCTCACTGCTGTCTGTAACTTCATTTCTAAGAAGTCTGAGTCTTCTTCTAGCCTCCATGAATGTCAGACATGCACATTCTACACACACATACATGCAGGCATGTTTAAAAATAAAGTAATAAAAAGACACATGAAATAAAAATAAAAAGCTTTTCTTAAAAAAAAGATATGGACTACCATATTCAGGTTTTCAGGTTAAAAGAAAAATCTAATGTGGGATACTTTTTCTTCTACAAACCATTTTGTGTCTTGACTATGTCAGTGCTCCTTTTCCACTTTAATTGAATCATTCTTTTCTTTTTTTCTATTTATCATTTTCCCAAATTTAAAACTTCAACGTTTCAATGGAGGCATTAAAAATAAAAGGAAAAACAACCTGGGCTCTTATTTTAGGCAACATATCTGTGAGATATGGGGTCTGGCATAACTAACATTAGTGATGGATGAGGTCTCTAAGATCCAGGAGAGTGTTGCTTGGAGCCCTGGCAGCAGCTACATGATGTGGCTGAAGCTCTCTACCCAGGCCCATAGCTTGCTATTGTACAACTGGAACTCAGTGATCTGCAAGGCCCAGGTGAGCCTTGAAGTATAACTTTAAGTCCAGGCCAAAGTCAATGTCTCTGAACCATTCGAATCCATTTAAAGCTATCTCATTTTCCTGAAGTAATTGCTGCTTCCAATAACCATGCAGGAGAAAGATTTGAATCTTGGATCTCGCTCCTTTAAGTCTTACTTATAACTCAGCTCAGACTCAGTTTTACATTCTAATAAGTGAGATAAGAAACATCTAATTTTTTGCACAGAAGGGCAAGTATTCCATTTGGTTGTTGGAGAACTGGCTAAAAAGGCCTTTTGTAACACATTTCAATATGATATTTTTAAGTGAAAACAGCTGATTTCCATGTTTCAGAAAACAGAAAGGCGAAATAAAAGCCATCATGTTTAGAAAGAGAACATTATGAGAAAATCCTCTATTTGGTTAGAATAGTGTTTAAATATGTTCCCCACAGTATTTGTAGGAACACGCACCACTCCCATTAGAACTCATCTGAACATGTATGAATGGCGGATATATACTGTTCTTAATTAAAAGCTATTCAAGTTGTTATTTTGTCACCCAACTGTTCATTGTTCATTCATTCATTCACTCACTCATTCATTCATTTGTTCATTTGTTTAGAAGGTGAAATAAAAGTGGCTCCTATAAGTACATGTCAATATATTGTGTTCAATTTCTCTTTGCTTATTTAATCCCTCCTTGTCAATCTGATGACCCATAATTTTCAGAGCAATGCCATGTATGGTTTGCAGTTCTAGATGCTGTGATGGAAGTCCAAACTCAGAAAACTCTGAACAATTGCTTGCAAAGCAATTTGATTATTTTTGTTTCTTAGTTGAAAATGAATTTTTCCTTACTAAACTATGTTTGACAAATCTAAATTTAAAATTGACTTAATTAAATAATTATTTTATTTTTTTGTTGTATCATCATTTTATTTTATTGGTCCAGGGCCTTGCTATGTAGGGCAGTCCAGTATCGAACTTGTGATTCTCCTGCCTCAGCATCCTGAATACTAGGATTATAGCCACAGGTAGCCTTATCCAACTATTTTGCTCTTTTAAATTATCCATGTTAACTCTTCTTTGTCATTTGATGTCTAGCCAATTACTCATAGGATCTTGGCATGTTTTCATTTAGAACTGTGATTATTATAACACTGTATGTGTGTAGCACAGCTGAAGAGTTATGCTTCAGTTACTTTCAAGGTTGCTAATGTCTTTTCTCTCATCTCACTGTATCTCTGTAAGGCAGGAAGGACTACAATAGCTATTTCTGCCTTCCAAGGTGATGACCTCATGACCCAAAGACATGAAGGCAGACTCAGGCCCCATAGCCCTATACCTCCTCTTTCTAGTCACTGCTCTCCACATCAGTGGTCTTAAACAGGAAAAATGTACCCTTCACATCTTCCAGGAGAAATAGTCTAGAGGCATTTTTGGTATATCATCATCGCAGTCTGTGAACATCAAAGGATAGAACGAAAGCATGCCAAGAAACATGCTACAATACCGACAGACCCCCAAATTAAAATGTTACCTGCTCCAGATATAATTAGCATTGCTATGGAGATGGTTTATGTGTGCTTGAATGAAACATGGTTGACATCACAGCTAGTGACACCTGTGTGACACGTATGTGATACCTGTATAGCTAAGCCCCTGTGGCTGCTGGGGAAGTGGCCCACTGAAAATCCCAAACCTCAGAGGTTGTTGAGAGTCTATCTCCTTATCCAAAATTTGAATATAACTTGACATATAAATGGATGAATAAAATTTACATCAAGCATTTTTCTCTTTGACCACAAGAGAAATATATGTTCCATATATTCAAGTTATCAAGGCTATCTTTGAACAAGACCATCAGAGACAAGTCTGTAATAAAACATATTTTTTAAATATAGATGTAGCAAGGGGGCTTTTGGGAAGCATAGGAGTAAGAGTATATGGGGCATATTATAGGATTAGCTCGTGTCCCATTATTTTGTGTATGATATAATGGTGGGAAAGTCTGGGAAGTGGGAGATGGGATATTCTTTGGTTAGGTGGCTTAATATTCTTTTATTAAGAGGTAGAAGAAAAGACTGGGCTATTGCTATAATTGACAAAGAAGCAGGAGTCACTCCTGTCTGGCTATTGTGGTTTCCACTGTGTTTTTATTTTTGTCTGGGATCAGACATGTTTACAAAATGGCCTGTGTTTATCTTGCTTCATCACGGTCACAGACGAAGGTCACACATGGTCAGTGCAGCATGAAATTGTTTGTGTTCATCAGGACAATGTTTGCTCCAGTTAAGCTGGTTCAGTTTTCAGCCGAGAGCTGTCAGGACTACTTTGTCTTTCTTACTCAAAGCATGTATAAAAGCACAAAAGCCCTAAACATCAAATAAACCACATATACACTGTAACCACACCATTCTGTATAAGCAAAAGAAAATCTTTGTGGTAAATCTTTTCAGTATTTTCCTCAGAAATGTGTCTTTCAATAAAGTAACACTGTGTCAAGGTTTTGTAGCTTGATTCTGCTTTTTCCTCCCAATAACCTATAAAAAATTCTCATGCAGGCAAATATCTTCCTAGAATATGACATATCTTTAATTAGTTGTAGAATATCCAAAGAGAGTATTGACCCATGGCTTACTTATCAATTCCATCCTGATAATAGTTTACGTTATTTGAAACTTTACTATTATAAATGACATCAGTAAAGACATCATTGTACTAATAAAATTTTTGAAATAAAATCCAAAAGGTATAATTCCTGAGTGAATTTTGTGAGGTCTGCTGTATGGAAATAGTTGTGTAAGATAATATCCTGTCTGCCTGTTAGGAGAAAAATCATAAGACAGAATCAAGGCTTCACCAAGGTTTGTCTCATAATCCTCAGTTCAGAAAAGGACAAGTAATGCTAAGGAGGGGATGATGACATCGGAGAAAGGCGTTTGTAGATGTCATGAGGGATGCTAAGAAGCTCGTTTTCACCATGAGACGTAACAGGAAAGTTTATCCTCACAGAAATTGACCTAGGTTGTACTCAATTCTGCAAATGCATCTATGGTACAGTGGAAACCCCTTCAAAGCTGGATAGAATTAATAGCTTGTCTTTGTTCATATGATGAAGGATCTCTTTGCCAAAGCAGAGGAAGTCGGGACTTGATTATTCAGAACAAATAAGACGACATATTGGAGAGGTCGGTTGAGTGAGGGAACTTGGAGTAGCATAGATGTGCTCTGGCTATTCATTTCCAGGTCATGTACCTTTAGTTCTTTTCCTTGGCTCATGGTATTTCATTCCCTCAAGTTCAAAACTGAATAACCATAGAGCTTAAAAGACATATGGGTAATGGATTGGGTCAAGAGCTTTATGACTGGCAGTACTAGGAGACGTGATTTTTTTAAAAAAATAAAACCCTCTTGGCTTAAGGAGTTTCTCTTTGTGTTTAACTTACTGAGAACCATAATCACAAATGAAGATGTGCAGAAGTTAGGTCTCATTTTTTTCTCCCAAACCCATGTTCCCAGAAATAAGACCCAGACTCAAAATATATTAGCAAATACTTTGGCCATATAACTAGGCTCTTATGACTAGATGACTAGATCATAATTTAAAATGACCCATTTATTTTAATCTACATTCTGCCACTTGGCTGATTACCTGTGCTCAGGTACCATGCTGTCTTGTCACATATTCCCGGGGAAATCTCCCATGTCTCATTCTGTCCGAGAATTCTTTTTCCTCCTGGATGTCCCACTTTCTATTTCCTGACTAAGCCATAGGCCATCATATTTTTATCGACAGGTGCCAAATCCATACAACCACAAGATAGTCTTTTAATAAGGATATACTGAAATCTGTCAAACTTTTTGCAACAGATGCATGCTTGGACTTTTTTTGCTATACTCCTCCTTGGTATATGTCCAAGAGATTTGACATTCTACTCCACAGATTCTGAGTTGTGTTCACTGCTGCTTTGTCCACAGTAGCTGGGAAATGGAAACAACCTAAATGTCCTTCAACTGATGAATAGATCATGAAATGTTGCACATACACACTATAGAATGTTATTTAGTCGTAAAGAAATCTATGAAATTATCAGGCAAATGGATGGAACTAGAAAATATTACACTAAGTGAGGCAACCCAAACCAGAAAGAAAAATACTGCATGTTGTCTGTGTGTCTTCCTACTTCTGAACTTTTAGATGTAAGTATAGTAATCTCAGAAACCAGGAAAGTAGAAAAGAACCATGGCAGTTTGGGGAGGGGGAACACTCTAGAGAGGGCCATGGCAGGAGGCATGTATGAGTAGGGAAATGGGAAATGGGGTGTGCAGACCACACTTGACCCCAGGAGTAGAGAAGGAGGGAAGCTAAGGCTGAGGGACTGGGACAAACGACAGTAAAGATGATTCAAAAAGCCGTGGGGAAAATGTTACTTTATGTTTACTTAAACACACACATATAATATGTATTTACATGTGTACACATACATAGATAATTTAAATGAAATTGTACGGCTTGGGGTTATAATGCTACCTTCAAATGTCATAGATGATCTAACAAACCCCCAGTGCCAGCTGCGAGAAACCTCCCTTTGAGTCTAAGAGACATTCCGATAAGAGACAGCCCTTGGACACTGCCCTTGGCTGTCTCCCAGAATTTGAAGAGAAGTCCTTATTTCTGAAGACACCACATCCATTAGGACTGAGACTTAGAGGACTCCAGCTGGAAATGACTCAGAAACCTTGTCCCCGAGGACTAACTCTCACAGCCTCTGAAGTGTCATGCAAGCTGCCAAAGGAGAAAAGCTATTGATTGCCCCATCCAGCTGTAAAGCCCCTGGTCTGTGTTTGAACTTACACACTATAAGGGTTATACCCATAAAATAGTACAACTGTCTGAAGTGATTTACTCTCATTTGTTTCAGAATTGGCATTTCTGTGATTCTAATATTTTTGTTAATTAACTTTTTTGCAAGAAAATTCACAATTGTTTTTTCAAAAGAACACTTCACAGATAAGTTTAATGTGTGAATAGGTGCGTTTTACAGCTTCCGAACCTAGCGTTCACAGCAGCCCTAAAAACGGACAACTTGGTACTTATTCATCCCATGCCAGGTAAAATCCTCCAACAGAAAGTGTATTTTCTCCATAAACCTATGAAAATTGCAATCCAATGACTTCCACTAAATTTTGCGTCTTGGAAAGGACTTGCATCAAGGGATATAAAAGTCCTTATGATGCTGGATCCACAGCCTCCACTAGATGCACACAAGGAGGATGGACTTGTCCAAAAATCTGTACAGAGGAGGTTTTACAAACTGTGTTCTGACATTCTGTCTCCTCAAGAGTCAGTGAGTTTGATATTCCCACTGAAATGGGATTCGCTTATGTCTGGGCCACATCTAACCGGCATTCGGAACCATCTACTCGAGTTGCTAGCTGTTGGAGCATTTTGGAGACACACTGATAGCTCTGTGCCTAAAAGGCTACCTGGCACACACAGAAGGTCAGTGTAGTGAATTGCTGGCATTGCTTCTCATACTTTTCTATAGCACGATTGGGTAAAGCAAGCTCGTGTTAATCTGGCTTGCACAAGGCACACAGATGCCTCAAAATGCATCTTCTTTCAGTTCTGCCTGGAGCCCCAGGGAAGCCTGTTCCAAGTGTTTGCTCGAGGCTCACAAAGCCCTTTGTGGATCCTTTCTCAGGTACATTATATCATCCTTAAAGTCATTGAATTAGTATATTGTAATTGGACTATTTTGAACCTGCATAAATCCACTCCCAATCCCCCAGGGCTAGATTTCCTATGTCTTGGCAGTAGCAGGGCTCTGTCTTCCCTGTTACTCAGCAGCCACCTGAAACCAGAAGCCTATTTGCATTGATGACTTTAGTATGGTTTATGTGAGCTGCGTGTTTCCAGGCTGAGTAGAAATGGACCCGTTTAAGGTTACTTTCCATTAAGTGAATCTGAATCATGTCTATAACCATGGGCTGTATGTAGAGAACACTCTGCTAACAAGCTCACTTGCTGCCCCCAGTGGCTTATAGTCACAGTATGGACCAGCCAAGGAATTTCTCACAGTTTACCAGCAGTTCTGGTTCCTAGAACTTACACCATACTAGTCCGGGCATTTGTTTCCAGTCTCAGAGCATTAACTCATTGAATGCTAAGACTTGGTCGTGAGTGTCAAAAATGATTTTGCAAACAATAGAGTATTTTAGTTGTAATGGGAGTGTGTGTGTGTGTGTGTGTGTGTGTGTGTATCTGTTTACTTTCTAAGATTTG
Source organism: Grammomys surdaster (assembly GCF_004785775.1). Lineage (NCBI taxonomy): Eukaryota > Metazoa > Chordata > Mammalia > Rodentia > Muridae > Grammomys > Grammomys surdaster. The sequence continues at coordinate 2,997,384 of NW_021620662.1, forward strand.
TTTTTACTTTTATGTGTATGTATGTATATGCTACCTGTATGCCAGAGGCAAAGGATGCCAGGAAAAAAAATGTCAGATCTCCTGGAGCTGTAGTATGGACAGTTGTGAGCTTCTCTACTGGACACCATGTGGATGCTGGGAACCAAAGTGTGGCTCTTTAGGAAAGCAGGGAGTATTCTTACTTTTTGAGCCATCTCTCCAACCCCCTACATTTAAAATATACCAGAGAACTACATTTTCAAAGTTAGTCAAGTTGTAAAACATCTAAAACTTAAAGTGAACATCTGCTAAAGGAGGATGCCTTAAACTTCAACCACCAAGACTCAGGATGTCAATCTTAAGTAGAAATTTCAAGGTACTCAGCAAAGTAGGTGCCGAGTACCTGTTAGGTTTATCAATTACGCATCCGTCGATTTTGCCAATCTCATGAACAGATGCTTGGATATTATGTACTAGATAGGGCCAAAGATGAATAAAGAAAGTACCTGATTAGGCTAACTTTCCACGTTCTCTGAGGAGTTTGTAGTTCAATACAGGAAACATGAAAGCAATGTCATCAAAGATATCAGTAGGGTCCTGATCGTCATAAGAAAATCAGTACGAAGAGTACACCACTAAACACACCCCCTTTAAAGCAGTCATTAACTTTGGGAAAGATGGGAAAATTATTATTTTTTTAATTTTCAAAAGTGTAGCTTAATATTTTCTATATAGTAATCCATAGATCCTGAGGATGAAACTTTACTGGTCTCCATGGCAAGTTTGAGCCATCTTGGCAGCTCCACCAACATTGCTCAAAAGAACTCTCTTCACCTGTGTAGAGTTCCCCATGTTAAGATGAGCAATTTCACTTCACAACTGGAAAGACCCTACCACCTCTGTGGTGGTTTGAATGACCATGGCCCCATAAGCTCACAGGGACTGGCACTATTGGTAGGTATGTCCTTGTTGGAGGTTATGTGTCATTGGTAGGTGGGATTTGATGTCTCAGAAAATCAATCCAGGCCTAATGGGTGACTGTCTCCTTCTACTGCCTTCAGACCCAGATATAGAACTCTCAGTTTCTTCTCCTAGCACTATGCCTGCCTGCTTGTTATCATGCTTCCTCCCTTCATGATAACGGACTGAACCTCTGAACTACAATTTTGTTTCTTTGTAAGAGTTTCTGGGTTCATGGTGTCTCTTCACAGCAGTAGAAACTCTAACCAAGACTGAGGAAGGATGAATGAGATTCCAACATGCATCTGGAAACTAACTTTATTCATGGAGACTGATTCAGTAAATATATTCACATTTAGAAACTTTTGTTTCTTCTCAAACTCTTCGTTGCAGAAATTTTCATAACGTGTCTTTGGGTAATAACAATAATCACCACCATTTCTGTATCCTACAAAGTGGATGAAACCAAGACTGGGAAGGTGCTGAAATAAAAGCAATCTTGAACAAACAAGTAAGTAGGAGATGACTGTGTTCACACATGATTTCCATTGTAAATTTTTCAATGGGCATCATTTACAGATTGACCAGGTCAACTTCAGCTGCAACCAGACTACTGATGTGATGGTTAAATTTCGTGGCCAGCCTTATTAGATTGAGAAACATCATGGCCAGCCTTATTAGATTGAGAAATGTCTAGGGCGTTGGTGAGATATGCCTTTGAGTGTATCTCTGTGAAAGCATTTCCAGAGAGAACTAATGGAGGGAGATAGCCTCCCTGAATGTGGGCATCATGATCCAATGAGTGGTATCTGCAGCTGAATAAAAAGGGAAAAATGATAAAGGCAGGTGAGTGGCAGTGCTCATCCTTCTCTCTATCCCGTCCCACTGAGAAGCAAACACACAGTCACCTTTGCCAGGAGATGTTCCTGTGGCTACTGCTTCCCCACCATGGTGGACCTTACCTTCAAGCCGTGAGCAAAGATAAATCTTCTTGATCTTGTCAGGTTTTTGGTCACAGTGGCCAGAAAAGTCACTAATATAGGTGGTTATTACACATGTTTGAGAGTTTGGGAGTTTGCTTTTGACTCCTACCCCAATATGTTTGTGTAATTTTCTAATTCTTAATTTGGTGAGCACTCATCATATACTGGCTTCCAGCTATACCAAATTCTAGGGTACTCTTATCATGTTGTTTTTCTGAACTAACAATCCTTATAGGTTCCTAGGATGAGAGAATTTTTATATTTTTAAAACACTGTTTTATATGCTAACCATAAGTAAAATGATAAAGATGCCATTTGGGGTAGCAATCCATTTAGTCTCCCCTGCAAGCCACTTGCTAGCATGTTAAAAGGCATGTTAGTAGAGAATTCAAAATCTTTGGTAGACTATGTACAAAAATAGACCACCCAGAGCTCCCAGGGACTAAACCACAAACCAAAGAGTACACACGGAGGGACCCATGGCTACAGCTGCATATGTAGCAGAGGATGGCCTTATCTGGCATCAGTGGGAGGGAAGGCCCTTGGTCCTGTGGAGGCTGGATACCTCAGCATAGGAGAATGCTAGGGTGGTGAGGTAGGAGTGGGTGGGTGGGGGGAGGTGAGCACCCTCATAGAAGCAGCAAGGAGGGAGGATGGGATGGGGGTTTGCGGAGGAGAAACCTGGAAGAGGAATAACATTTGAAATGTAAATAAATACAATAACCATTAAAGAAGAAAAACATTTTTCAAGATGCAAAGATATAATATAAATCAACCTGGACATTTATTAAGTACATGCACTATTAAAATATTTCATAAAGTCTTGCTGTAAAGTGCTTTGAAAAGAAAATGGAGCTAAACCAATAAAAGTGAGATCACCTAGGACAGGAGAGCATCGGATTGAAAGGAACCATGTCACGTTCTCTGCTTGATTGGGAAGACAACTGCAGCTTAGAAGACCAATGATTTAGAACCTGTATTTCAGCTCTAGGGACAAGAATAGAATGTGTGCTGGCTTTGCAATGATGTGTTTTATCATTTCACAAAACCACACTGAAGACAAGGGTAGTGTGGCCTCAGGAAGGACTCGGCACAGTCCTTCCGTCATGTGAAGGCCACAGTGTCCATTTCCTTTTGGCATTCTTTCAGTCTGACTTTCTTCTTTGTGTCTATCTCGATCAGCAGTTTGTACCCATTGAGGTCAAATGGTCCTTCCACAGGGTTCGCATATTAGATACCCTGTATATCATATTCATAACAGTAGCAAAATTGCAATTATGAAGTAACAATGAAAATGATTTCATGGTTGGAGGTCCCTACAACATGAGCCACCATGTCCATTTGTAACAAGGGGTCCTGTAACTGGGGTCCTGCTCTCGGTGCTGTGACTCAAAAGCTCATTGTAAATTGACAGTGGCTGCTTGTGATCCTCAAGAAGAAATCTAGACACTCTCCCTCCCTCTCTCTGTCTCTGTCTCTGTCTCTGTCTCTGTCTCTCTCTCTCTCTCTCTCTCTCTCTCTCTCTCTCTCTCTCTCTCCATTTTCAAAACAAGCATGCTTTGCTTGTCTGAATTAACCCCGAGGAAGGAGGAGACCTCACATGTAGCAAGCTCTTATAAACCAAGCATGGAAATGGTGCACACCGCTTTTGCTCACATGCCAGTGAGTAATCAGGCCATAGCTTCAGCCATCTGGCTAAGAAACATTGTCTGGGCATGTGCACAAGATGAATAAGAACTAGACCTAGTAAGATTTGAGTACAGAAGCCCAGGCCTATAATTCTAGCATCCAGGAGGCTGAGGAAGGAGGGCATGCATTTAACACAAGCCTGGGATACCTGTGAGACTTGCTATCACTTACAAAACTATTAATGAACACTTACTAAAAGTATCCATGCTGTGTAATTCAAGAAACAACAAAAAGGATAATAGGATGTTGATTTGTCCACTTATCATCATATGAAGATGACCCACCTGTCTATCTTTGAATTCTAACTCTCATTAATGATCATCTTTAATGACAGATACTGTTTTACCATATGTGTTCAAAAATGGCTGGATATGTTTTAGACATGCTCAACTTCTACACTTCACATGCACAGTAACTCAGCTTGAGCGGTAAAACTTTATTATTCTCTCATGCATGTAGAGTTGTAGTATGAAAAAGTTTGTACAGTGAGATACATTAGTGCATATGTACCCTTATAAACAATATTCATATACACAAATGCATGTTTTTGCCTAATATGCATGTTCTCAAGATTACATGGTTATATATTTTAAAGTTTGTGGCAGAGACAAGACAAAGTTATGTTTACAAAATTTTCTCATTAATTTACTAAGGCAATTTTAGCCTTTGTGCTAAACATAATTCCTCTTTGGGGCATAGTAGGTTACCATTAAGTCTCTTTAAAAAAACAGTAAATTGAGTTCTGGAAAACTTGTGCCTCTAAGTGTAATTGCAGCTCGAAATATGTGCCTTGTAGAAACAATCTGGATAAAGTGAGGAGGATATACTCCGTTAAGATGATCCCTAGCTCAGTGGCGGGTGTCCTTGAAAACAGGATTTGTTGATTCAGAAAGGCAGAGACATGCATGGGGGCAGATATCAGAGGAAAACAGAAACAGCCTGCAGGATATGACAGTCCATGGAACCCCAATGTTTGCTGGCAATCTCCAGAAGCCAGGAGACAAACAAAAAATAGATTCTTCCTCAGACGCCCCCAAAGAGCCAAGCCTGCCAACACCTTAACTTCCTACTTCCAGCCTTCGGGACTGGAGAGAATCACTGTCTGCTGTTTAAGTCGCCCACTCCTATTGTAATTTGTTGAGGCAGCTTGAGAAACTCACTCATAAATCATCTGTTGACTTATCGTATGGATGCCTTCCTCCTATAAACTTGCAATGTACACATTTTCATGCATATAAAGAGAGGTATGGACATCGTTAGTACCGTGGTGCTGCCTATTGCCAAAACCTGGGATAACAGCTGCTTTCATAAAATCACCTTCATCTTATAAACAATCAATTTTGAGAAGACTTTCTATAACCTAGCCATTGTGCAAACAATGGGGCTTCTGTGTGATTCAAATTACTTGTGTAGGTCTGTCCCGGGAGAGGGCCATCAGGTTGCACTGCACGCACAGGAGAAACAAACCATGTGTAAAGCAGATCTACTTTTCAATTTGTGGAATGTGTCAGTAAGTTTTTGTTTTTCTTTCTTTTCCTTTTAAAATTTGTTTTGTTTAGCATTTACTATATAGTGCCTCTGTGTGTGCACATGTCCATTTGTGTGTGTGTGTGTGCATGCCCACGTGCATTCATGTGTGAGTGCGTGCGTGTGCAATCATGAGGATGTGACTCAGTGTGCATGTAGGAGTCAGAGAGAGTTGGTTCTTTCCTCTATCATGTGGGTTTTGAGGACTGAACTCAGGCTTGCAGCAAACTCCCTTACCTGTTGAGCCATCATACAGGTCAGCATCTTGCTTTACTTTATAATGCACATTCAAAATTCTAGTTCACAAACTAGCAATGGCTGAAGCTCTCTATTCAGAAAGCTAACTCACCAATGAACTGGATGGATCTTTGTACTAGTTATTTCCCTGTTGGTGTCATAAAATACCACGACTAAGGAAAAATATAGAAGAGAAGGTTATTGGAGCTTACGGTTCCAGAGGGAGAAGTGTCCATCATGGCAAGAAATATGGCAGCAGGAACGAGCTGCTGGGAGCTCATCTTCCTTACAGCAAGCACAAGGCAGGGAGAAGGAACTGGAAATGGAGGGAGGCATTTAATCTCTAAGCCCACCCACTGTGACCTGCTTCTTCTAGCAAGTCTGCATCACCTAAACCTACCCAAATAGTACCACACACTGGAAACGCAGTGTCCAAATGCCTGAGACTACAATAGGTGTTTCTCATTCCAGTCACCTCTTACCCACCAGCAACAGGGCTGTGCCTGAAGTTGTGTGTCCCTCCCTTTCCAACCATCAGTCACACATACTCAATGCTCAAGAGTGGGAGGCAGACATCATGAGGGTTTTATAAATACTTGCTCTCTTTCTTCCTTCTCTAAGAACACACAGTTCACTTCCAGAATATATAGTTCACACACAAACAGCTCCCTGCTTCTTTGGAGATACTGAGATCGGCAATTAAAGGCTTCAGAAGCATTTGAAAATCTGTATCTAGTTTAAAAAATCACATTTATAGAATTAAACACCTCTGTGTCTTTCAACGTCAGTTTGATGGAAGAGCCTGCACTCATCAAATGCCAAATCCTGGTTTACCTGACAGTGGGGATGGATTCACTGAGGTGGCACTTCTCAAGAACAGTGATTACAGAGTAACGGGATTCTTCACACCGAACCAGAAAGGATTAAGACAGCAGTATTAAGACAGCAGTGACTGCAATGCCTTCCCTCATCCATCCTTTGCAGCCTCAGGCAATGTGTGAAAATGTTCCCAGCACTGTCTTCTGAATGAACACTTACTACAGACATGTGTTACATTTTAATGGGGGTGTGGCTAGAGGAGAAACTTTTCAAACTATACAGTCAACAGGAGTGTGGTGAAGTTTCTTGCAGAGATGGAAAGAATTACATTGTTGACCACATAAATTTAATTTGGGATATTTGACAGACTCCTCTGATGTATTTCCATGTGGTTTATAGTCCTCGGGACTTTGCTTCTATAGTGGCCCTTTCTAAATCTTTATCCTGATTGTTGGTTTCTTGGTTTAAGTAAGTACCTTTGACAAGGGAATTCTTGGAATTGAATTGTGTAATATAATGTTTATATACAATACATGTGGCAGAAGGAGAACCAGTGTTAGAAAAAGGTAAAAACAGGAGTGTGAAGTTTATATGTGAAACCTAGTAACAACTAAAGATGAAATATTCAAGTGATGAATCTTAACTTTTAAAATTTGTCATCATTCAGTGTATGCATTTTTAAGGTTCTGACAACTTTTGATTTTATGTGGCCTTAAAACTTCATAAAAACAAACAAGCAAACAACCCAAGGGCTTGAAGTAAAATCTAGATTCAATATTGAAACATGTTTTAAAAAGCAGGACAAGTTTTGTTTTGCTTTTGCATACTACATTTTTCACTTGGAGCCGGTAATACAGAGGGAAATGCCACAGGGTGTGGAAATTGGATTTATTCTAAACCAAGATCTAGTTTCTGTCTGTTGTTTTCTAATAAACCTACTCCATTTGTTAGAGTTGTAATGATTTGCAAAAAGCAAGGCACTGAAAAAGCCTCTCTCTCTCTCTCTCTCTCTCTCTCTCTCTCTCTCTCTCTCTCTCTATGTGTGTGTGTGTGCATGTATGTGTGTGTTTTAACTTCCTATTGTAAAAAGATACTTACAATAATTAATTTTTAAAAATGTGGTTTGAATGAGATATTCCTCTTAGTATTGGCTATTTGAACACTTGTCCCCTGTTAGTGGCTAGTGGCACTCTTTGGGAGGTGTGGTCTTGCTGGAGGAAGTACAGCATTCAGAATGGATCTTGAGGTGTCAAAGACTCGTGTCATTTCCAGTTAGTGCTCTCTCCTTTTTACTTGGAGTTCCAGGTGTGAGGTCTCTACTATACCAGCCACCGTCCTTCCCCACTGCAGTAATGATGAACTCTGTCTCTCTGGACCTGTAAACTTTAATCATTTCCTTCTGTAAGCTGCCTTTGTCACGGTGTTTTATCACAGCAATAGAAACCTAACTAAGACAGAAGTTGGTACCAGAGAGCTGGCTATTGCCTGTTGACAATGCTGGCTTTGGAAGGGATATGAAAGACTTTAGTACTTTGGACTAGAAAAAGCTGTTAAATGCTATAAATGCTAAAAAAAAAAAAAAAAAAAAAAGTGAAGCTTTAATGGGCCATCGTAGGAACCTGTAAGCTAGTGCTTAGAGTTATGTGGACTCACAAGAGGTTTCAGAAGGAAACAATATGAGCCAGTGGCTAGAGACCATTCGTATGATATTTTGATAAGAGATGCGGGTGCCTTCTGCCTGAGTCCTAATAATTGTCTGATGTTAAAAATTTGAAAGCAATAGAGTAATTTCTTTGCTAGAGGAGATTTCAAGACAGTATAATATTGATTATAGTTATTAGTAATCACTCTTATTTGGGTCTATAATGAAAAAAAAAGCAAGTGGTACAAAAAGAGATACAAAATACACAGTGTGAAGAGAAAAAGAACACCAAGAAAATGTTGCAACCGGGGAGGATCCTGAAAGATATAAGGAGGTTAACCAGAGATAAGATCTGCATTCGAATACAAGGGAAGTGTCCTCTGGCAAGACCTTGCCCAGTAAATCTTCTAACTGGTGAAAGGAGAAAGTCTAAGGCATTTTTCTGTTCCTAGATGGGAATAACACACAGAAGATACTGCAAATTTGTAATTCCAGAGAGTCAAGGTCCATCCCAAGCTGTCAGTAGAACTTGGCCATGTTGTTCTGGTGGTGTCTCTGTGCTTCCTGAGAGCCACTGAGGATAGGGAGTACATGACAAGGGAACCATTGCTTGGAAACTCTGAGAAGGTTAGAGACCCTGAGATTTCATTGCATTAAGATATGGAAATGAAGCTTGGGTTGCACTGGAGCCCCCCACGATGTTCAAGTTGACAGAGCTATACGAAGTCTGCTAAGGAGAGCTGCACGCTGGGTGTGGACCCAGCCCAAAAGAGATATGGGTGTTGCAGGCAGAAACGCTGGAGGGGCAGGGCCAACTAAGCCTTTTGACATTAGATGTGGAACTATAAGATTTGGAGTTTGCCCTGCTGAGTTTTGGTCTTTCTTTGGCTTAGAATTTCCTCACTAGGCTCCCTTCCCTTCCTTTTGGAATGTCAGTGCATATTCTGTGCAATGTATATTGGAAGTATGTCTCTTGCTTTTTTTACTCTATGGGGGTTGCAATTAAGAGTTTTCTTTGACTCTTTGGATTTCAGACTTGTAAAGAGTGTGTGATTTGGAAGACTGACTATAGAGACTTTTGCAGTTGAGCTAAATGGATTTTTCATTATGATATGGGCACAGGCATATTGGAGACCAGGAGTGGAATGCAGAGGCTTGACTGAGACCCTCATAATACCAGGAATTTGAATACTTGGTCCTCAGTTGGTGGCAGTGTTTGGGAAGTTTAGGAGATGTGGCCTTGCTGGAGGAAGTGTGTCACAGGAGGTGGGCTTTGAGGGCTTAAACACTCATACCACTTAGAGTTGCCTTTCTGTTTCTTATTTGTAGTTTAAGATATGTGCTATCAGCTACTTCAGTCTGCATGGTGGCATACCTTCCAGCCATAATGGACTCTATTCTTCTAAAACAAACAGTAAGCCCCAATAAATTGCACGGCTCAAAGTTGTTTCTGCTCAGGGTGTTTTATCAAAGCAATAGAAATTTAACTAATAAAAAGTATAAAAGGTGTAGTTGGTTCCCAGTTTTGAAGGTCTTGGAACATGTCAGTCATCCCCTCTGCATTTGGCCTGTGTTAAGACACAAAGCATTCTGTGAGCCACCCTTTCACTACATGCCTAGGGATAGAAGAGAGAAAAAGATTAGTGTCCCACAGTTCCCTTCAAGGACATTATCCCTTTGAATTAAACTCTTCCACTACATCCCTAGGCTACACTTTTAGGAACACAGTGTTTCTAACTCCTGTAGCTTCTGCTACCTTCAAATAGCACCACAGAGGAATAGTCTTTAGCACATTAACCTTTGAGAGATTTCCAAATCTAAACTGCAACAAATGAGCATTTGTTGGAAGGAAGCATTTGTTGGACTGGAAGACTGGTGTCACCATAGTCACAGGTGACTGTAATTACCCTAATGGTCCTGAACATAGCTTCTGTTTTAGTGATCACAGAACTTGGTGAGGAAGTGAAACCTTCAAAATTAAAGGGCTGAATTTCTGATTCTCCGTGTGAATTAATAAAGCTTATCCTCTTGGGCTTCCCTTCATCTATTAGAGATGTAGAAAATGAAAAACCTTGAATGAGTTTTATTTTTAAGAAAAGAGAAGAAATAAAACCCCGAATTCCTAGCTGAGAGTTTCAAAATGATTTCTTGGAATTCAAAGCACTTAGCTAGGTCAGCCAACAGAGAGTGCTATAGAGCTGGTGTCTCCATGTCTGCAAGGCATATTATAGTATTTCCAGGGCTTGATTGGGGCACTGGAAAATCAAACTACCCCCAACTATATGGGACACACAAGAATACTTCCCTCAGAAATAAACACATCACAGAGTAAGGACATGTATACAACACAAATTAAAATAATAAGTTATCATTTTGAAGTATCCACTTGGCAAGGTTTGTTTTTAATACCAACATTGAATGTTGATAAGAAGCCAAATGGGCTGGGAACTTTTCCACATACACTGTTGTCTAGATAGTTCTATTAAGCATTTTGACCCTATATACAGAGAAGCTTTGAAAATACATGGTGGTTCAGGTTCAGTTCTTAAAACAACCTGAGATGTACTTAAAGGCATAAGAACAATGGTGTTCATCATCATCATCATCATCATCATCATCATCATCATTATTATATTATGGAAAATAGGGAAGTTTTAATATCTAGTAAAAGACCTAAAATTATCATATGTACATATAAAGGAATGAATCTATTGTTAAGCAAATGAGACTCAAATCAGATCCTGGGGTTTCCTGAATGAAATCATGGGTTCCTGCCCAAATAGAGTCATCATTGCTGCCTACATGGGAAGCTAAGCTTTCAGGCATGTGCTAGCACCAATGGCTTGATGTAGTCCATTGACCCGGGAGAACAGGGTCATCCACATCAATGGCTCATCGGCAGTGTAAGGAATGGTGACCCCACCCTAGGCCTGCCTCCAGATTGAGCTCCTCTGATTCAGAGAACACGGAGTTCTAGGATAAACCAAAAGGGAAGCACTGAGGTTAAGTTTCTTATCTCTGACTGATTCCTAACATTTAAACATGGTAATTAAACTGAAGTTAGACAAATCAAATCAAAGAGGGATGGTGATAGGTGGAGCTTACAAAATGGTGTAGTGGAAAAAAATCAAAATATCCTTTCTCTCTGCTTGGTGAGATTTTACATATTATCAAGTTTCTTCTCAATAATTTCTCATGTTTAAGCACTCTTTTGGCATTTATTATCCTTTTAAGCATCTTCCTCCCAGAGTTGGATACTCTCTCCAATTAGGTACACTTAACTTCCAACAGAGCCATACGGTAGACACTTCGATTCTGATCTTCCCTAAGCTTTATGAAGTTCTTGGAGCTGGGAATATATTTCTAACTTGGGAAAATGTAAAGCTCCCTTTAACTCAGACCTCATAGGCAGACAGATACCCATCTGCTCCAATTCCTAAGATACTCGCTGATGAACTGGGGTTGCTTTGTTTTGGGGCAAGCATTTAAAACTGGGATGTATTGTTTAATTGCTTTCACAGATTGCATTGAGTCCCATTCACACTCAAAGCAAGTTTTCTTCAAGTCTTCATGGGCCAGTCTGGACAATGAGAAAGGCAGATGGTTTTTTGCTTTGAGAGGTTCAACTTTCATTGGCCACAGGACTGTGGGTTCCAACTGCTCCAGGGCTGCTGCTTGGCTCTCAGTACCATTTCTAGGATCTGTCCCTTCCATACCTTACAGGATGGGAACTTGTGGCTATGAATACATTCTGTAGTTTTGAAAGAAGTATGAAAAGGAGGATGAAGGAAATGTGAGATATTAGCATTCAGCTTTGGAAACAATCCATAGAATATTCTAGGATGAAATAGCTATTCCTGGGAGGCTCACAAGCTCTTTATGGAGGCAAGAGGAGATTTGATATATATTATGTATTTAATAGACCATCTCCAAAATGTTTCTTTTAAAGAGACGTTGTAACTTTTTATCACTTGAATGATGGGCATCATAAAGTCTTAATAGAGGTAGAACTGCCAGAATGGAAGTGCTTGTTTCCATCAGCAGAGGAAACGTGACAGGGTGAAGCATGAAATTTAGGATGAAAGTTCTTGAAGTCTCCCTGACTTGGGAAAAAAATCAGAAAGCTACAGCACAGATTTTCCTCCCAGAGGAAAGGCTCATTCATACTGATTTCTAAAGAGAGACTGTCTTTGCAATCTATGGAAGTCTTTTTGTGTTCTAAGTTGTGCAGAATAAAGAAATCCATCTGATTTTGTTGAAGTTGATCATTTAAGTTACTGGTTCACAGAATGGTGTTGCTATTACAAGGGACTTTTAAAAGTATTATTAAGAATGGAAACTGTATTACATTTGAAAGTATTTCTCTGCACTCCTTAAGTTTATGGCCTTGTAAAACTCATGGTGCTTCACATTTATCTCAATGCTAGTTGAGTGTGGTTGATTCATTCACTATGAGAGGAAACAATTTTGTGGATAATTCAACTTTCCACCTTTTTTTCTTACCCAAGCACAAATACTGAATAATTTTTACAACCAGGAGATGTTTAAATCCTCAAGCCTTCATTTTTTTTCATGTGTAGTTCATCTTAAATACAAGATTCAAGATAAAACACATTTGTTCTGTGGAAACTTTAACTTTTATTAAGGTGTTATTTGGTGGTAGAAAATTCTAGAGATTCAGTAGAGAAATTAAGAGAGAGAGAGAGAGAGACCATCTCTTCTCAGTGGCACTGGAAAGGCCTACAGGGGCCAGGGCCCTGTTTCACTGATTTACTGTGGACCAGACCGGCTTTGACAGTTCTGCACATGGAGCTTGCCTGGGCACCACGAGAGTTCTTTACAAATGGACCTGGAATTTTATTTGATCCAAAATTGTTGGTTTTGTAGTTTAAAGAAACGATCCTACCTCCTTGGATTTAAGACTAAGGTTATTTTACTAAGGTAGAAAAATTAAGAAACACCACAAAGAAAATTTATAATTTCACTATCAGGTAGTAGCCTCTGGTTGCATAGCTTTCTAGATCTTTCTCTGGCAGACATGCTGCTAGGGTCTGGATGTGTCCTTTCCAGAATTCAGTTAACACCAATTTGAGACTATTTGGTGGAAAGGGGATTTTCCAAAGTGGCTAGGCCATTAGGAATGGGGTTAGGTGTCCTTCTGATTGAGGGGATTGGTTCTATCTTGCTATTCTTCTTATTTCATGTGAGGACATAGCTAGAGGCTGTCACCAGATGCCAGGTCACAAATTTGGATTTTTCTGCTTCCAGAATCTTAAAAAACATACATTTCTGTTCTCTGAAAGCTACAATCTCAGGTATTACATTACAGCATCAGAAGATGGATGAACATACATGAACATACTACATATATTTTTCTTTACATAGATGATAACACATATCGCTTATGCTATTATTAATATTCCATGCCAATAGTTACCTTTTATATAATTACCTTATAATCATTATTTTATAATAATTATTAAGACAGTTCAGGGATTTCTGTGACCCCCACAGTCTTCAGAGTGACAATCTTCAGGAGGCAAGAAGGTAGCTCCGTTCAACAGGACTGAGTAGCCAATAATATGTCAAACTTTGGGAGTCCGACTCTGAGATTTTTGTTTTAGGCATATTTAAACACAGCACAATTTGATGTAAACTTTTCTGGTGATAATTAACCCAGTCCTGTGTGAGCAATAAACCATATATAAATCTCCTTTAGGAACAAAGTAGACTAAATAAAGATTGGATGTGACTGCATCAACTCTGTATAGTACACATGACACCTTCTATAGATTGACTGAGATAAACAAGTTTATGGCATGGGTCTGGGAGAGGCCTCTGGCCACCCAGATAGTGCAAATGTCATCAGGCTAAAATCTATGTCTACTCCCAGCCTTCTGAGTGGATCACAGGTACTGCATCCCTGCCCTTTAAGGAACTCCCTTGTGTGATAAGATTTTGGGTTCCTCTGGTGCTTATGTGTGAACACAAGGACCTTCATGTCTCCTATAAGTCAATATCTATATTTCACTGTATATGTGCTCCATAATTTATTCTACAAGTCCTTTTGGTAGAATTTAGTTCGTTCCAAGCTCATTTTAAATTATTAATAAAATGGAAAACTTTAAAAATATTCACTGGTAGCCTCTCAATCCATTATTGACAGACCATCATAAAGACTGTTGATTCTCAGCTGGTGCAGACATGAATCACATCTTTCTGAGTTTGAAATAGTAGCAATAGCCTCAGTGTCAGTAAGAGCCTGTGATATTTACATGCTGGAAATGCTCAAGAGACTACAGAGGTGGTTGTGATAGTCACACATGAGAAATCTGTTTAGTTTTCTCAATCATAGCAATAAAATAGCATAACAGGATTGCAATAGTTTTTGTTATAGAAGGTTCAGGCATCTCTTGCTCAATGCCCAGCAGTATAGCCATTCTGCCTGGGCTAATTTGAAATCTTGTCATTTCTAAGCACCATCCCAAGGCCAGGGATACTTGTACAGTACCTTCCTGGGGTAGAAAGGGGCCCTGGCTTTGGGATCAGCTTTCTATTTTCAGGCTTGTTGCTCTGACCTATAAAAAGAAAGTGAAGAGTAATTATTTCATAGGTTTATAGTTATAAATTTGAATACAGCTCTATAAAAGTGACTTATGATCTTTAAAGCATGACATGAATATAATTCATCCTCATTGCTATTCTTACACTAATAAAATAATAGCATTTCGTTGTGCCTTTATTTAGTTAAACATTGTAAGTGCCCTCTGCCATGGAGGGAAAAGTAAGTGGTGACACTGTCTTCTTAGTGAGTCTCTGACTCAACTGAGCTATGAGCCAGCTTATCCTCTGGGTCTCTTTTTCCTTATGTGTGTCATAAAGTGACCATTGTACCCAGAGTGGAGAGGCCTGTGCTAGGGAGATGAGAAAGCATAGGCCTTTGTGGCATTAGTAGCCTTTGCAAAGCCGACCTCTAGGAGACAGGATATGGTCAATTCAGAACCATAAACCAGAGTGCTGTAAGGTAAGAGTGTCATTTCCTATAGCTAGCTTCAAGGAGAAGAATGCCTGACCTTCACCATGTTAGTTCTTGTACGGACTACAGAGTTTAAAGCTGTGTTTTCCTGGTGAGACGTTTTAAACACTGTCAAGGACTGTAGCCTTCTTGCTGGTGAAATCTCTTCCAGAGTTCATCTATTAGAAAACTTTAAAAAATAAAGTATGCTGGAATCTCTCTATTCTCAGTTTCTTTCTTTTTGAGAGATGAGTAGCTTTGCTGACTTTTTCCTTAAACAAAGGCTAGAGATTGAAGACCAGAAGAATGTGAGCCACAAGCAAGTTATCACCATTGCTGAGCTAAACCTGGGAGATGGAGGATGTCTTAAACTACACTGACATTTAAATAGATCATGGCATATATCAGATAGACTCCTTTTTTTTTTTCAGGAGAGAAGACAGTTGCATGTAATTTTATTACCTAATCTTTAAGATTCTAAAAGGAATGGGTTTTAACCCAGGTATCAAAATTGATTATATTCAAATTGTATAAGTAAAATGACAAAGAATTAGCATGTAACCTTTACATACCCTGTTATCTCTTTGAAATCAGTTCTAGATTACTTATAATACCTACTGTTCAAGTGATACATGAATAGGTGCTGCATTGTTTGGAAGATGATAAAAGAACAAGCCTACATGTTCCATTACGAGCACCTTTTTTTCTAGTATTTTTAAGACCATGGAGGCACACAGCTCATATCTATGGAGGGCTGTATTAGTTTATGTTGCTGAAGATAGTCCATGACTGTTCTGAATAGAAATAGCACCATAGGTGCAGACATGATGGCTTTCATTTAAAATGCTATTATTTTGCCTGGAGGAAGATGACCTAGACAGCAAGTCACCATACCTTCCTCACACCTGGTGAAGAGGTCAGGATGACCTGAAGTCCTTTTATTGGAAGTGTGCCTGTTTCATTTTTACATTGATCTATGAGTTAAAATCTGATTCATTTTGTGTAAGTTAGTGTGTGTGTGTGTTTAATGTGCATGTTTGAGTGTATATGTGTGTCTGTATGTGATGTTGACGTGTGAATGTGTGTTTTTGTAATGGGCACATGTGAGTGCATGTGTATGATGTGTAGGCTTGATTGTATGTGTGTATGTGAGTGTGTGGAGTGTGTGTGTGTGTGTGTGTGTGAGAGAGAGAGAGAGAGAGAGAGAGAGAGAGAGAGAGAGAGAGAGAGAGAGAGAGAGAGAGCCTGGGCATGTGGAGGTCAGAATTTCAGGAGGTGGCTCTCTCCTTTCATGTGGATTCTTAGGATTGAACTCAAATCCTAGTGATTTTACTAGATAAGCCCCAAAGCTGCTTTCTGTGCTAAATTCAGATCAGTTTCTCTACAGCCTTCAGGAAGTTCGAGCATAGCTGCTGCTTCATTGCTCTGCATCCTGAAGGTTTCAGCTTTCCTCAGCCTGTAGTACCAGGCACCAAAGTCTAGTCACCAAAGAACACAGTAAGTACATAGTTAATGTGGCCTAGTCAAGTGTGAGAAAGTCAACTCCAGTCAATGCTGCTGAAGGAAAGTACTGGTCTCATAACCTCTACAATGTACCTTTCTTCTACTGGTGCCAACTCTTGAAGGTTTCACCACCTCCACAGGCTTGTTACCAATTCTCTGAAATTGGCAACTTGGGTCTTCCTGCTGTATGCGATTACCACTAGGGCATTACAGCCCAAATGAACTCCACATTGGTCTTCATCACCATGACAAATGCCAATGGCAGTCAGCTTAAAAGAAGAACATTTTTGCTATGGCTTACAGTTTCAGCTGTTTCAGTTCACCATCACTTGGCTCTGTTGCTTTGGACCTGACAATCCATCATGGTTGGTGTGCATTCTGGAAGAGGCAAGTTCACCATGTGGTACTGAAGAAGCAAAGACAGAGGGGAAGGTGCTGGACTCATCCTCTACAGGCCACCTTTCTGCCACTGGGCCCAGCTCTTGAAGGTTTGACCACCTCTACAGGCTGGTTATCAACTCTCTGTGGTTACAAGTGTTAGCACTTGAGCCTTTAGATGACACTTCTGAACCACAGCACACTCTGTTTTCTAGTCTATACAAATAACACCATCATCTTAACATTAATATTGCAACCAGACACCTGGACCTTTAGAGACTCTCAGAGACTGAACCACCAAACAAAGACCATACACGGGCTGGAGCAAGGCCCCCATACATAGGTAGCAGATGTGCAGCTCAGACTTCATGTGGGTCCCCCAAAAACTGGAGTGGAAACTGTCCTGAAAGCTGTTGCACGTCTGTGGGAATCCATTCCCCTAACTGGGCTGCTTTGTCTGGCCTCAGTAGGAGGAGATGAATCTAGTTCTGCAGACACTTGATGTGCCAGGGTAGGGGGATAGCCTGGGGTCATCCACCCTCTAAGAGGAGTAGGGGAGGGGGAAGCGGCTGTGTAAGGAGTGACAGGAATCAGGGGACAACCGTTAGGATGAAATGTTAATTAATTAATTAATTAATGAAAATATTGTGACCAGGATGTTCTAGCCTCCCCTGCTTGCTTATGAGTTCCAGTCTCTTGAGCAATTTCCTGTCCCTTATAATTGCTCAGCTAGTCTGGGGTTACCTAACCTCTCCCACAAGTGATCTTGGTGTCTGTGGTGACTATGGCCTTCAGGACTCTTCTCTAGATCCCTGTTCTTTGCCAAGATGAGCTGCCTTCCTTCCCTGGCCGCTTTTTTTATTTGTCCCAGAGGTGCAATTCTGGTTTGACAATGACTTGGATAATGAAATATGAGATCTACTTATTACTAATAAAGGTTGTTTCATTTTAAGACAGTTTAATACCAGAAAATAATTTTGTATAATTATCTGAAATGTATGCTCTTCTATTTCTCACACATATTTCTCCCTCTGTCTTTAGGAACAATTTAAACCAGATTTCCTTTTTCTCTACAACATATAGCGTAGAGTGTATGTATGTGCACTGAGATGAGTGCCAATTTGAGACTCCAGAGGGCTCACTTGCCTTTTCTGCCACTTGAGGATATCCAGAATATGTTGGTATAAAGACGGAAGCAGGCCTTTCCTAGATAACAACGTTACTGTCACTTTAGTCTTGAGCCACTAAGTTATCAGGACAGTGAGAAATGAACACAGTTAAACTACCTGGCCAATGGATTAGAGGCTTATCTTACATTAATAATAATAAACCATATTAAAACAGCCCACTTTACCTTTGACTGTGACAAGTGTGAGAGGTTGGCTATGTGGTGGGTGAGGACAAGGAAGGGCTGGAAGGCATCATGAGGTGGGTCAGGCTAATTGGAGCAACAGGTTTGGTAGACTTCTGTGAAAAGATAGCCAAGCAGTTAATATGATATAAAATAATAGTAAGAGAAACATTTCAGAGATGGGAGAGACTTAAAGGCTTCCCATGAAACAGGTAAAACAGTCAAGGAAAAATTAGAGAAAAAATACATTTCTTGGAGAAATCTGTTGCCCTGCTTCTAGGAGCCCCAGTAGGTGGAAGAAATACATTTGGCAAGTATATTGTCCTGCTATTGCAGGAAATTCTCTGGGGTGAGACTTAGGCTTGCTTGTCCATGCTTTTCTTTCTCAGGTTTCCTATGGATATGTCCAATTCTTAAATGTTTGCAGAGAACACTGTTGTGTGTCCACTGTGGTTCTTTCTGGCAGGGCTGGTCCTGGGCCCCCTAGTCCCTAACTGTGGCTTAGAGGCTTAAGGCCATCTCTCTTAAGTGGGAATAGCAGAGAGCTGCCTGATTCCAATGCTTGTGGTCATCCCTTGACTGTCCCTGACCTTTTCATCACAGGGGAATCTGGCTCTCTGTGACACTGCTCATGAGCTCAGGGAAGGAACCACTGAGCTGTTTTTGGAGACTGATGGACTTGCAGAGGCTCACTAAGGTGGGATCTTCTAGGAAGAGCACTACCAACCTTCCTAGCTCCCTTCTCTTTGTAATACCCCCCCCCCCATTTAAAGTTAATCCCAGCACAGTATGATCCGGCTCAGGGTGGTGGAGTAATAAACTCAGTTGAAGGAACTGGCTCTGAGTCTGGATTCCTGAGCAAAGCTTATTCAGTGTCCCCAGCACTCACAGGTCATTAGACCATCCCTGGCAACATTCTTCCTTATACCTAGTTCATTAGCAAGCTCTAGAGGCTCAGTATTCACATTAACTTCCCAATTCGCCCATATTTAGGGCCTTCGCTGAGGTTTTCCTTGGCCAAGCAGCCTCTGACCTTGCCAAGACCATCATCTTCCTTTCTTTTTTCTTCCTGTCCTAATCTGAATTTTTCACATAGAAGCCAGAGAACAGATCATGTCAAGCCCACCAAACCCAAAGTCTTTCCAACATCCAGAGGTAAAAGCCAGACCCCATGTCTTGCCTGGACCCTCTCCATTTCTATACATGCAGACTGTGACTTTTCACCCAAGCCTGATTCTCAAAAAGGCCCTCAGTACCATCTTCAGTCAAATCTCTTTATGAAGTTATTTCTCAGTCTGGTTCTTTTTTAAAGTGTTAGTTAACATACAACCTGCCCTGCTGGCCATTCCTTAATTGTGTTTCCCCATAAATCCCTACAGTATGATTATTGTTTATTGTTAGGTTATGGTTTCTCCTACTACTACAGTGGAAGTGTTCAAGGCCATCTGTCTGAGCTGTTTATTGCTCTATGCCACATAGTTTAATACACAAGTCAGCATTGCCATCAACTGTTCAACTCTTGACACTAGGTATTTTTTGGCAAGCTTGTCAGTAGCCAAAATTAGGTTAAAACTAACCCCTGGAGAGAGTGTTGAAATCCCAGATGGCCAGCAGAGTTTTAATTTGAAAGGAAAGTCACCCATTTCTCATAGTTCTGGACATCAGAGTGTAGAAATCAAGATGAAGGCATCTGGCCAGGGTCCTTCCTGGTGGAAGAGCTATGGGTGAGAGAGCAAGCAATCGAGAACAGTCTGGAGTCAATTCTTTAAATGCTCTGTGTGTGTGTGTGTGTGTGTGTGTGTGTGTGTGTTCTTGTGTTAACGTGAGCACAAGGGTGCCATCGTGTTGAATGCAAAGATCCGAGGACAATTTCAGCTATCAATCTTTGGTTTCTATCTTGTTTGATGCAAAGGTCCCTGTTATGTTTCTTCTGTGTATGCCAGGCTAGCTTTCCAAAGGATTCTGGACCTATGCCTGTCTTCACCTTCCATCTTCTTCAGGAGCCTAAGTTTACAGACACCTGCTATACACATGTGGATTTTACATGGGTTCTGGGAATTCAAACTCAGGTCCCCATGTTTACACAGGAAGCATTTTTACCCACTGAGATTTCTTTCCAGCACCTTGGCTGTTTTTTTAACAAGCACATTCAGTAGATCATTAACCTACCCCCATGGTAATAATAATAACTTGTTCTGTTCATCTGTTCTGCTCTCCACTTGGGACCCAATCTCCTCTTACAAGGTGTCATTTCCATTTGCAAAGACTTGGGGAGTAAGTTTCCAATGACTGATCTTTGGAGAACACATTCAATCCATAGCAAGTATGTGAGAGAAACAGTGCAAGTGAAGAAAGACAATGTGGACCCAGCTACACGGACTTCAGAGGTGTGTGTCCAAAACCCAGGCTAATTTATTGGCTACACATAAAGTGAAAAGTTAGCAGAGGGCCTGGGATAGCTGAAAAGCAGCCCCTTAGGCAGGGACCCAACTGGCTGAGCTAAGGCCCACAGCTCAGCAGTCAGAAAGCCCCTTCCTACAGTTCAAGGTCTAATGGAGTCATGCAGACTCCTGGTATGCAGTAGCATAGCATGAGACACACAGGTTAGGAGGATTGGAAGATGAGAGCTGGGAGAGGTTCTAGACTGCCAGCCCATAACAGAAAACCTAGCAAGAAGGGAGCTCTACTCCCATCAGAACATTTTAATCCTAATTTGCAGATCAAACTTGATTTTCAACAAAGA
Source organism: Grammomys surdaster (assembly GCF_004785775.1). Taxonomy (NCBI): domain Eukaryota; kingdom Metazoa; phylum Chordata; class Mammalia; order Rodentia; family Muridae; genus Grammomys; species Grammomys surdaster. The sequence continues at coordinate 3,018,210 of NW_021620662.1, forward strand.
CTCCTTAACACCAATCGAGATGGGACAGTGTAGTCAGAGGACAGAGCTTTCAAGTACTGTTCATGGCTTTGCTTTTTAGCCTCACTTGCAGACTTTTTAAAGAAATCTCAAGTACCACCCCAGAAACCCTAAAGAAAGCATCCAGTTCTAGCACATCTTTGGCTACTGTGTGGGTTCTTTCTTCTATTGTTCTCCACCCCTTGTCTCCTACCTTTTCAACTCCCTAACACTAGATAGGAGGAAAAAATGTATAGAGAGGAAAGGAAAGAGATCTCTGAATAAAATCAGGAGCCAGAAATTGGGTGACATTATTATTAGTCTACTGTCTGTTGATTAGGGGTGTCGAGTCCCTTGGGGCAAGTTTGATCTTTCCTGTCATGATATCCAATTTCTTCTTGTTATTGTTGTTTCTTCTTTGTGCACAACTGCTTATAAAACCATGACCAACAGCAATCAACAACAACCAACAATTAACCAACCAACAACCTACTCCACCTCTCGGGACCCTCTAGCATTTTTACACCCTCTGAAAAGCCCCCAGAATTCCAAATGTCACACAATCACAGAAACTACTTGCAGCTAGGAGAATCATTCCCCTGCAAGAGCACAAAGCAATCATCATGAGCTGCTATGAAGCAGTCCCATATCCTATGCCTGGCATGAAAATGAACACATTATTATAATATTTATGTGTTGTTTTTTTAAAATAAACCAAAATCCCAAAATTGTCATCACATCCAGTCATATGAGATAAAGAGTCTATTACACAAGGAGTTTTAGGTGAACCCCTGTTGAGCCAGTCCAGAGATTCCAACCTGAGGTGACCGGAAGTAACTGGGAACAAGCAGTTTCCAGTGCTGCTGCAGGAATGGAGCTTCTGAGGAACTGGATTTATGGTCCTGGGACAGGAAGAATGTCCCCCTAGCATTTAGTGCTATACTTAAAGATAAGAGAGTGACAAGAATGGAGGAGGGGCAGTGAGCAGGATATAAAGTAAATTAGTAAACAAAATAATTAATTAAATAAAAACAGAAAAAATAATAAAGACAAGAAAGCTTTTTTGCTTTCTCTATTCTATTAAAAACTTAGTGTGAACTTTCTTCTTTTCATGTGGCACAAAAGAACAACTTTCTCTTTCCTTCAGTGTTTCTGACCTGAAGGGATCTTTCAGACTACTCATCTAAGTCTAGAAGAAACATAGACTCTTTTTAGCCTAACTTAATACCAATAACAAGGCTTTAAATCCATGTGTTACTACAGTGCAAGTAGAGACTTTGACACCATGATGATGATCAAGGAAAGAGTTCTAAGAGGTCAGAGTTCAGAGGAGTTCTCAAGTATCCAAAGGAGAGAAACAATTGCAGGAACCTAAGTTACCTTCCTCCCTCTTTGCTTTTGAGTGCGTCTCAAAAATGATAAATACATATAAAGCAGGAAATACAAAAAAATTTTAAATCCCCAAATTCTCCAATTTGTGACTTTTTGCAATCAATGTTGTATATGTGTACTTCTTTACTCCATAGAAGATGACAACAAAATATATGATTGGTAAACATAGAAAAATGTCTAATATCATTACTGACTACATGAACACAAATCAAACTATAGTTATATACTACCTTAGGCACCCTAAATCAGATGAAGTAGACAAGACAGTAGTAAATACAATCAGAAATTATAGATATTAAAACGATCATAAGTTTGGTGATAGGAATATATCATGCTAAACCGACTTTGGAAATCATTTGGCAGTTACTCATAGTGTTAAAAAGAATTACCATGTGATCTAATACTAAGTATATGCCAAAGAGAAATAAAACATCCATCTCCTTATAATTGTATACATAAATGATCTATAGTAGTATTTGCAATAAGACCATGAAATTGAAGACCAGAATAGGCTGATTAATAAACAAAGTGTGATGTGTCATTTTGTCACTAAATTACTCTGAAATATAAAGGACTGAAGCACTAGCAAATGTGTGATATGAATGAATCTTGAAAACATTGTGCTAAGTGAAAGAAGCCAGGCCTCTCTACCCACCCCAGAAAAAAACCCATACACATTGATCAATCCCATTAAAAGAACTATCTAGAATATAAAAATCTATGTCTAAAGGAAGTCCATTTGTGGTTGACTAGACTATGTAAGTGGGAAGTCAAGGGGAAACTGGATGAGACTATTGGTGCTGATGAGCCTGAGGTTCCCTTAGAGTAATAAAAATACATGAAGTTTTAGTGACAGTGAATAAGTCAGTTCAAAATAAGATAAAAGCAAACAGACAGAAAACACAGAACCTTCCATCTCTTGCCCATGCCTTAATATACTGCACATGAGAGAGATTATTCAGAACAATGGCAACCAGATTCTAAAACCACCAGAGGCAAATGGCTAAGTCATTTTCTATTAATGATAAACACATTTAAGGTCATTGTTTTTAAGTTTGAAATTCTAAGCTCCACATAAGATAATGATTTGCATCTTGCTGCTTCTTCTTGGTTGGTTGATAGTAAAATAAATGCACCATCTTCCCATCTGTCCTATAGATGGCAAACATGTATGATTATAGTTACTAAAGCCAGGCTAAATGGGTAAAGAGGAAAAGGTCAGATCCACTAAACATCTGTATGCTCAGGTATCTGATGCATGGTGCCCCTGCTCTCTGTAAGCTGCTTTCTCTTTATTTGTTAGTTAGTATAATCAGTCATGGGACTTTGTCAATCTACTGTAAGAAAGCAAAGACAGTTTTGCAATGTTTGTAGAGTACATCTGGGGTCTAGATCACTGTGAAGGAGACTTGACCAACTGCACATGATGCATTGAATAAGCTGCATGATACCACCTTGGGAAACATAAGTACAACATTTGAATGTCCTCTCTTCATACTACTTTCTAATCTACTTCTTTGATAAATAGACCCAATATCTACCTAAAGGACCTGTACTGTAAATGCGGTCAAAACCTAGAGAAGTCATAGAACTTAGGGGAGAAGTTATATTGATATTGTTTTCTATTTTCTTTTGTTTTTGTTGTCTTTTGTTTGTTTGTTTTCTGAGACAGGGTTTCTTTGTGTAGCCCTAACTGTATGGAACTCTTTCTGTAGATCAGGCTGGCCCAGAACTCAGATACCCACCTATCTCTGCTTCCTGAATGCTGAGATTAAAGACTTGTTTTCTAAATGGCATGTTGTCCAACTGCCTTTGAAATATCTATGTTTATTTGTATCCAGAGATATGTGCTTCTCCCAATCTTGGTCATGGAAGCTTCTTACTGCATGGGTAATAATAGTTAGCACAGAGAGATGTCACTGTTCAAAGTTCCAAGAATAAGCCACTGAGTGGTCAACCATAGATGAGACATCTGTATCGGCTCCTCCTCAAAGGCTCAGGAACATAGAAGAAGAGAAAGAAAAAAGAACGTTCAAGATGGCTGGCGAATGGAGAGGAGTACTGTGAGATGCTGCCCTCTGGCCATGACACAGGTACAGCACACAGGAACTCATAGAAGTAGTGCTTTTTTAAACAAGACCTCCACAAGATGGGGCCAGTTAGAAACTCCATCTGAGGCAGAGAAGACACTGCAGGAAATGACAGAGAAGGAGAATCACTTCTTGTTTGTAGTGTTGAATGACAAGGTAGAGTCAGATCTGGAAATAATAAAAACTGCAAGAATGTGGGGGGAGCGGTCAAGTGATCACTGAATAGTTCTATCAAGAAATAAATGGAGAACATACCTGGCACTTAGGAGATAAGGTTTCAGAAACACTTGTAAAATGTTAGATATCAGCCAGAAATTCTAGAGGAATAATGGAGGTCTCCATATCAGCATATTTTTGAGCCAAAAATTTAAAAAGTGAAAAAAAAGAGAGAAAACCTTAAGAAAGCAAAAGATCTTTCCAAAATGTCTTGTGGGACAGGACTTCTGACTCAAAAGTGGGAAAAGTCTTGAGTATGCAAGCTCATGGCATGGACTTTGACTATGTCACAGCATAGTAGCCAAATGGAGGGAAGAAAAGCTATCTCCTGCTTACATAAGAGAAAGACCAGTAAGGATGGTGGCAAACAGACCCTGTGCCTATGAGAGCAGCAGCTCATAAAGTGACTGAGGACATGGACACAGCTGAGGTGAGTACATTGAAGACATGGGCTAACAAGTAAGCGAGATAAGAACGTGTTTGTCAACTGAAAGCTCAACGAGAGGCAACAGCACAAGAGGGTAGGCACATAATGAGTGACTTTGGAAAATAGTACAATTGGGGCTTTTAAATAGAGAGTTTGAAAGAGGAGGACAGGCAGGCCAGCCATCAATGCTGGCTAGACCACATCTGGGTATTGTGTTCCATCCATGACTCACAATTGAAGAAACTGGAACATATTGTTTTGTCTGAAAGTGTTAATTGAAGTTAGGCCAATTGATCCTGCATCTCTCCTCATGCTGCGGTTGAGTAGCACCTGATACCCATAAATGTCTCACCTCTGTGTCTGTAACCCTATGCAAGGATCACCTTTACACTGATCTGTCTCCACCAAAAAGATGCTGCCAAGGTCTTTGCTGTGACAGTGCCAATGGCTCTGGCCTGGACACTCTTACAGAATAATATAGCAGGTCCCAGGTCTAGTGCATGCTCTGCTACACAACCTAAGGGAAGTCACATTTTTCGGCACCTCCTTTTGTTCATCTATGAAGTGAAGATGAACAAGAGTATTCTCAGATTTTAGGGACAATTAAAGGAGACAATGTTGATTGGGAGTTTAACCCAATATAATGAAAAAACATTGGAAACAGGCTGAAAGAAATATTTATTTTGGAAAGTGTTGGTATCAGAACCTACAGCATCTAAATCCAATGATGATGTAACCCATAGGTGACAAGGACCCATGAGTCTGTTGCCATGGCAACTGCCATACATTCCCAGAGTTCACCTGCCTGTGCCTTACATGTGCAAGGTAGTGCATGTGATTACATCATAGCCCAAATAAAAGGCAGAGTCACCTGACCTTTGCTCCCTCCCTCCTCCTCCTCCTCCTCCTCCTCCTCCTCCTGCTCTTCTCCTTCTTCTTCTCTTCCTCCTCCTCCTTTTTCTTCCTCCTTCTCCTCTTCTTCCTCCTTCTCCTCCTCTTCTTTCTCTCCTCCTCCTCTTTCTCCTCCTCTTCTTCTTTCTTCTTCTTTTTCTTCTCCTCCTCCTTCTTTGCCCTCTTTGTCCTTTTCCCATCTTCCCCAATAAACTCTCCTGTAGATGTAATCTGTTCCCATACGACCTGCCATACTAACACAACAAAAAGTGTGCTCCATGCTAGTCAGGTAATGTCCAACATGCTTCTTACAGTTGCTTCTGCATCCCAGACCTTCTAGAATTAGTCATCTCCAGTGGGTAAATAGATCCAGAACAAAACTGATAGATGGCAGGTCATGGATGTACCTTGAATATACCTTGATACTTGCTAAGACATTTTATTCACCAGGTCTGTACTAACTTCTCTAGAGATTGAGTTCAAACCATGTTGCCACCACATGCCTTGCAAAATTAGAGACAATGAGACCTTCTTCAGCTAATAGCTATCTCCCGTCTTGGTAATGATATTTAAAAATGTCATCCTCAATATTTGCAAAGGCAGAGATGGGTTCAAAAACAGGTCAATGCTATTCAATTGGTAGACTTTACACTTCAGCAGCCTAATTGAGCAAGATAATTTGTGATTTGGATAGTCATGAGCCAGAAAGAGTTTAAAGGATGCCAGCTGGAGAAAAGGGTATGGTGTATAAAATCAGATATGAAGTTGAGACTTCCAGTTGGCCAGAGCTCTTGTCTATCTTATCTGAACCTAGTCTGGACAGGTGGCCACTTGAGCTACTGGTTAGCAGAGTAGGTTGCAGTCTGTCTACAGGAGAAGTCAAGTTGCAACTTCAGTGTATGCAGCCAGGTTTTTAGGGTGAAAGTCTAGATGGGACTATGGCCATCCCAGCAAACTATTTGTTTTCCACAGAGAAGAGGAATACATAAATGGCTCAGTGAGTCCCGTCTGTCCTCATGATACTGACATGAACCTTGGGCTTAGGTAGAAGAACTGGGGCAGAAGACAAGGGTGCACAACTCAGCAATCTGTCGAAGGTGTGCTCTGGGTGATCCTCATCTGCTTTCATAAGATGGTCTGAAGAAATTGCTTTTTTTAGGGGATTAATCTCGTTGGATCAAGATGCTCACATCTGCTCCAGTACAGCCTTGCTTTCATTGACAATTACCATCATATCAGACATGCTCTGTCCTGCGGGGAGAACATGAGTGCTTCTAGCATCTCAAGAGGGAAGATGAAGCATCTCACCTGACAGGAAGTGGAGCAGTGAGGCTAGGCTTTGCTCCTGCTTTTAGTCATCTTGTGGCCCTGAGTAAAGAGTCTATGTTTTTATCAGCTCCTAAGTGCCTGTTTCAATATAGAAAAAGATCCTGGCAAATGTACCATGTAGACCCATCAAGATTGTTCTACCCAAAATTCCTACTTTAAAAGTTCTGACTAGAGTGCTAAAATGTCAAGGGCTTTCATGACTTCTAATCGGCTGGCAGGCTATGGGTATATCATGGTGGGCCTTGGGTATCCTTTCTTTACACAATGTGGAAAGTGGTTAAGCATGGGCCACTCTAGACAGCCCTGTTTTGATTGACCACAACACACCTGGCTCAAAGTTAAAAGGCCTGCAGGGTGCCGGAATACCAAAGAATTGATGGAGAAATGGCATTTTGGTGAACTGACTCTAAGTGCATTACAAACACATGGCTTGAATACTCCTTGAAATAAACATAGGTTTGAGAAAAAAATGGAGAAGGAAGCAAATGTTTTGGCAAACCACTTTTTTGAACCCCAAATATTTGAAATCTGTTCAGACAATCTTGCTCAATTCAGAGTGCCATTTAACTCTCCCATGGTGATGGAGATTACGCACACAAACAGGGAGAATCAGCATCTTTTTCTAGCTGAGGCATTCCAGAAAGGCATAGTCCAACAGCTAGGCTTTCAGAAAACAGTTTCTAAAATCCTCAAGAAGTGGAGGTTTAGATTCATTTATTTTTACTTCTGTGATGCTGGGCCTAACTCAGGGCCTCATGCTTGACCACAAAGCTACATCTCTAACCCCAAAGGATATTTTTCATTCTTGACAGTTCTAAGGGATTAGACCCAGGACCTCCCATGTATGAAGTATATCCCTATCTCATTCTTTAAATTTGAAGCAAGAGCTTATTATGTTATCCTGAGTTCACTTTGTAGCCCAGGTGCATCTTGGGGTTGCTATCCTCCCTCTTCAGCCTCTGGAGTAGCTGGATTAGAGACTTGTTCCTCCAGGCTCAGTTCAAATCTTTGGCCTTTGGAGAGACATGAAAGGAGGAATAATTACTGTGTGGCTTAAATGGCGGCCAATGGAGTGTATATACCGCTTTGTGTGTGTGTGTGTGTGTGTGTGTGTGTGTGTTTGTGTGTGTAGACAAAGGGTCAACCTCACTCGTTACTTCTCAGGAACACTGTCCACTTTGTCTTTTGCGACTATCTAATTCACTAACCTGGAGCTCCCTAGGTAGGCTAGAATGGCTGATAAGCAAATTATCAGTGTTCTACCTATTTGCATTTCTTCCACCCTAGGATTACATGATACCACACCAAACTTTTCTTCATGAGTTCTGGGACTGAATTTAGGTCTTTGTAGTTATGGAGCAGGTACTTCACTAATTGAACTGTCTTCCTAACCTCAAGCTCTTAACTTTTTAATTTAATAATTAGATACATGATTGTAGCTCAAAAACTCAGAAGGTATATTAGTTTTAAAGATGAACTACAATGAAAATATATTCATCAATTTTCTAATCCCAATCTTATGTACAAAGGACAGTCAGTCAGGTTTCTAATTAGATATTAGCGAGTGTGGAGGTCACTGACGGGGATCCACTACCTCAGAATGACCATCTTATAAAATTAAGATTCAAAATTGCAGGTCTCTGATACCTGGTCAGAAGAGAAGGGATCTGCTGCATCTTCATTCCTGAGTAGAGATACGGAGTTCTGTACAGCTTGAAGAGTCATTCACAGAAAAGAATCTGATCCACGTAAGATCTCTACGCTTCTGGAAGCTTTTTGGTAAAGAATAAGGACGTGTTCCTTTCCGTGAGAACTAAATCCAAATAGTCTGCCAATCACCTGGGCAGGAAGATGCCCCTCAGGAAGTCGTCTGCTCCAGACAGCAATTGTCCACTTTCCTCCTCTAAGAATGTTTCACTTTGTAATAAACTGTACACGTCTCACACAACCTGTGTATGTCTCTCCAGAGAACATAAGGGGTAGGGAGCAGTGAGGAGTCTAGAGTGAGATTCCAATAACAAGTCTGAACTAGAAGGCAACACTGCTTAGAAGGCTGAGTCCAATGAGTGTACCCGTCTACAATAAGCCAGACCTTCACTTTGACCACCAGGCTGAGACACTGAGCCCCTACCTTGAGCTCCCTACCAACTGATCCCAGTGTCCAGTGACAACTAGGGGTCCTCACCTTCACTTCCATAGTGGCTTCAGGTTTGGAAACTCTGTGACATTCTGATCCTAGTCATCACAGAGACCCTTAGCTGCCCTCAATCTGCCCTGCCATTATTTCTTTACCTCCTTGGGACCTGATTTCCCAACAGGCAGCTCAGGCTGTGAGCTCGGCTATGAGCTAATAGCCAAGGTGTCTGCTGACAAGGCCCTTGACATTTGCATTTTAATAGGGGACTGTTACAAGAATTTAGACCCTTAGGAATGAAGTTATGACAGTAAAACACCAGGGAGCGGGATATTTGGAGCAGGGAACCCTCTCTTTAGATGGCAACACCTGTTGGCTAAGCTAGCCTTTCTTCTGTAGAATGGAACTTTTCTCTTTATCCTATTTGAGCATAAGGGAAGGTGGAAGTCCTCCACAGCAGAATCCATAGGCCCAGGTATTCTGATTGTTAGACTTTTTAACTGATAGTGTCTAAAGAGACTAAGTCACATGTCTAAAAAAACCTTTCTGGCCTATGTGATCATGGCCCAGGTACCAGTCACCTGCAGGTCCTGACCTCTAGGGATACACTGGTGACTGGGAGAGGCAGATCTCACTGATGGGAGGGAGTAAAAGAAGGAAGCACACACTGCCAGATGGATATACTTAGTTATCTTCCCATAACATCAGAATGTATTGACTTACAGTGCTCACAAGCCACCTTGTTATCTGACTGCAATTTTCTGAACCAGTTCTCCATTGATAGTTAACTAATGTCAAAAACGGGTTGTTCTATTCCAACCTTAACTACTAGGGTTAACTCTTAGATTACACACTACACGTTAGATAGTAATATATATCACATATATGTAAGTGTGTGTGTGTGTGTGTGTGCATGTGTATGTATGTGTACACCTAACAGAATGGATCAAGGGTTAAAGAGGCCATGGCCAAGTGAAAGAATCCAAAGGGAAATGAAGGAGGGCAGAACGTGAGAGGGCCTCAAAGAAAATCTCTGTAGAGTTAGAGAATCAAATTGTCTCAAAACTGCAGGACCAAGCTGCTGGCTTACCTGGGCCTCATGGTCAAATTGAGCTGCCAGGTGAAGTGTGGGACCATGGAGGCCATGAGTAAAGTACCCAATGGAGGCAGCATTAGGAGTGAGACAAACTGAGCTGAAGACACTGGGCAGTAGGAGTTTCTGCTTGTTAGTCCCTCAACACACACCAGGACTCAGGTGACAGGTTAGTGGGGGGCCACCATCATTATAGCGTTTGGTATGCTCTTCCTTTTAGGTACACCTAAGGTTGCTCTTCAGTCTGGTGCGTGCCTGGTGTTCTTGATATGATTCTAATCTTGTTCATGTGGTTCTAATTTACTTTGATAAATGGACAAGTGTCATCCCTTTGCTTTAGGGAATGAGTTACTGTCAGTCTGTGATCATGCACATGGCTGGTAATTATGTATACAACAAGGTATGGAATCACTCTCCATCCTCCAAACGGAGTGCAAAGCCCCTTATAAAATAGATTCTCCCTGAGCAGCTTACAGTCTAGGGAAAAAGGTAAATAAAACACTGCTTTCCACAACACGGAATAACTGAAAGCAGGGCACAGCCTGAGGAGGGTTCATCTGCTCCCAGGTTAAGATGCTATCTTCACAGTACCACGGTCTCCATACTCCTTGCCTGCCATGGCCTCCTAGCCTAAACATATATTTGGGGTACAAAACAGCTGTATCTTAGTACTTATGAAAATTATAGAGGATTGTGAAGAAGAAAACATAAAACAAGATCAATCATAATGAAAACAAAATTAGCAGCTGTTTTGCATTCATTTAAATTTTAATATATGCAAAGTTTTCTTTCTAATAAGCTAATGAGTATATATGTGCATCCACATATATACATCTCATGTTTGTCATATTATAAGAGTTTTCCTATATTGTGAGACAATTTGTTTAAAAGCTATGTCTGATATTAAAAAGGGAACAATGAAATGTAATCCTGTGATGTGTTTGGTTTTCATCAAAATAATCTCTTTATTCTCTTTATTAAACTCTCAGGTTCACAGGGAAGAGAATTGTAAAATTGTAAAACTCTTCAGTACAAGTGCTTGAATGAGACAATCTGTAACTTTCTAGCATAATATATGCTAAGGAAGAAGGTTTGGAAGTTTTTAAAGCAACACTAACTCACAGGAATTCAAACATCATCACTCTTCACATTCAGCCACTGTTTTGTGACCTATTACGAAGTAACATTTTAAAGGTCTTAAGTTAATTTAGGTTAGAGTTCAGTATTGTATAATACAGAAGAACTAACAACTCATTATTTCCCAGAAAAGTTTTATTTTTCTTTCTGCTTTGGATGTGTCAGAATGTTCAGAAACAGTGAGAAAATAGTTTGTGGGCAGATAACAATGTATTTGCTTAAAGATGTTTCCCTCTTAGCTTAACATATATAGCCAACATGCATCTTATGATAATCTACTTTCATAAAAGAAAATTTGCATCTCTGAATACATCGTTTTCTTCTGGAAGGAAAGTTTCTTGGTTTTCTTAAATAGCATGACTGTGGGAAATCCCTCCAAAATGACAAAGCTCTCTGTTACAGTGTAATCGAGAAGCCTCCTTTGACTCTCTTTAGTACAACCAGATCTATGAAGGAATCTATGAAGACATGGGGAGCTAGTTAGACCTCTTCATTATGTTGAACCTCCCTCATTCTGGGATAAACTCAGGTATCCTCATTTCTGATAAGTATCACAGAGGGAGCTAAGACCCAAGGGCCACCTTTTTAGAAATATTGTGTCATTATTCCTTTACTGTAACAAAATGCATACACACACACACACACACACACACACACACCAGCTTAAAAAGAAGGAATGTTTATTTTAGCTCATGGGCTTTGGGTTTTCAGTTCCAGGTCAGCTGGCTTCATTACTGTGGAGCTTCTGCTGAGCGGAACACCATGGTGGGGAGGAAGTGTATGGAGCAGTGCTAACTGTGAGATCATGGAGACTAAGAAGCAACATGAAGAGGGTATCAGGTATCCCCAATACACTCTTCAACAGCTTGCTTCCTATGACCTGACATCTTTCTGTCAGGCTCCACATCTTTAAGGTTCTAGCACATCACAAATCTGCATTGTACTGGGGACTAAGCTTTTTTAATACAGGGCCCATTCAAACGGTAGTGCCTACTAAATAAAGGCCCAAGTTCCTAGTGTTGGATGTAAGTCCCTCCTTAGTCTGGTTCACATCAGGCTTAGCCCTCTACTTGGCCCACCGTTATTGTGTCACAATGAAGACCCAGTCTTCCTGACCTATATTTCTTCTCTACCTCTTAATCTTTGCTTAAACTGGGCATTCCTCTCTGACCTTGCTGACCTCATTTGATCCCTCTGGACCACAGGCTGCATCCATAGCAACCCAGACACATGTGACCAAACTATGGAGTAGCTACAGCAATAGACCTTTCTTTCACAGACTATTATGCAAATATTCTTACATTACTCTGTGGTAGTTATCATCCACAGCTCTGCAGAATAACAGTGTAAGTGTGAGAGAGCTGGGGCTTTGGTTCCTGGATGAGGTCAAGGGGGATGAAGGATTTGGTTGGAGTTCCAGGCTCTGGGTCCTACAGATATGGAAATGTAAGTTCTGTGACATGAGGTTCATATCACATTGTGCACAACTCTTTATTTCGGGAATATTACAAGGTTAGCATGAAAAAATTAAAAAAAAAAAGAACTAAGTTTGCCCTTCATAGGACAGCATGCAGTTCCACTTAGGAAGCGTCATAAAATCTTGAGGGGGAAAATACAGTTTGAAGGAAAACTAACCCCAGGTGGTGCCTGAAACCTCAGAAGGCAGCTAGCAGCTTTGCCAACAATAAGCAGTGGCATAGGAGGAGATTTTCTTTTCTGTTTTCTAAAAGGACCTGAAATTAGAAGGCAGCTGATATATGGGCTTATGTTCCCAACAGACATTCCAAAACATTCGATACTTGTGCTTCTCTTCATCAGGATAAAAGCCTTGGCCTTGAGTTTGCTGACTCAAAAGTCTGAAGTGACCAAACCTCTACATAGCACACAGCTGCCTTACTAATCTGCTATCAGTGTTATCTTTTGATCCTAGAAAACAAAAACAAAGTCCAGGCAGAAGTAGCTAATATATTTCCTTCCAAGTTTGGGAGGGTTGAGAACATGAAATGGTAAGACTTCATTTCACAGAAAGAGGAGATAGGATCAAGGCAAAATGTGGATGCCTCAACTCTAGGTTTTAGCTCTTTCCAAGGACAAACATTTTCAACAAAATCTGTTAGCACTTGAGGGTTGTAATGTAGTTCTGAATGAGATGGCCCTGGGTCTGATCATCCTTTCACAAGCTCCTTTCAGTTCAGAAACCACTTTGGAGACTGAGAGTCCTTAGCTGGGGAACACTGTATCCACAGCCACTGGATATCAAAAGCTAACCTCTTCCTACATGGCTTCTAAAATTCCCAAGATCTTGACAGGACCCTGCCCTGTATTCTCTGTGGGAAAGAGAATACTTTTAGGCCCATGCTTAAGGTCTAAAACCAGAGTCAATATACAGAGAGGTAGAAGACTGTCACTCACCCTGGCTTTGCTGTAGCACAGTGAACACTTCTCTCCTTTAGCTCTTAGTCTTGATATTGTTATAAGAGATGTAAAACTTTTCCATTCATTCCATTTCTAGATGTTCAGAGAAATGTACATCAAGGACTTTCATACTGTTGTGTAACCATTATACCACCTAGAACATTTCATTACCTTCAGTGTAAACTTCTCTGCAACAGTAATTGACAGTAATTCCCCATAATGACTGGTTCTTACCCTCTGATAACCTAATTTTTTAATTCTAATACTCTCCAAATCCTGACACAGTAATCTCTCTCTCTCTCTTTCTCTCTCTCTCTCCCTCTCTCTCCCTCCCTCTCCTTCTCCCTCTCCCTCCCTCCCTCCCTCCCTCCCTACCTCCCTCCCTTCTCTTTCATTTCTCTCCCCCCCTCCACCATCCCCTCTGATGATGATGTCATTAAATCAGAATGGATGTGACTGAATGGCAGACTTCTCCAACTGCATGAGCATTGTGTGGTTCTACCAGGTTGTCAGTCTCCACATGGTGGCTGCTGTACCTGTGTTCAGTGTTGAGTGTGGAGTATAGGGAAGGTTGTTGAAGGTCTTCCTGGCCCAGTTTCCCTTCTTCATATGTGTGCAGGTATCATGTAGTCTTAACATCTTCATGGTCCTTCAGTTTGTTACAATCCATACTTAACCCTTTTCAGCTTTCAAAATCAAAAAGATCAAAAATGAAACTGATAGCAGATTAGCAAGGTAGCTGTGTGCTATGTGGAGATTTGGTCACCGCGGACTTCTGAGTCAGCAAACTCAAGCTTGCTTTTCAAAAGCCGTTGGGAAGCTCCTCTGCATTTACCCTCTCTCTTCTCCATGGTGTTGTGCTCTCCCAAGATACACAGCTTCTCTCCACAGGCTCTCCATTCTTTCCCTGGTCTTGGAACGGTAATGTCCATTGTTACAGGGCCTGACAGGTACTACATTACTAAGTGTAGTATCATCTAAAGTCAGCTGTCACAGTTTTGAATGCAGCCCCCCATACTGTTTATGAAACCTCTCAGGGCTATCCTTAGCCTCAGATTTTGGTTTTCTTGTTGTTGTTGTTTATTTTGTACAGTAAAATCAATCATGGTTCCCATTTTGGATGATTATTTTGAGAAGGAGTTAGCAGACAGAAAATACTTGACAGGCAAGTAATACTTTCTTATCTGTGGAATATGAAGGCTTCAGCAGCCTATCTGTTTCTTAAACCAGCATCCAGTGAATGCCCAAAACATCACATCTTTCTGACAGTGAAAGGGGAGGGTACATGGATTTCTGAGAAGCAAATGGAATACTACTGTGAGAAGAAAATGTCTAGAATTAGGAAGAAACCAGGAAGCATTGTTTGTAATAATTGTTCACGATGTACTAAGGTGTGCTAATAAGTTTAAAAATCATTTTCCCATTCAAATCCTTTGTGCTCTACCTAGGAAAGGCTGGAGGGAGCGTTGAGGTGACCAGATGTTCAAACACTTGCTGAAGGGAGTGGAATGAGTAAGCGACCTATTCTCATTCACTGTAACTTGGCCTCTCTGCCCAAATGGTCCACGGTGAGATCTGGCAATGGGGTAATGGTAACCGTTGAAGACACAGCCACGCCATGTGTTCTGTGCTGTTCCTCTGCACATATTCTCAAATTCATAGCTCACCTCCTTTGAAAAGAAACTTCACAGAGAGTTTCTAGTCACAGGTTATTTTTTTTGTGTGTGTGTGTATAAAATGGTAACATCATTATTTATTTATTTGCTTTGAAAGTTGGTGATGATAAAGTTCTAGATTTGTGTTCACCAGTTCAGGCTTGAAGACTTGTTTACACACATGCATACTCACATGTATACATACATAATACACACCACATACACATACACACACCTCAAAAACCAAAGTGCAAAACACTTAGTACAAAACATATCATATGCATGCATATACACACACCAAACAAACATACCATATACACAAATGCACATATCTAAATTCTATAAAACACACACAGAGAGAAAGACAGAGAGAGAGGGAGGGAGGGAGGGGGGAGAGAGAGAGAGAGAGAGAGAGAGAGAGAGAGAGAGAGAGAGAGAG
>NW_021620662.1:3033434-3081606 GCF_004785775.1 Grammomys surdaster
GAGAGAGAGAGAGAGAGAGAGAGAGAGAGAGAGAGAGAGAGAGAGAGAGAGAGAGAACACTGTTGGATAGACCATTACAATTTAAATGGGAAAAATGAGTTTACTTTGAAAATTCAACTGAGATTGGCAGAAAACAGAGAAAAAAATACCTGATTGCTTGTTTCTTTTCAAAATCTGGGCATGTTTTCAATGTAGAAAGAAATTTTCTGAAGAAAACTTGGTGGCAGCCATTGGGAAGAGAGACCCTGAGAATTCCACAAGACTCTGTTTGCGTCATTTGCTTCTTGCCAGTGTCAATAAATTGCTGTAAGTGGTTTAGCATGTGTGGTTGGCTGTACCTAGGAATAAAATAAACAACACGTCTAGTATTCAACTTACGGCTGATGGCAGTGAGTGTGGGTAACTACCCTATATAAACCTTAATGAAGGACTCATGATATTTACCTTGCAGAATATCAAAAAGCATGCGTGTTTCTCTCATGCCTGCTCCATGACTAACATCCCTATTGCTGCCCAAGACTGTTATATACAGGATGTCTTAAATTCCAATCCACATACCTAAGTAGCTGTTTAACAAACCTGTGCCCATCTTCCCTGGAGTGACATTGTGGTAATTTTCTTTTTTTTTGTTTTTTGTTTTCTTGTTTGTTTGTTTTTACCCTTTTCTGACACTGTTAACAGGAATTCATGAGTACCCAAGGCTGCTCAGGGCTGAGGAAAAGACAGACTGTTACATTGGTGCAAGGTAGGGTAGCACTATTGAGATGTTACATGTAACAAATGAGAATTGCCACATATTAAGGTACTCATGTGGCTTTCCCTGGGAATCTTAGTTGTGTTTTAGGTTCTGCAATTAAACCTTACCACCAGCACGCATGAAATAATAGCCTGGCTGGGTAGCAGGCAGCACATTGACTTTCCAAATTCTGTAGCTCTCAGAAGAGTGAATTTTAATTTTGTTGACTTTTGAGAGGAAAAATAATATGCTGACCATGCCAATGTATGGTAAATTGGGCATCTCTTAAAAGTAATGCTTTCAACAAGAAAAAAAAAGTTCAAATCAGTTACTGATGGAGTGAGATTCTTTATGGTTCTCAAGATTTACAAAAGAGAAATCGAACAAAAAGAAAGGAAAGGAAAAAACTCAGAGAGGAGGGATTTTTAATAATCAGGTTTGGAAAACCAAGTTCATGGTGTCCTTCCAAGCTGGATAAATCAAGGGAGAAGTCTATTCCCTAGGATGGTCTTTTTGAAGAGTGGAAGGGAGAGTAGCCTAGATTCCTTTTACTCTGTGTGAACTTCAAAGTGCTTGTGGTAATTCATGGGTCTGGCCAGGTCTTTGGCACCTGGTTGAAAAGACCAAGTAACAAAAAGCCTGGTTTGAATTTCATTAAAATTGAATATTAAAAGGATTCTCTCAAAATCAGAAAGTCCTATGATTGGGATGGTCACTAAGAGTCTGCAGGGTTTGGAGACTGCTACTGTTTAATAGGAAATGGTCCTCCTAGTCTCTCTATCTGGCATGTCCTCTCTCCCACAGTATTCTTTGAAGAATATCTAACTAACCATAAATGATCTACCTATGAAGGACACTCATGCTTTCTCCAATGCCTGTCAAAGAATAAGGCTGAGACATTCTCTACCAAGACTGACCCCCCCACATTTAAACTTGACTAGATGTGATGCCGGGTAAACATGAGTGGTAGCCAGGACTGTTTATTAAGCTGATTAGTGGTATGGATGTGTGACTCCCCAAAGCAATCCCCTTGAAACCCCTGTATAGGTTTCCAAGAAAGCCTGGGCTTTTCCATCCGTTCTAAAGGAATCTGAGAGGAGTCATCCATTTTTGCCAGTGGTTTAGCTGGAAGTAAAATTAATAACGTTCCGGCTTGATGTCTTTGCTCAAACTGAAATATTTCAGTGCTGCATGAGTCTTCCAGGTTGTCAGTTAAGAAAAATGTAGTCTCTGACAACGGAACTCCATGCCTTGACTGTTTTTGCTGGTTCCAAGCCTTCCAGCTCAGCACCTCGAGCTTCCTCCAAACTCTGGGAGGGTGTGTTGTTCCTTACAGCACCACTGTGTTTTGTTCCACACCAAGCAAACTAGGTAGATGGTTTTGGTTATGTGTCTTCCCCTCTGCTGTTTTCCTTCTAACCTTTAATTCAAAAATGTCCAACTTTACATAAACAGTAAAGACCGACACAACACTCAGTACAATATACCCTACACGTACTAGGATTGCTTTGTTCACTTTTTGGCATATACTGTTCTTTTCTCATTTGTGTGTTTTTGGTAAACCATTTATGAATCAATTGCAGACACTGGCATTTCATCTCCATGTAGCATACTTTGCATCTCTTAAGCATAAAGCTATAACCCCACTCCCAAGTTCACGTTCCTTAAGTCTTTTCAGGTAGCAGACCAGCCCCTTCGGCTTTTGTTTGTTCCTGATATAGGAGTCAATCAAGGATGATGCCTTAGGCACTGGGTTTGGTTGTAGCAGATTCTTAGTTCTTTCTCACATACACCACACATCCCACTTTAGTGCTACTGTATTGAGTGCTTGTTTCATAGGGTCCCTTTTAGTTCACTGATTATCTAGTAACAGTGACAGACGTGTCATATTATATCATAGAAGGTAGTTTAGAAACAAACCTTAAAAATTAATTCTACATATTCCTACTGGGGTATCATCTTTTAATAATTGACTTAAGTAGACAAAGTACACAAAGGTAGAATAAAAGTGAATTACAGGATTGTACTGTATTTACCATTAAAGCTAGTAGTACAAGTTTTTAATTTTTTATTAATGCTATTTTTTCTTATCGTTTAACTCTTAAGCTCTGTATGTTTAGTATCTGCAAGGAAACTGGTATTTCATTTTGGAATTATTTTATGAAATTTCATTTCTTTTTGTCCTGAGAAAGTATCGCATATAAGATGTGCAATTAGAAGAATCAGAGCAGCTGCCTTCCTTGGTTTTCCCCTTCAGTTACGTGGATAATTTTAAGTGGGTTTTGCCGAGACTCACACATGGTGAAACCCAGCCTCACAGAGTTCTCTGGGAATTGCACACAGTTGTGTTGCCACACTGCAGTCCCGCTGCTGAGTGTGCCTTTCACCTCGACGGCTTTCTCAGTTCTCTTTCTGCTTGGCACACTCCTCTGCTAATTTGCTTCCTCCTCCTTTTGTGGCAGGGTTCTTTCATTTAGCTCCATCTATCCCCATTCATACAGTGCAAGCTACCACATGCTGCTCTGTATAGAACTGGGCTGTTCCTCCTCTTGAGTGAGTAGTGCTCCATCGTGTTGATGAGCTAAACATTTGAAAACTGACTAAAAGATATCTAGATACTGGCCTTAATTTCAAATAAAATCACCAGGAAGCCTTATATGAACATTGATTTTAATTTGTTTTAGGTAAATAGCTGGAAGTGGATTTCTTTAATTTTACATGTATTCTCAGGGCTAATCAGGGAGGATGCCAGAACTGAGCTGTCATATAAGGATAGGTGGGAAGTTAACTAGCTAAAGAAAGGAATACTCTAGGAACAGGGACACTGGCTGGCTAAGACTGATTCCTAATAGTTTATAACACTGGCTGCTAAAAAAACTCACCAAGAAGCTTAAGATAACAGTGCCCAGGCCTTTCCCAGGAATCTTGTACAGCTGATGAGAGGTGGGCCTGGGCAAATCTGTTTGCAAGATCTTTGCAGGTGTACTCAGCATTGTAAATCCTGCACTATTGTCTGTAGCATCTGGGGAATTTCTGATAAAGTGCAAAGGCAAGAAAGGGACTCTTACATATGATTACTAGCATAATGCTTTGGAAATGGTAATTTTTTGAGGCAAGGATCTTATTATGTAGCCCAGGCTGGCCTTGAATTCATGATTCCCCATACCTCAGCCTCTAGACTTCTGGGGTTACAGACATGCAGATGTGTTACTAGATTTACAAATATTCAGTCTTCTTATTGCACAAAAAGAGTTGGGAGAATATCATGTATAAAAGTTAAGGGGCATAAAACATGCCATGCATCTGAGAACACAAAGTGTCCCAGGCTGGAAGAGAGCACTCTAAAACGGAGATCATGAGGAGGAAAACAGAGAGCGCTAAATAGAAGCATTTGCATCATATTTTCAAAAGAGAGTTTGGTTGTTGTGGAGAAATGAGCATGCAATGCATGTTGGTTCTTTGGGGTTTGTAGTGAGACACATAATTGTCTGGGAGGGGGAGGGACGGGGTAAGAAGCTGCTCAGTGAGTTGAGGTGAGACTTGAAGGATGATTCCTGAAAAACTGAGAAAGCACTGGAGAATTTCTGTGGGGGCAATGAGACACTGATAATGTCCGGTGACTAGAACCATACCCAGCTGAAAATGGGTAATGCTCTCCATTAGAGGGAGATTCATTGTGGGAGACAAGGGCACAGGTGTTGTAGGAAGACAAGTGCAGAAGTTGTTTTTATTCTGTGCCCCAGGCTGGTGTGAATTGGCTACAACATTTTTGCATACTTAGGCTCCTGGATTTGTCCCTTGTGTGACTGCATCATCCAGAACATTTTGACAAGAATTTCTGAAGAAATACCAGCAGGGAAGGCAGCAGTTGCCTTTAAATAGTCCTCCATTCCAGCTCTAGAACAAGAATTTCCCTTGTAGAGTTCTCCAAACCTTAACTATCTTGGGGAGTAGGTGGGGCAGGATCAACCACCTGCATTAAAGAGATGGGGGAAGTAGCATCTTCCTCCTTTGCAATGGCCTGCATTAAAGAGATGGGGGAAGAGATGGAAGTAGTACCCAAAGGGGGTACACCAACTTTTAGACATACTGCAGAGTTTAGAAAAACGCATTAGTGACATGGTCATATCCTTGTTGACATAATACAATATTTAGCCAGTCAATTACCAGAGTGTCATTTTCCCCAGCTGAGAGCAAGATCCTGGAAGATGAATTTGTAAGGGTGAGTATGACATAGACATGGGCAGAGAAAGAGGGACATGGGATGCAGGGAACACAGCTGATTTCTAGGTCTACAGGACAAAATACTAAGACAGGACTGCAGGAACTGCAGGTGAGTGTCAAAACCAGAACTGGAAAAGAGGACCAGGAAGCATGGGAGCACCTCAACAAACACCTCAGAAGTTTTTGTGCCAAGAACTTAATCCTCTATTCATATGCTAATAGTATTTGGGGGTAAACTGGAAGATAATTAGTATTACAAAAGATGTGAGGGCTGGTATGGGCCCCCTTGATAACAATTGTAATGCTAGAAGAGGGTGAGACCTGAGCCAGAACTACTCTTATTACATGATTCTCTCTATTAGAAGAAGATAGAACAAGAAGCCCTGGACAGATGTAGAGCACTTGCAGGCACTGTGCTCTGAAACTTTCCAGCCTCCAAACAAATACATCTTTCTTCTTTATACATTTCCTGGTCTCAGGCATTTTGTTATAGCAGCAGAAAGCAGATGAAAATGCAGGAATAAGGAGCACCCAAAAATAAACTAATAGGGATGACCTCAGAGCTTGTTCAGACTGTGAGCTTATGATTCCTTCCTCAGAGTCACACAGACAGTGTGGAACAACAGAAGCAAATGTCATATGATTTGTTGATACAACTCTTGAGCTCTTTGGCACCAGGGGTAAATCAGTTTTATTGGAATCAGAGGTTTCTATAATTTGGGGTGTTTCCTTTGATAAAAGGAATACAAACTATGACAGGCAAGAATTATTATTTTATAATTATAGCCAATCATAGCATATTGCAAAAGTTGGAAACTGCAATTGTCCTATTACAGACTCTCTGTAATTGTATAAAATTTGAATTGAATTTATGACTCCCTTACATAATTCTGCTTCCTACGTTTCTGTCTGTATATTTTTTGGTCACTCTTTTGCTTTATAAATGTACTTTTATTATGTCATTTTAGTTTTTGTTTAAAAAAAAGCCAAATAATTTAATATTTCCTCCAGCAAAGTTGATCAATTTGTTTCTTATTATTTCTTGTGTGGTTTTTTTTTAACCTTGGTTAATATATTTTTCTATACATGTTGAGAGTTATTGTCTAATTTGGAGTTTCTTCCTGGCTGTTTTAAACTTTTATGTATAAGGACAGAGTTAAATTCTCTTGGTATCGATGGCATTCAGAAGCCAATCTGTTACTCTATCCTTCTTGCTTGGTCCAGTTTCACAGTAGAGGAAGCTGAAGAAACATTTCCAAGTGACAGAGTTACAGGTGAGGGGCCCTGAGGGTAGATCTTTTATAGATCCACAGAAAAGCAACTTCTTGATGGCTCTTTCTGCCCTTTCCTACTGTGAAAATAGTAAGAAATAGAAGGAAGAAATGGAGGAAGGAAGGAAAGAAGGGACGTTTTGCATAGCTATCATGTTCCCACTGTGCAGGAGAGCAAATTGTCACTCCATGGGGTAGGTTGCACTTTGACCTGACATTTTGCACATGGCACCCTCTTCCTGGATCATCCCTGTTTCTTTCCTCTTTATTGCTGCACTTGACCCAGGAGCTGTAGTGGGAGATATTTAAATCTCTAACCCATATATGACTGGTCAAAGCAAATACAATTCAGTAATTATGAATATATTCTTTAAGCCTAGATTGGGCAGATACCCCTACACTACTCTGTTCCCCAGCTATGAGACCCTTATAACTTGAGGATTAAACTTGAGGATTTAAAAACTGTAGGTTTTTAAAGACCTGCTATAGACTAGGCCAATAGCACTCACATGGTTTAATCCTTGAGGATTAAACCAGACCCTGCATCTGTCCTTCTACCCTCCTGCTTCCCAGTTGTCCTCTCCTTCACTGTCTTCCTCCTCCACTGTCTTCCTCCAGTCCTCCTCCCCTCTGCTCTGTCCCACCAACCTTTATTTTTCCACCTCCCCTTCTTCTGCCTAATCACTGGCTCCAGCCTTTATTTTATAAATTAAGATGTGCAGAAGGTTCACTAGAATTCACCTGTGTAATGACTCACACCTCCTCTGCAGCCCTCCACAAGAAAGGGGAATTAGCATCAAAACACAAGGCCTAGGCTATCCACAACAAGGAGCCATTATCACAAACTCATCCAGTCTCTAACTCATCCAGTCTCTAAGGAAAGCCCTGTACATCGAAGAATGGAGAGGAATCACAGGTTTCTTGAAGATTTTGCCAATCTCACGTCTCTCTATTTTCACAAGACTTCCCACATCTTGCCTCTGAGAATGTTCTACCCCTACATGAGAAAGAAGCACCTCAGATTTAGATGTCAGGATGACCTCAGAGGTCCTTACAGGGTTGCAGCCATTTTCAGAGCCACAGTTGTGAGTCCATGGTGATTGGTGTAGGAAAAGAGGAGTGAGTTTTCTCAATGGTCTGGGGCTTGTGGTGGGATTCACAAGTAAAAGGAGATTCCAGACCATGTGATGAGTGCTATTGGCCTAGTCTATAGCAGGTCTTTAAAAACCTACAGTTTTATCTACTTTTTAGGAGTTAAGGCTTTCTGATGACTCCGATCCCTTCTCTTGGCTGCTATTTCACCAGGCCAAAGAACCTAGCTAGCTGCATTGAAAATTATTTTCAAATTATTTGCAGATGGCTGGAGGCAGATGAAAGCTGCCACAGAGGTGTTCCTGGGCCTATTCTCTAGTCCCCAGACTAGCAAACCACTCGCTGACACTTGGAAGTTTGTTTTACAGTATCATTTGGCAAGTGGTATTTATATGTCAAAGTTTCAACCACAGCCAAGGAAATGTCAGAGAGAGGAGAAAGGCAGCATGAGAAAATGGGGAGGGGGCTGCATTTCTAACCCAGGAACAGGGTAATTTGGATGATGCCAAATCCAAACTGTACCAAATGCACAGGGAAATGAACTGGCTGCCAAAGGCCTAAGATGTCTTCACTGTGCTTTCTTCAGTGCTGTTTCCATCTTTGTCTGAAAGGAAACAATCTAATCAAAATATGAGTTTTTTTTCCAGGAACACATTAATAAAGAGAACTTCTTGGTCCAAGTCCAGACCCTTTGAAGCTACATTTAATTTGCTGTGCTTATTGATCCGGGGTTTGATGTATGGGGGACTCTAGGTCAATGTCACATTTGTACACTCTTTAATAGCAAGTATCAAAGGTGAGGTTCTCATTCATTCTTGGGAGCCATGAAGCATTCCACCTACTAAATATTCATAAACCCTCCTAAACTTGGTTGGACTTTCCCAAGGATATTTAGTTTAGGTTATTTTCAATGAATCTCCCTCCTCCCACGCTGTTCTCCTGTTTCCAAACACTGTTCCTGAAAACAGTAGAATGACCTAAATCCCAACTCTTCTTTCATTTGTTGCTGCAGAACGATGGAGAGGATGGGTAGGCAATGAGATGCTAAGGTTCCCTAAGCCCAGTGTTATTGCTTTCAATAATAGAAGCATATGTTATGACTTCATGAACTATCTGATGACACGCAACAGTATTTAGACTCAGTAAGGAGAAGTAGTGAGTTATGCCAGATACAAATAAATTCAAGAAGGAAGTACAGCTATGACCACTATGGCTTACACCAAGCGAAATAAATGGGTTAGGAGCACACCCACAACAGCCTTGTTCTTTCTCTTCCATCTTCCGTTGTGAGACTAGGGCCTCAGGGTCAGGACCTGCTAGCTAGGAAGGGCATCTGCAGTCTGAATGTGTGCCTCTCCAAGCAGCATAGTGGCTATCAGACTGGAGTTTCCATTGCTGCCGAGAAATGCTGGGATTTAGCTAAAATACAGAACATGCTGATTTTAATCCTCATGTCTGGGTTGTTAATGAGAACCTTGAGAACATCAGTAAGCACTAAAATGAATGCTCATGTTTATCTGGGAGAGACAAACCCCGAGACTTCCCGGGAATTCCATCTCTTCATACCTCTTAGCCTTCCTTTGAGAAATAGAGAATATGTGTTCAACCAAATCTAGGCCATCAAAGTATCCAATTTTCTGATCTACAGATGACTAAGTAATTTCTCCCAGTGGAAATGGTGTTTATGGGGGAAATATCATTGGTGTAGTTGCTGCCTAGTTAAATTCTGGGAAGTATGCCTGGAGCTCATGGGTATCAAAACGACTTTATGAAATGGTCCAAAGCTGACTTTGTGATTTAGAAATTTGGGAAATAAAGAGATTGGGATTTTGGAATAGTCCCAATTCAAATGATGTCAGTATTTAACTATGTGCTATCAACTGCTGAGAATTGCTTCTCACTGATAGAACTAGCTTGAACTACCCATTAAACAACAATAACAACAAAATTCAAAGACCAAAGACAATGTCCACTAACATTAGTTTTTCCCTAGCTCTGTTAAGGTGATCTGTTACTAAGTTAAAAAAAAATTAATTTTATTGGTTTATAAGAAATTCTTCATGCAACTGTGTGTGTGTGTGTGTGTGAGTACGTGTGTGTGTGTGTGTGTGTGTGTTTGTCTCTGGATGTATATGAGTATGTGTGTGAAACTCAAAGAGAATGAGTTCTGGACATTCAGTTAGCAGATCAATGTAGAGAGGGAAAGGACAAGGCCTATCTTCTCTTTATGTAATAACTTTTATTTATTTTTTTATTTTTTTTAATTGGATATTTTATTTATTTACATTTTAAATGTTATCCCCTTTCTTGGTTTCCCCTCTGAAAACTCCCTATCTCATGTTCCCTCCCCCTGCTTCTATGAGGGTGCTCCTCCTCACCCATTCCTATCTCCCCACCCTTGCATTCCCCTACACTGGGGCATCGAGCCTTCACAGGACCAAGGGCCCCTCTTCCCATTGATACCAACAAGGCCATCTGTGGGTCCCCGGTTCCGGAGGGTGTCCCACGATGATCTCCCAGCTGAGGACAGAGTGAGAGCAGGGAGGGTCTGCTACCTTCTCTGCCGCTACCTCTGCCTGCATCTCCACTGTCCATTGGTCTCCAGCCAGGCCTGGTGTGAAAGGTCTGGGCCAAAGGGTACAGAGTGTGAGCAGGGAGGAGAGCTCACCTGCCCTCTCTGCTGCCTCTGCCCGAGTCTCCGCTGTGCTGCTTGGTCACTCCCAGGTGCTGCACCTGTCTCTCAGCGCTGAGTCAGCCGGCTAGCTAGCGACGAAGCAGCTTGGTGCCCCAGGAAGGTTCCGGGAGAGCAGATCTCTCCCCAAGTGTTAGAGCTCTAGTGTTACAGCTCTTGCAACAGAGACTCTCAGACACCAGGATGATTCTTGAACGCACCTTTACTTCTCCAGAATACAGTTTCAGCCCTTATATACAGTTTCAGGGTGGGTTAGGGTCTGGCAGCAGATAACGCCTATTGGCTTGGTCTGAGAGCTTGGAGATACTTCATCTACACGTGGGAGAGCCTGAGGCACTGTTCCTTGTGACTGATGGTCACAGACCTCTCTTTGGGAGGGGCTGTGGATGGCCAAAGCCGAATGAAAAGAACCAGGGCCTGAGGGTAAAAGCCGAACACCTGCGGTCCAGATAATGGTCTGGGGTTCAAGACTCGCTCAACCAGGTTCCCAGCTGCTTCTCCCAGCCCACAGCCATCCTCTGCTACATATGCGGCTGGAGCCATGGGTTACTCCATGTGTACTCTTTGGTTGATGGTTTAGTCCTTGGGAGCTCTGTGAAGTTGGGGGGTCTGGTTGGTTTATATTGTTGTTCTTTCTATGAGGTTGCAAACCCTCTCAGCTCCTTCAGTCCTTTCTCTAATTCCAGCATTGGGGACCCAGTCTATATGGTTGGATCAGTCTAATGGTTGGCTGTGAGCATCCGCCTCTGTGTTTGTCCAGCTCTGGCAGAGCTTCTCAGCAGACAGCTCTATCAGACTCCTGTCTGCAAGCACTTCTTGGCATCTGCAATAGTGTCTGGGTTTGGTGTCTGTATCTGAGATGGATTCCCAGGTGGGGCAGTCTCTGGATGGCCTTTCCTTCAGTCTCTGCTCCACACTTTGTCTCCATATTTCCTACTGTGAATATTTTGTTCCCCCTTCTAAGAAGGACTGAAGCCTCCATACTTTGGTCTTTCTTCTCTTGGGATTCATGTGGTCTGTGAATTATATCTTGGGTATTCTGAGCTTTGGGGCTAATATCCACTTATCAGAGAGTACATACCATGTATATTCTTTTGTGACTGGGTTACCTCACTTAGGATGATATTTTCTAGTTCCATCCATTTGCCTAAGAATTTCATGAAGTCATTGTTTTTAATACCTGATTCATTTTAATGTTTCCAATCATCTTATGTGGAAGGAGAATGGGAAGAAATGTTTAGACACACTTTTAAAGCTCTCCATAGGTCAAAGAAGGAGAGGATGGGCTAGGATGTGCATATGTGACTGTAGGAGGTAAGACTTTAGCCTATAGCCCTGGCCTTCATTTATAGCATATCCTAGGAGAGAGGCTCATTTCTGAAAGTCCTGAGTCAAGACGAGGAGGCAATTTCAAACTGCTGACATTGAGATTTGGAGGTAGGAGGGATTGAGCATAAAAGACTGATGAGCTGTACTTAGGACCCATGTGAGAGCAGAAATGATAACTTGGTGACAGGGACCAAGTGTGATAACACAGTGTTTTCTTCATCTGAGCTCAGCATCGGGATCAGGGATAGTGGGTATGATGAGTTGGCCATGGTATTCAGAGATCCCAGCAGCAGGGACTCCAAGGTGCTGCCAGGAACAAGAACGAAATGACTGTGTGGCTCAAAGTTGGTGAGCAAATGGAAGAAAGAGAAGTTTGGGAGTTAGGTGAGCCTGGGAATGTTCTGGAAAAGTTGCACTTAGAGTCTAGAAGCAGACAAATCGGAGATCCATCATGCAAGAATAAAATCTTACTGAGGGAAAATGCCTCCAAATATCTATGCTAAAACTGTATCATAAGGGTTAGATTAGGAGGTGGGTTGAGAGGTAATTAGGATAAAATCACAATTTTAGATGGTGTTAGTGTTCTTACACATGAGAACTAAGCAGATGCAATGACATGGACCTATACCTCAGAATTCAGGAGGCTGGGACAGAGGGGTCATGAGTGCCTTGAGTCTTACCTGACCTCCAGAACTGTAATAAATAGTTTCTGCACTCTTCATCTACCAAATACATAGTATTTCATCAAAATCATCCCAATGGACTAAGATAGAACACCTCCAGGCAGTGGCAACATCTTGAAAGTGGATTTCTGTAGAGAAATAACAGAAATGGTAGCAGCACTATGAAACTGTGGAGATGGTGTAAACATGGGTGTCCTTCACTTAGAATGCCAAGACTTCTGCTTGAAGACATAGTCTATGTAGACAGCAGACAACTGGGCTCCTTGAAAGTTGCTGCCATTGTTGGTGTTTTAAAGTATGTGTTGCTACATCTTGGGTTAGTAGTGCTTATAAGGACTTGCTGGTGTCAAAAAGACCAGCAGAAGAGACCAACATGCTGGTCCTGTGCAAACACTGCTAAGCATCTGGGGCAGTACAGAGCCTGCCCTTGCCCTTGGAATTAGAGCAGAGGAAGGTTGCTGTGGCTCAGCCGTTGACTTATTCATGTAACATTGGACTTCATAACAACCTTTCTGGGCTCCTTATCTATGAAATGTGAATCTTGGCTTATGCGGTTTCCTAGGAATTTTCTGGCTCCATCTCACATTCAGTTCCAGCAGAATGTTGGTTTCTAACCTTTCCCAGGCTGCTGTTGTTTAGCCTAATTGCTAGCCGTCCACAGACTCCATGCTGCCTGACCTCATCGTCAGATTACTCTTTCTCTCCACTTAGAGATAACAGCCTCAACTACCTCAGGATAATTCCACCAGCTGCCAAAACTATTTCCAAAATGTAAACTCGTGGCCGCTGACTCACACACTGCAGGGAGGTACTGGCCTCGCCTGTGCTGCAGCTATAATCAGAGAGCAAACCTTGGGAGAAGAGCAGGAAATGAGACCTTCAGATGTCTTGTGGGAGTCAAAGAAGGAAGAGAGACACACAATTAAACCTGCCACAAGTGTCACTTCTAAAACGTGAGAAGGATACATGGCCTCTGCAGTTGGGTAACTTAAAACTGAAAATATGTAAGCACAAAAAACATTATCTGTACATCATTCTGCAGAGAAGATAAATACATGGCTTAGGTGTCAACAGATATGACCCAAGAACACCCTGCTGAGGCCAAGTCTAGCTGACAACACATATCTAGAATTCATCTATGTAAGTCCAACATCATAGGAATGAATGAGATGTGGGCAGAAAGAAAACAGCAG
Source organism: Grammomys surdaster (assembly GCF_004785775.1). Classification (NCBI taxonomy): domain Eukaryota; kingdom Metazoa; phylum Chordata; class Mammalia; order Rodentia; family Muridae; genus Grammomys; species Grammomys surdaster. Next base: position 3,046,655 of record NW_021620662.1, read on the forward strand.
TGCAGACACCCTCAGTGCTGCATTGAATGGGTACCCTTTTCTATAGAGCCAGGTAATCAGGATGCAATGAAGACACAAAGTGTCTTGGAACTAGGCAAATGAAATCAAATAGTACTAGAGAAATTGGAGGCCAATGAAGAAAATGAAGTATTAAGTGCAATAGGTTCTAGAGATGTCCATTCAGAGGAGGAATTGGAGACTGGATAGAAATCAGGAGAGAGAATAAGGCTTGATCTGTGGTTTAGCAAGAGAGAAGAATGGGTTGGAAGCATTAGATTAGAAGAGGGCACAGCAGATGAAGCTTGAAGCAGCAGAGAGAGGAGACCACACTGAGAGGCAAAGGAATAGGCGAGGGAGGAACAATTTTGAAGTTGAAACTAATACACAAGCACATATATTAAAGTGAATGTTACTTTGTTTTCTATCATGTCAATATTATGCTTTGAATGTGAGATCCTCTCAACAAGCTAGTGATACCCTTCTGAAAGGTCATGGGACCTAGTGATACCCTTTTGAAAGGGCGTGGAACCTTTAGGAGATAGGATTTATCTGGTAGTAGTGGGACAGACCTTAAGGGTAACATACAGTCCATCAGCTTTCAGACAAGCTAGCTCTGTTTCTTGGTCCACTAAAATGTGAGGAGGCCTGGTGACAAGCCCTTGCCACTTTGAACTAGATCCTACCTCTTCTGCCAGGATGCAATGTATCTTCTTAGAATGAGCCAATGTTTTAGGTATTTTGTCCCAGTGACGAGAAATACGACTAATATAGTCAGTCATATCACATGGGGGCACGTTTCTCAGCACACCAAGCAGAGGAACAGTAGAAAATAGAGTGACTTAGAGTGCTCTGGAAACAGGAAAATGGGAGCAAGAAATTGACCATACCTTGAAATATGTTCCAAGTTGGTATGAAAGACAACTAATGTCCCATCTGACTGATGGGGCAATTTGGAGCTAGCAAGGAATAATATTAGGTGGGAAGGTGGCTTCCCACCTCTTATTACCAAGGCTCCCTTGTCTGTCACTAGCATGTTGGAGTTCACTGATGCCACCAATGGCTTCCATATGCACAGGAGCACTGCTCTACATAGTAGCTTTGTGAGAACCCAGAGCCACGCTGGTGTGAATTACAACCAGGGAATGAGGTCAGAACACTTCACCAGCCATGATGTGACCTATGTATTTCAACAGCTTTGTAAATGGACTCTTGTAATAATCTGATTCATTGGAGATTTGTTTTGGTTTTGTTTAAGGCAAATCCAGGTCCACAGTCCCCTCCTTGCCTTTCTGACACAGCTTTCGTGTAGGTGACTGCTTCCTCTACTGAGCTGCACATGTGTGGGTGTAATCTTAATTCTTAGCTAGCTGTCTGCTCACAGCAAAGGAGAGATGAAACTGTAAGTCACTCAGCACAGTCACCACTTCCTAATATTTTTGAATTAAAAAATGTTGAGTGACTCTGTACTAATTTTTGTTAATATCTAGAACATTCTACTAACACACTGCTGCCTGGAATACATTATTTTCTAGTGTGTTATCAATGCCATTTAAAATAGAACAGTCCCTCCATCATTCCTTTAGAGTTTCTGATGTCATTAAGATACTATCTTTAAAAGCCAACTTTTAGTAAAATCTAACATATTTTTAATGTACATACATTCTAACTACATCACAGTGATTGTCACAGACTGAACACAGTGTGGCTCAAGCAGTTCCTGTCTTCAATCTCCTTCTTCAGAAAGTCCCCCTAGTCCCAAAGAGAGCTGCCATTCTACAGTCACTGAAAGAGATTTGTCTTCCTGTTTTAAACCTTATATCATGCAATTATAAAGTAAGCATTTTTTGAGCAGCTTTCTTTTTTATAGTTTCAAGATAACTTTTGCTTGTTGTTTGAGAGCTCTGTACACAGATATAAGTTTGTTATTTGTTTGTTTGTTTGTTAATCAAATTCAACCCTGACTCCCTCTGCTCCAACTCCTCCCAAACCCTCCCACTATCCCCTCCTGACCTCTTGTACTCTTCTCTTTTTTACTTTGTTAACCCAAGGAGCCCACTGAGTGTTGCTAGTGTGCTCATGGGTGTGAGGCCATTCACTGTCACATAGGCAAGCAACTAGGAGCCCCACCCTAGAGGAAAAATGAGTCTCCCTCCCCTCAGCAGCCATCAGTGCCAATAACAACTCAGGTAGGGGGAGTTTTGTCATCCCCCCTCCCATACATGCTGCAGTGTGGCTGTTGTGATCTTGTGTGTGACAACACCACTAGTGAGCTTGTGTGTGCCATCACCACCAGTGAGCTTGTGTATGCAACAGCCATGTTGCTCCTGGAAAACACTGGTTTGCAGTGGTCCTTCACAACCCTGGAGTTACAGTATTTTCACCCCTCTCTTCTGAAATAATAACAGAGCTTAGAGAGGAGGGGTGTGGAACAGATGTCCTATTTAGAGCTGAGCACCCACAGTCTCATTCTCTGCAGGCTGACTGTGCTAATCTCATTCAAAGTTCAAAATAGATGTCCTATTGAGTGCTGATATCCCACAGTCTTACTCTTTGCATGTTGACTGGTTGTACCAATTGCCAACTGCAGAAAGGAGCTGCTCCAAACAGTTTGAGATGATACAAGTTTCCTTTGTTTGGCTTATGTTTGTGAGATTGTTGGAAAAAAAGGTTTCATCTCACTGGTGAATTATTAGCATATTCCACTGTAGAAATATGTTGCACTGCTCCTCACTTGGTCCCTTTGGCTAGGGCAGACACCTAGCTGGTCTGCTCCCATGAAGACACCATATCCTGAGCCATCCTAGAGGAACCACTGCACTCAGAGAAGAAGGATTTCAGGATCCCAGAAGTAGCCTGAGTCCCAGGAGTTCCTCCACCTAGGAGTTCAGAATCACAGGATCACAGAGACATCTGGACTCTGAGGAGTTCTGACACAAGTAAGATAACTGGAAAGACAGGCTTCAGTCAGAGACAGTGAGTTCAGGTAGTGCTAGAGTTAACCAGATGGTAAAAGGCAGGCCCAAGAACATAAGTAACAGAAACCAAAGTTATCTGGCATCATCAGAACCCACTTCTCCCACCATAGCAAGTCCAGGACACCCCATCACATCGGAAAAGCAGGACTCAGAATTAAAATCACTTCTCATGATGATGATAGAGGACTTTAAGAAGGACATAAATAACTCCCTTAAAGAAATACAGTAGAACACAGGTAAACAGTTAGAAGCCATTAAAGAGGAAACACAAAAATTCCTTAAAGAATTGCAAGAAAACACAACCAAACAGCTGAAGGAATTAAGCAAAACCATCCAGGATCTAAAAATGAAGTAGGAACAATAAAGAAATCTCAAAGGAAAACTACCCTGGAGACAGAAAACCTAGGAAAGAGATCAGGAGTCATAGACGAAAGCATCACCAACAGAATATAAGAGATAGAAGAGAGAATCTCATGTGCAGAAGATACCATGGAAAACATTGACACAACTGTCAAAGAAAATGAAAAATGTAGCCGGGCGGTGGTGGCGCATGCCTTTAATCCCAGCACTTGGGTGGCAGAGGCAGGCGGATTTCTGAGTTCGAGGCCAGCCTGGTCTACAGAGTGAGTTCCAGGACAGCCAGGGCTACACAGAGAAACCCTGTCTCAAAAAACCAATAAATAAATAAATAAATAAATAAATAAATAAATAAATAAATAAATGCAAAAAGCTCCTAATCCAAAACATCCAGGAAATCCAGGACACTATGAGAAGACCAAACCTAAGGATAATAGGTATAGATGAGAGTGAAGATTCCCAACTTAAAGGGCCAGTAAATATTACAGAGAAAAATTCCCTAACCTAAAGGAAGAGGTGCCCATGAACATACAAGAAGCCTACAGAACGCCAAATAGACTAGACTAGAAAAGAAATTTCTCCCATCACATAATAATCAAAACATCAAATGCACAAAACAAAACAAAAAATACTAAAAGGAGTAGGGGGAAAAAGTCAAGTAACATATAAAGGCAGACCTTTATAAGAATTACACCAGACTTCTCACCAGAGACTATAAAAGTCAGAAGATCCTGGACTGACATAATACATGCCTTAAGAGAACACAAATGCCAGCTCAGACTACTATACTCAGCAAAATTCTCAATCACTATTGATGTAGAAACCAATATATTCCATGACAAAACCAAATTTACACAATATTATCCCGCAAATACAGCACTACAAAGGATAATTGGTGGAAAATTCCAACACAAGGAGGGAAACTATAACCTAGAAAAAACAAGAAAGTAATCTTCTAACAAACCCAAAAGAAGATGGCTACACAAACATAATTCCACCTCTAATAACAAAAATAACAGGAAGCCACAATCATTTTTTCTTAATATCTCTTAACATCAATGGACTCAATCCCCCAATAAAAAGACATAGACTAACAGACTGGATACATAAACAGGACCCAGAATTTTGCTGCATACAGGAAATGCACCTCAGTGACAAAGGCAGACACTACTTCAGAGTAAAAGGATGGAAAACAATTTTCTAAGCCAATGATCCCAAGAAACAAGCTGGAGTAGCCATTCTAATATCAAATAAAATCTTCTTTCAACTAAAAGTAATCAAAAAAGATAAGGAAGGACACTTCATACTTATCAAAGGAAAAATCTGCCAAGATGAACTTTCAATTCTGAACATCTATGCTTGAAATGCAAGGGCACCCACATACATAAAAGAAATTTTACTAAAGCTCAAAGCACACATTGCACCTTACACAATAATAGTTGGGGACTTCAACATCCCACTCTCAGATCATGGAAACAGAAACTAAACAGAGACACAGTGAAATTAATAGAAGTTATGAACCAAATGGATTTAACAGACATCTATAGAACATTTCATCCTAAAACAAGAGAGCATACCTTTTTCTCAGCACCTCATGGTACCATCTCCAAAATAGACCATATACTTGGTCACAAAACAGGTCTCAACAGATACAAAAAGATTGAAATAATCCCTTGCATCATATCAGTTTACCACAGACTAAGGCTGGTCTTCAATAATAAAAAACAATGGAAAGCCCACATACACATGGAAACTGAACAGTGCTCTACTCAATGATAACTTCGTCAAGGAAGATATAAAGAAAGAAAGACTTTTTACAATTTAATGAAAATGAGGACACATCATATGAAAATTTGTGGGACACAGTGAAAGCAGCACTAAGAGGAAAACTCATAGCTCTAAGTGCCTACAAAAAGAAACTGCAGAGAGAGCATATACTAAGAACTCGACAGCACACCTGAAAGCTCTAGAACAAAAAGAAGCAAATACACCCAAGAGGAGTAGACAGCAGGAAATAATCAAACTCAGGGCTGAAATCAACCAAGTAGAAACAGAAAGAACTATATAAAGTATCAAGAAAACCAGGAGCTGGACCCTTGAGAAAATCAACAAGATGGATAAACCCTTAGCCAGATTAACCAGAGGGCACCGAGACAGTATCCAAATTAATATAATCAGAACTGAAAAGGGAAACATAACAACAGAAACTGAGGAAATTAAAAAAAAATCATCAGATCCTACTACAAAAGCCTATACCTAACACAACTGAAAAATCTGGATGAAATGGACAATTTTCTAGACAGATACCAGGTACCAAAGTTAAATCAGGAGCCGATAAACCATCTAAACAGTCCCATAACCCCTAAAGAAAAAGCAGCCGTAATTAAAAGTCTTCCGACCAAAAAAGCCCAGGACCAGATGGTTTTAGTGCAGAATTCTATCAGACATTCAAGGAAGACCTAATACCGATTCTCTTCAAACTATTCCACAAAATAGAAACAGAAGAAACACTACACAATTTGTTCTATGAAGCCACAATTATGCTCATACCTAAACCACACAAAGACACAACAAAGAAAGAAAACTTCAGACCAATCTCCCTTATGAATATTGATGCAAAAATAATAAATTATTGCACCCCAAATCCAAAAACACATCAAAACAATCATCCATCATGATCAAGTAGGCTTTATCCCAGGAATGCACGGATGGTTCAATATTCAGAAAGCCATCAACATAATCTACTATATAAACAAACTCAAAGAAAAAAAAAGAAAAAACACATGATCATCTCAGATGCCAAGGAAGCATTTGACAAAATTCAACATCCCTTCATGGTAAAAGTCTTGGAAAGATCAGGAATTCAAGGCCCATACCTAAACAGAGTAAAAGCAATATACAGTAAGCCAGTAGCTAACACCAAACTAAATGGAGAGAAACTTGAAGCAATTCCACTAAAATCAGGGACTAGACAAGGCTGACCACTTTCTCCCTACCTATTCAATATAGCACTGAAAGCCTAGCCAGAGCAATTAGACAACAAAAGGAAGTCAAAAGGATACAAATAGGAAAGGGAGAAGTCAAAATTTCACTATTTGCAGATGATGATATTATACTTAAGTGACCCCAACACTTCCATCAGAGAACTCCTAAACCTGATAAACAACTTCAGCAAAGTGGCTGCATATAAAATCAACTCAAACAAATCAGTAGCTTTTCTCTACTCAAAGGATAAACAAGCTGAGAATAAAATTAGGAAAATGACACCCTTCACAATAGTCACAGATAATATAAAATACCTTGGTGTGAATCTAACCAAGCAAGTGAAAGATCTGTATGACAAGAACTTTAAGTCTCTGAAGAGAGAAATCAAAGAAGATCTCAGAAGATGGAAAGATTTCCCATGCTCATAGATTGGCAGGATTAATATTGTAAAAATGACCATTTTACCAAAGCAATCTACAGATTCAATGCAATCCCCATCAAAATTCCAACTCAATTCTTCATAGAGATACAAAGAGCAATTTGCAAATTAATTTGGAATAACAAACAACCCAGAATAGCAAAAACTATTCTCAACAATAAAAGAACTTCTGGGGGAGTCACCATCCCTGACCTCAAGTTGTACTACAGAGCAATAGTGATAAAAACTGCATGGTATTGGTACAGAGACAGGCAGAAAGAACAATAGAATAGAATTGAAGACTCAGAAACGAATCCACACACCTATGGTCACTTGATCTTTGACAAAGGAGCTAAAACCGTCTAGTGAAAAAGAATAGCATTTTCAACAAATGGTTCAACTGGAGGTCAGCATGTTAAAGAATGCAAATCCTTGTACAAAGCTCAAGTCCAAGTGGATAAAGGACTTTTCTGTAAAGCAAAAGACACTGTCAATAGGACGAAACAGCAACCAACAGATTGGGAAAAGATCTTTACCAATCCTACGTCCAATAGAGGGCTAATATCCAATATATACAAAGAACTCAAGAAATTAGGCTCCAGACAACCAAATAACCCTATCAAAAATGGGGTACAGAGCTAAACAAAGAATTCTCAACTGAGGAAACTCGAATGGCCGAGAAGCAACTAAAGAAATGTTCAACATCCTTAGTCATCAGGGAAATGCAAACCAAAACAACCCTAAGATTCCACCTCAAGCCAGTCAGAATGGCTAAGATTAAAAACTCAGGTGATAACAGATGCCAGCGAGGATGTGGAGAAAGAGGAACACTCCTCCATTGTTGGTGGGATTGCAAGCTAGTACAACCACTCTGGAAATCAGTCTGGCAGTTCCTCAGAAAATTGAACATAGCATTACCTGAGGACCCAGCTGTACCACTCCTGGGTATATACCCAGAAGATGCTCCAACATATAACAAGGATATATGCTCCACTATGTTCATAGCAGCCTTATTTATAATAGCCAGAAGCTGGAAAGAACCCAGATATCCTTCAATAGAAGGATGGATACAGAAAATGTGGTACATTTACACAATGTAGTACTACTCAGCTATTAAAAACAATGAATTTGAGAAACTTTTAGGCAGATGGATGGAACTAGAAAATATCATCCTGAGTGAGGTAACGCAATCACAAAAGAACACACATGGTATGCACTCACTGATAATTGGATACTAGCCCAAAAGCTCACAATACCCAAAATACAACTCACAGACCACATGAAGCTCATGAAGAAGGAAGACCAAGTGTGGGTGCTTCGGTCCTTCTTAGAAGGAGTAACAAAATACTCATGGGAGCAAATACGGAGACAAAGTGTGGGACAGAAACTGAAGAAGGGGTCTCTTGAGACTGTTCCACCTGGGTATCCATCCCATGTGCAGTCACCAAAGGTAAACGCTTATGTGGATGCTAGAAAGTACATGCTGACAGGAGCCTGATATAGCTGTCTCCTTAGAGGTCTGCCAGAGCCTGACATATACAGAGGCAGATGCTCACAGCTAACCATTGAACTGATCATGGGGCTCCCAAAAGGAGGAGTGAGAGAGAAGACTGAAGGAGCTAAAAGGGTTTGTGGGCCCCATGGTGGGAGAGTAACAATACCAAACAATCAGAGTTCCCAGGGTCCACTAGGAGCACATAGGGAGGGACCCATGGCTCCAGCTGTATATGTAGGGGAGGATGGCCTTGTCGGGGATAGGTGGGAGAGGAAGTCCTTGGCCCAGGGGAGGCCCCAGTGTTGGGGAATTCGTGGGTGGAGGTGGCAGTGGGTGGGTGGGGGCACATCCTCATAGAAGCAGGAGGAGGAGGGATGGGATGAGGGATTCCTGGGTCGGGGGGGAAATGGAGAAAGGGGATCACATCTGAAATGTAAATAAAATATCCAATAAAAAACAAGAAATTTGCTGCACTGTGTGTAATTACAGGCTTAGTGAAGATTTTAATTCTTTCCAATTTGGGGCTATTATGAGTGGTTCTACTATGTATTTCTGTGTATATTTTTTTTGGTGAAGCATATGAACATTTGTTCTTAGTATATCCAGCAGTAAATTATTGGGTTATAAACAGTCACAATGCACATTAGCTTCATTAGTCAATGTTAAGTATTCCTTTAAAAAAAAAAACAAATTATGCTGTTATTTGATGTACACAGAATTTCAGTTGTGCCTCACCATAGTAGTCTCTTGCTCTTTCTAAGTTACCTATCCTGGTGACTATGTAGTTTGTGGTCTTCAAAAACTATTTTTTAGCCATTTTAGTATTTTCTTGTAATTATCAAATACAGTGTTTTCTTTGTTTTTATTTTTTCTTATTGATACATCAGTACTTTTTATATATTATTTAAAGCCACTGTCTAATTTCAAGTATCCCTTTCTCATTCATTTTCAATTTTGCTCTCCAAATAGTACCTTCTAATGTAAAAGTTCTCCATCATGATGTTTACCTACCTTCAGCCACTGGTTTTTAAAGTTCATACATTTTATATCCTGGATAAGACATTTTATCCCTGAAACTGTGAAAGTATTCTCCCAAGCTTTCTCCTAGAAGCCTTATTTACTTAGCCTTCATGTTTAGCACATAACTACTCCTTTCCTACCTCATTTAAGCTGAGCTAATATTCATGTAATAGCTACAATAAGATTACCTTTTTTACCCTACATCCAAATGACTCAGCAACACTGGGAAAGATGGTCTTTATTTCCCAATGCTTCAGAGCTACTTATCAGCTACATTCCATTATATGTGTGGGAATGAATCTGGACACCGTCTTATTTGACTATTGTGAGAATACAAAAGCATTTCAATTACCAAAGATTTACAATGTTGCTTTTAAGTGTAAATGTTTCATATTTATTATTTATTTTCACTATTTCTTTGATTATTCCTGTCCTCCTGTTTCAATATAAAATTTAGATTGTGCATGTCAATGTATACATGCATGTGTGTGCGCGCACACACACACACACACACATACAAGAACAAATAGACATTACTCTTTGAATGTGTTATATACTAATATACACTGGATAACACTATACATTAATTTTATAATATCTTTGCAATATTTTATCTTCTAACCAATCAGAATTAGCTGTTTATCATTTCCATAGACTTTTTTCATTTATTTCTTAACAGTATCTTGAAGTTTTCAGTATAGAAGACACTGTGTAAGCATACCCTTGAGTTATAAATAGTGTCATTAAATTTTAATGTCAAAATATAGGAAAACACTTCATTTTAAATATTAGTTTTATATGCACCAGCTTTGTAAAAATTCTTTAACGACTTTTGAACTGGCGAGGGGATATTGTCATACAATAATAGCCTGTCATATTTTCCTGTCAGTTTCATTTTTCTCTTCCTACTTATTGTGACCATCTTTTTTCTTTGTTGAAATAAACAAGATCTCAAATACAGTAATTAATGGAAGAGGTAGTAATCTTTGAATCATCCCAAGCTCATGGTGATAGGGTTTTATATAGAGCAATTAACTATCATATCTCTTGGAGTTTCCATATATAGTCTTTACTAGAGTAGTAAACTGACCCTATCTCTGAATAACTAAAAGTTTGAGTTCAGAATTTGCCATTACATCATCTTAAAATTTTGCAGTTCCTGTGATGATTATGTAGTTTTCTCTTGGTCTGCTATATATACAGAAGTGTATGATAAATAACTTCATCTACCTCCATTGATATTTAAATTTAATTTTAAGAGACTAGTTGTAATTTTTACTTTTATGACATTTTCATATTCTCAAATCATTAATATCTTCATTAAATAAACAATTAATATCTATTCTGAAAACTTTTCTATAAGATTTATGTCATTTCTATATATTTTGGAGATGTGTTTATAAAACCTGGCAGAGTTGGCAACATCTGTGTCAACAGACTCTTAAATACAGACTTACCTTCTTAATGTATGTAAGAATATTCAGATATTTTCTCAGAATATTCAGATATTTTATAATGCCAGTTTAGTAACTATATTTGAGTAAAGTTATTAGCCATGTTTTCTTGGTGTCCTGGCTAGTAGATTTTATACTTTAGAAGAGTTTCAGATTTAGTCCACCCTTAGCTTTCCTTGTTATTAGCATTCGGCATTAGTATGGGGGACCTTGAAGGACAGCTTGATGGGATACAGAAAACATCTTGAAAACAACTTCAAGGTATGGGAGTTTCTAAGTTGAGTTCGCTGAGGTGGGGAAATTTGCCCTAAATATGGACAGTACTATTGCATGGACTAGGGTCCTGGACTGAGTATAAGAAGAAAATGAGCTGGACACCAGTATTCTAGAGTTTCTGCTTCTTGATCACGAATGCAGAGTGACAAGCCACCCCAAATTCTCACCACCACAATGTCCCTGCCCTAGAACCGAGAGAGAAAAAAACAAAAACAAAAAACAAAAAGCCATTTCTTAGGATGCTTCTTGTCAGGTCTTTTGTCATAACAATGAAAAGGTAATGGTTCAATGTGGTTACATCTAATATATATTAGATAAATTATATTTTCTATATAATTACATTTTGAGACGGGGTCTCATATAATACAGACTGTCCTTGACTTCACTATGTAGCTGAGGATGACTTTCCATCTCCCCAGCCTCAACCTCCTGAGTGCTAGAAGTGCACTCTCATGGTGTGCCACCATGAAAGGTTTATTAAGTGCTGGGGGTCAAACCCAGGGTACCACAGTTAGCCTGTCAGCAGGCATAGTGTGCTATCATGTGAGCTAAGTCTCTAACTCATGCATTTCTTACAACCAATGAAACAAATTTGATCCTTTATTAACTACACTCCGTGGATGATTAAGATTCCTTTGATTTACTGAACATCAAATTTCTGTTCTGAGATCTTGTCTAGAGGACAGGATTACAGTTAGTTGTTATATTTCCTTAGTTTCCCCTTGGTTGTAACAATGCACAGACTGTTCTAGCTTTGTGATAATCCTAACCATTTTCAGTCATAACACTCAGACATTCTGTGTATCCATGCTTCGAATTAGTTTGTTATTTTCTCACGGCTAAACTGAGTTTATACGTTTTTCTCCTCTAGTTTGCTACGGTGAATGAAAGCATAAAGAACTGACCCTAGACATTTTCTAGCATGTGCATTTAATAGTGTAATTCCCTCTTTCGCCTCAAAACAGTTTTTTTTTTGCTTTTTCTATTTCTTTTTTGTACAAAATATTTAAAATACACTTTCTAAACCTCTTTAATCTGTGTGGTATTTAGAAATGCTGTTTAATCTGCAGATAGTTTGAGGTTTCCAGATATCTAATTTAATTCTCTTATGGTATGAGATAGCATTTTGCATTATTTACCCTTTTTTATCCATTTTATTTGCTGAGGTGTGTTTTATAGCCCAGAATGTGGTCTCTCCTGGTGAATTTCCTATGTGGCTTTGCAAAGAATGTTCTGCTGGGATTGGATTAAGGATTCACTAAGTGTCAAATAAGTGTGGTTGCTGGTGCTATTCAGCTAAACTGGGCCCTGACAGCAGTTACTGACGGGCTGGATGTCTCCAGGCATTGTTAACCCCAAACTTGGTAGGAGAAAGACCTCTAACCCAAATCATTATGGCCAAATTAATTAAAACAGGTGTTTTAATTCATTTACATGGCTGCATCTCCCTGAGGCAGTTTGAGGTCAGCATTAGATGTGAGGAAAACAAGCTCAGAGGTAGGTGGTTTCCAAATAAGGGATTCTAGGGGCAAAATAGGGAGGGTTACAGGAGCAGAATATAAGCATAACAAGTTAGTCATAGTGGTCCCCTGAAACTGAGACATGGTCACAAGGCAGTTGTAACAATAGATTGCCATAACAAGGTAGCAAAGACAACCATTTAGAAACAAAGGTAGGGTTGCAAGGTGGTTATTTACTTTCTGAAATAAAGACATGTTTGCCATTCCTGGAACAGACAATACAGAAACATTTGTAGTTACAGGTGGGGCATTTCCCAAATCTGGAAAGAAAACAGGTTTAATCATAAACATAAACAAGAATGAACCTAGTTTGTCTTTACTACAAGATAGCTTTTAAGCTTAAGATGGAGGCAGGATGCTTCTTCAGCCTGACAGTGGGTTTGTCAGTTTCTCCTCAGAATCCATCAGTTCTTGCTTCAGCCACTTCAAAGCTCTGTTTCCAGCACACACAACTTCTGTGTTTTCTTGGAGGATTGCCCCTTCACCCTTATGTAACATTCTATCTCTGATCTTGTTACCTATTATGGACTCATCTTTGTTTAACATTGCTCTAGCTATTTCAGCTTTTTCATTATTAACAGTAGTGTCATACTTGTTTTCAGCACTGTGTATCATTTTAATTGCCTTTTAATATTTAGGGTAAGATTCTGCAGGTACACAGAGCTGAGTAAAAAAATAAATAAATAAATCCAGTTTTAAAATCCAACTTTACAATCTCTACCCTTTAAGATTCATATTTAGCTTACTGAAGATTTAAGGGTTTTTATTTTGAGATGAGATCTTCCTTTATCTTAGGTTAGTCTCAAACTTGGTATGTAGCCAAGAATGACCTTAATCTTCTAATCTTTATGCCTCTACTTCCCTAGTGCTAGACTTGCATGTGTGTTTCCCACCACACTCAGTTCATAATGTGCTGGGCATCAAACCAAGTGCTCCCATCTGCTAGGCAAGTATTGTAGCAACCAAGTTAAACCTCCTCAATATTTAAAGTTACTATTAATGGTTCGTTTAGTATCCTGTATAATGTAGCCCTTTTCTATTAATTGGATTGCTTTCTCTTTTTTAAAATGTATTCCAATTTCTATCTTCTCTTAGCAATAGTAACTATAAAAAATTCAAAGCCTTAGTATAGGTTGTACTAAAGCATACACTATAACCTTACAGTTTGTCTAAGTCCATTCACCAAGTATTCTGGGCTGCCTCACAGGTACTTTGTAGCAGAGTATTTCAAAGTATTTCCTTTCTGTTACATTATAGTTGCCATTCATATCATCCATATACTACAATAGTCAAAGATACAATGTTGGTATTTGACCTTGAATCAGCAATCACTCCCATATAATATATTTTAAAACAATACATTTTCCTCTCTTTCTCTTAAACAGAAAGATGGCTTGTCTCCTCTTTTCACCCTCAGAATCTGGTATGGTTTGTGAAAGTAAAAACATATAAATAGATAAGCGGGGCCCCTTCAGAGTTCCCCTTCTCAAGCTGTTCTGCACCCAGCTTGAAGCAACTGCCTACCTAACATTTCCATTTAAGATCTCCTTACAAACATTGGCTCCATCTGCTTTTGCTGAAGGTAAACTTAGATCATCCATGACTTGGATCTCCGTACCCACTCAGCTGCAAACTTCACAGAAGAAATGGACTGTGTGACCTCATCGCTCTGGTTGATCTAAGACTTTGTTCGGCTTTGTTGTGAGAATAAAAGTGATGGTTTCCAAGGTTCTTCCCATGGAAGCCAGGACTGGAAATTCTTTTGTCATCCCCCAGTGTCTAAAAAAGTGGTAGAAATGTCCTACTTTTAAAACTTCTGATACGGGTAATGTATGACCCCATGATACCAGTAATACGTGATTCCATTCTTCTGGTCAGATTCATTAGTTTAACTCACAGCCATCTCCCACTGATTCTGCAGTTCCCTCAGTGTTACTAGTTTATGATTTTGTCACTATTTGGATAGTTTCCCTTCTAATTTTCCCAGGATTTACTTGCCTTTGGTTCTTTTAAAGTATGAGTTTATAAGCAGAAACTCCCCTCTCAGCACTGTGTTATATGTAGCCTACTGTCTCATTTATGTAATGTTAACATGTTTATTTGGTTCAATGAATAAGGCCATATTTGTGTTATCGTTCAAATAAATGATAGTGCTTCTTCATCTTATTGTGGCTTCTTCAGTTTAGAAATTTGGACTTAATTTACAAAGACCTAGCAATTAGACACCAACCTTATGTTCTTTTTGTTTTCAGAGCTGGGATCAAATCCAGGGTCTTGGACTTGCCACATGAATGCTCTGCCACTGAAATGGACCCACAGTTCTTTATATTGTTGAGTCTAGCCTAATTCCAGAGACTATAATTGGGAATTATTTTAATTCTTTTAAATGTGCTGAGGATTAGTTTAGAGACAAGTAGAGTCAATTTGGGTAAACAACCCATTTATACTTCAAAAAGAGCATAAATTTTGTTATTCTTTGTATATATGTATTTTTCTCTATATCTGTGTGTTACCTAATTACTTTGTTTAAATGATCCATATCCATACTCACTTGTGGTTAGTTGATTTATCAGTGGTGAGAAATCACTCTTAAAGCCTTTCAATTTTTTCTTTTATTCCTTTCAAGTTTTATTTCTTGTATTTTGAACCTGTGTGCCATTAGCTATACTCAAGTGTAGAATTGCTACATTCATATTACTGGATGAGCCTTTATTGTTATGAATTACAGAATTGCCCCTCCTATTAATATTATGCATGTAATTTTTCATGGACACATCATTTTAATGCAAAGGCCACAGTTGGTCTTAGATGTTGTTTATTCTGTGGGTTTGATAAAGGTATAATGCTGTCCATTTGGTGTCACACAAAATAGCCCCACCATGCTAAAAATCTGTGTATCCCTTATTCGTCCCTCAAACTCTACACAACTACTGATTACTCGAATTCTGCTTTCTGTTGTTTTGTTAGAATGGTTGGTATTTTTGTCAGCATATAGTTATTATACATAGTAATAGGTTTCATGAAGATGTTTTCTTATGAGTATATGCTATATTTGGATTGTATCTACCTGTCTATACATTCTCCCTTCCTTCCCCTCCATCCTGTTAGTCCTCATAGTTCTTATAGACAGTTCACTTCTACTTTTGTGACATATTTATAAATGATTCACATGTTTATATAACTTCTAAAGACATGGAATGAGAGAAACATGGATATTCAGCTTTTTGGATCTGTCTTATTTTGCTTAATATTATTGTCTCCAGTTGTCTCCATTTTCTTGAAAATGACATAATCCCATTCTTATTTCTAGATGAGCAAAACTCCACTGTAATTATGTGCCACATTTTTTTTTTTGGCATTCACTTGCCAATGCTCACCTAGCTTATAATGTTCATAACTTTGCTCTGATGAACAGTACTACAGTAAACATGGATGTGTGGGTACCTTTGTGGTATGTTGACTTCAGAGCCCTTCGGGTATAAGCAATCCTTAACCATGTATACATAGTCCTGTGAGTGATAAAGCTGGCGCATACAGGGGCTCTATTTTTAGCTTTAGGTTTTGTTTCTAGTTTAGGAAGTTCAGTATGAATTCTGTAGTGGTTGGACCTACTTAAATCTCTTCCATGGGCAGATAAGGATTCCTTCACCTCATATTTTTAAAGAAATCATAGGCTGAAAAACCACAGAGGTTCTAAGCCAACTTCTCAACATTCCTAATGCTGTGACCCTTTAGTACAGTTCCTCATGCTGTGGCGACCCCAACCTGATGGGGTCAAATCATTTTCATTGCTACTTCATAACTGTAATTTTGATACTAACATGAAGGTCAATGTAAATAATTTTGGAGACAGAGGTTTGCCAAAGGAGTTGCGATCCACTGGTCTAGATGATGCTGTGGTGTCCATGGCCAGGGCTTCTCATTATTGGCCAGGTAACTGGATGAATATGTAACTTTACTTCAGTCAGTTTTAGCCACTCCAGTCTGATGTTCAGTTCTGAGAGGTTTGGTGGATTCTATCCCATACTGTACATTTTTTAGCAGTCTTACAGACAGCCTGGGATATTTCTCAGATCTTCTTCTTCTTTAAGGTTTCTGAATCGCTAAGACTTCAGCCAGCCCCACTCTTCCCTTCAGAGACTTCTAGAAATACTGCTCTGTTTTTAAAAAGTTACTTGGTTACAGAGTCCTTGTCTGAACATATTAATATTTGGGAAATTCCTCTGTGGGGAAAACCACTAAATGCCGGGCTTATTTATTTGGATTTCCTATCTCCAAGATCTTGGTCTCTGAAGTCCTAGATGTTTTGGCATTCTCACTATGACTTATGAGTCCTTAGCCCATGAGATTGCCTAAAGCCCTGCTGGCTTCGCTGCCTCTCCTTTGCTTTCCTCAAGGTCAGCCCTTGTCCAAGACTAGAATTCACAAATGCCCTGCAGGGAAGCTTGTTGCCCAGAATGTCAGCTCTGTTTTCTTTCTTCTTTCTGGGTCACAGCCCATCAACTCTTGGTTGCTTTAGTAGATTTCTGATAATCTCCAAGAGAATTTTCTCTAGATTTTCGAGTTGTCTCTTCAGATGCAAAAAATCTACAGAAAGCTACTCTCAATGTGGAAGTGATTGAATAAACACAGTCTAATGTTTTAAGAACGTTTTTGTTTTAAAGTTAAAAATTTTACATTGCTTTGTTTGTTCAGTGAAGTACTTTCCTCCCTACTTTTAAGTTCTTCTATAAGATCCTAATGTTATGAAATTTTAGACTTGAGTCCCTTGATGACCCTATAACATTTTTCTTAAATAAAATGAGTACTTCTTCAAAATTTAAGAATTTAACTTACTGCAATCAGTGGTCTCTAGTTTGCTAATTCTCTAATTTAAACTTCTCAACTCTGGCTGCATATTTGAACTGTGTAGGGAGCTTTAAAACTGCTGATATATAAATCCTACAATTAGAGGCTCTAATTTAACTGGCCTGGGACACAGGTTTGCTTCTGAGAAAGAGTTGCCTCTCCCTAAGCAGTTACAATGTGTAGAAAATCACTGCTTTTAAGTGTAATTTTTTTCTAGTTTGAGTAACTGTCTCAAATCTATTAGCATACATTCACAATTAATGAAAACAACATAATTTTAAAACTTTTTCTATTTATTTTTACTTTGTGTGCAATGGTGGTTTGCGAACATGTATGTCTTACTGTGGGTTTTATTGCTGTGACGAGACACCATGACCAAAGCAATTGTTATAAAGGAAGACATTTAATTGGGTTTGGTTCACATTTCCAGGGGTTTAATTCACTATCATCATGGTGAGAAGCCAACGTGGTGCTGGAGGAGAAAAGAGTTCTACATCTTGATCTGAAGGCAACAAGGAGAACATTGGATATGCCCTCTAACAAGGCCATACCTCCTAATAGTACCACTTCCTACCAGCCAAGCATTCAATCTTGTGAGTCTATGGGGACCAAACTTAATTTAAGCCACCACAACACAGGGCTCTGTACCATGGGCTGTAATGCCGGCAGAGGACCAAAGAGGGCACCATATCCTCTGGAAGTGGAGATACAGCTGGTTGTGAGCGACTATGTGGGTGCTGGTAACTGAATCTGGGTCTTTGAGACAAAGAGCCCATGCTCCTAGCTACTGAGCTCCAGTCTCATCGATTTGGATGGAAAAACACTCATAGGTATGAGAGTTTCAAGTCGATTTCTGGTCATTTCAGGAGTTTCTATATTTCAAGAGAGTACAATAAGATGAGCAGAAACAGACTCTTCTCTTTTTAGAGGGTAAATAAAAGTATGTGTAAAAGGAGAAGTGGGAGAAACGAGGAGGGATTCTGATGTTGAGGGGCATGCACTTGAAGGTGAGCATGGAGCCCAGGTCTCTACCTCTGTTTTGTAACTTCCTGCCTGTGAGACGACTATTTCCTACTGTGAGGTGCTTTGCTCCACACGTCCCCGATCTGGGATGCGATATGCTATGCAAAACCACAAGGGCGCTTGAATATGAGGTTGAATACTATAAAAGTGTGAGGAAAACCAATTGCTTTCTTTTGCCTGTCAGGTGAGGTATTTGTTCCAGAAGGAAGGCAAGGAGCCTTACGGAGCAGCTAGCACTATCCCAGGCAGACCCCGAATAAGGAAGGTTGTGAACACAACACAGGAACCTAGAATCGGATTGTATTTAAGCTGTCCTTGCCACATACATGTTGACCATAAATTTCATAATGAGGTGAGGGTATATTACTCTGAAAACTGCTGATCTGAACTATGTTAATAATGTTAATTCTCCCCCGCAAAATTAAATTGCCATCCTCTTCCACACTGCTTTCCACACTGAAAGCAAGTCTAAAACGGCCTTTATGCCCTCTGAACTCTAGCAGATTATTTCTGCAATACATTAGAGAGGAATGGACTGTCAACGTATTTCCTTTCCAGTCTCTCCTTCACCAAGGTTTTCTCAAGAATCCCTATTGCCTTTCTTCAGGGCACCAGTGGCTGCATTTCTACTTGATCAAACCCTTTTCATGTTTCTGGTTTTGATTGCCAGTTACCTTCTGTCTCTCTAAGGAGGTAGCAAAAGATATCACCTTTGATTTTCCTGAGGCTTTTGAAAATAGCCTATATATTACCTTCTTAATATTATGTTAACTTGACAACGCCTAGCTGACACTCAGAGGGCCCTTGGTGATGACTGAGTCACTCTATCAAAGGTTGAATGGTGTCAACAATGTCACCGACCTGGATTCTTGTTTTTCATCTTCTTCTGTAATGTGAGAACACAATAACAGCTTCTGAACTCGATCTTCATCTGTTCCCAGACAACAAGTCTGTCAATACACAGATCCAGACAGGGACTGCTTCAGCTGACATCATCCAAAACCAATATGATGAGAATGTGTATGCTCTGTTCTGGACTATTTCTTACCCACATCTTTATTCTTGGCAAGTGAAGGATAATTTGACAGGCAAACACCAAAAGAAGAATGTCAAATATACACAGTACATACATTCTCCCTTCACTTTCTCCCAGTTACCCCTATTCATATATAACTCTGGATTTTATTGTTCTCAAATTGTTTCTTGGATGTCACTCGTGTCTTCTTCACTAGATTGTATGTTTCGTGGGGACATAAACCACAAGCTTATATTTCATCGCCATTTCTTCAGCCTGGAAAAATGTCTACTTGTCTCTCTTCTAGCCTACCACCCCTCAGCTTACCTCACCAAGCCCATATCTGGAGCTCTTAATTTCTATTACTACATTTTCTTTATTTATTCAATAAAGATATTTATTTAGTGTCTACTGTGTGCTAGGCAGTAGGTAAGTTATAAAATATAAAAAGAAACAAAAATACATCATTTGATGGTTTTTGCTCAGACAACACTGTGGGATCCACAAATCAGATAACCCTCACCAGTGTTAATAAGCGAGCGTGTAATGACTTATTGGTTTATAGGATGTGTATGTCCTAATTCACCCTGTGTAATATTCCATCTACTCACACTGTGGTTATTCAGAGTTCTTGGTTGAAAATAATAGAAGCTAAACTTGTATTAAAAGAAAGGAATTTTCTGTAGATTACAGAGTCAAAGTCTGGAGAAGCATGTTTAAGAAATGGTCCAACAGGAACCCCAGGGGAGCAATGGACACCAACCCACCCATAAGACTTTCAATCCAAAATTTATCCTGTTTATAAGAAATACAAGCACAGGGGATAGAGCAGAGAGTGAGGAACTGGCCAACCAATCACCAGCCCGACTTGAGACTCATCCCATGGTCAAGTACTAATCCCTAACACTACTAATGAAACTCTGTTATGCTTGCAGACAGGAATATGTTGTCCTCTGAGAGGCTCCACCCAGCAGCTGACTAAGACTGATAAAGACACCAACAGCCAAACAATGGATGGAGCTTAGGGAATCTTATGGGAAAATAGGAAGGATTGTGAGCCCGGAAGGGGACTGGAACTCCATAGGAAGACCAACAGAGGCAACTAACCTGGACTCTTGGGGCTCTCAGAGTCTAAACCACCAACAAAAGTGAATACATGGGTTGGACCAAGGCCTCCCTGAACACATGTAGCATATGTGCAGCTTGGTCTTCATGTGGGTTCTGAACAACTGGAGTGGGGCTATCCCAAAAGCTACTGCCTGAACTTGAGATATGTTCTTCTAGCTGGGCTGCCTTGTCTGGCCTCAGTGGGAGAGGAAGTACCTAGTCTCACAAAAACTTGAAGTGCCAGGGTTGGGGAAGGATACCCAGGGGCCCCCACCAGCTCAGAGGGGAAGGGGAGAGGATAGGGGAAGGATTGTGGGAGGGGTGACCTGAAGGAGGGGCATTGAGTGGGATGTAAATAAATAAGTAAAAATATAAAATTAAATTAGAAAAAATAAATAGACTAATATCTAAGGAAAGAAGGTGAAAATTCAGGCAAATTTCTCATGATGTCACAGTAATAATGATGGGCAACTGCTGTATCAATGGGCCCTTGACCCTGAAGTCTCTTTAGGGACCAGAGGTAGGATGTCAGGATTCTGATCTCAAAACATTATGTGCACTGTCTCTGCTCCTTGTGGTCTACATATTCAGACCCTAGGACCACATGGCGATCATTTGGCCTACAATAAAGACTCAGTCAATGGAAGAATTACCAGCTATGGGAAGAGCCCCAAATCTAAGAAGTCATTAGTATGATTGCACTTATGTATCCTATTAATAATGGAGTTTGTAGCTAGCACAGTGAAAAACTAATTCCTAAGCAAAGGGTTAAACATTTCACACATGCCTGAAGCCAGCATTTTTTTAGTATAAATATTAATAATGGCTTCCTCAAGGAATGAGTAATTCAGAACATAATCACTATAATAATCACTATATATAATGCAATTATTATAGAGGCTGGGATGGAGAGATAGGTCAGCAGTTAAGAGCACTTGTCACTCTGACAGAGGAGCCATGTTTGGTTCTCAGTGCCCATGTGATGACTCGCAATGTCTGTAACTCCAGTTCCTGAGCATATGACAACCTCTTCTGGCCTTTGAGGGTAGCAGTCACACACATGGTGAATACATATACAAATGCAGGGAAAACACCCATGCACATAAAACAAATAAATATTTACTTTTGTAAGGACCAAGAAGAGCAGAGATAATTCATTCATTTATTTCCATAAGTATCTGTTGACCATGTATTAAATGTAAGATGGTAGAAAATGCAAAACATGGTTGTACCACCCTACCTTCCAGCTTGAGCTTCTAGCATACTCTTGAGAAACTGCAAGAAGTTCAAACACGTGTGCTATGACACTTAATGTATTCTCTAGTCTCTCAGTTTCTCCTCTGCTCTCTTCTTTCCATCTTTGCCTTTGCTCTCTTTTTTCTCAAGCTCTCTTCCATTTTTGTTCCTTTTCATTACTTGCTACCTATTTGTTTGCTTGCTTGTTTTATTTTTCACAACTTACTAACAAAAGATTTGGTAACTAGTAAAGTAGAAGTCTACGATGATGAAAATTAATATTAACATTTGAGTTTAAAGCAACAAATAAATGGCAGATAGAATCCTGGCAATGAGAATAGTGGCATAAAAGAAGAAGACAAGAAGGAGAGAAAAGGAGGAGTAAGGAGAAGAGGAAGAGGAGGAAGAAGAGGAAAAAGAAGAGGAAGCAGAGGAGGAAGAAAAATATGAAGAGCTATTAAGTAAAGCAATGAGCACTTACTGTCCTGTCCCCTATATCCAATAACCACTGGAAGCCAAATCTAAAGAAACTCTACAATACTATGGCTCACTGTCCAGTGTGCATTGTGGAGGTGCTGTTGTGCACTGTGCCCAGGTGTGTCATGCTCATTGTCTCTACCCTGTCACCATGAAGGTGTGGCTACTCTTATGAGTTAACATATGGGTTCTTGGAGTCATTAAGTAGCTTACTGAGGATAAAACAGAGTTGCGAGCCAAACCAGCTTCCCCTGGTGCTAAAGCTAGGCACTCAGCACTGTTCCCAACAGCTTCTCCTGTAGGAAGGGAGGACACTTTGTGGAGCGTGCACTAGGGAAGAGTTTTAGACCTTGTAATAGGAATCTTCTCCTGACTCCTGATCTCAGGTAGCCTGAGGTCTGGTTGGTAAGAGGGGGTGCTTAGCACATTCAGTTCAGTTCCTTCCTTCCTTCTTTCCTTCCTTCCTTCCTTCCTTCCTTCCTTCCTTCCTTCCTTTCTCTCTCTCTCTCTCTCTTTCTTTCCTTCTTTCTTTCTTCCTTCCTTCCTTCCTTCCTTCCTTCCTTCCTTCCTTCTTTCTTTCTCTCTCTCTCTCTCTCTCTCTCTCTCTTTCTTTCTTTCTTTCTTTCTTTCTTTCTCTCTTTCTCTCTTTCTCTCTTTCTCTCTTTCCCTCCCTCCCTCCTTCCTTCCTTCCTTCCTTCCTTCATTTCTTCCTTCCTTCCTTTCATAATGAATTTAGAATATATAATTTTTCAGGAGAATGCTGATAGCATTGTTTTTGACCACCTAATGGCTTCCCAGCACATGTGAATTAGTTGCTGTGTTAAGGTGGGTAGTAACTGATGTTCTAAGCATCTTTATATAATTGTGCCACATTGGTGGAAACACAGCCTATGTCTGCCTCACAAGGCTATAAAGGTATAAACTAAACTAAAGGTGAGTAAGCGACTGGTTCCTTCTGCAGACTGGCTTTGCTATAGACTACCATCTCCTGTCTTCTATTGTATTGATAGTAAGCTTTTACTTGTAAGACTCTTTTGAAAATGAGGGAGAAATGGAATGCTGGATTTGATATGACTACAATTGCCAAAGCCACTTGGCATTTTACCTCATTTCAAAAGTGCCTTTGTGGCCGATTTTTTATTTTAGATCATTATAACATATTTTATAGGTCAGTATCAAACAGTAAGACTTCAATAGTATGGGGACCCAGGCTGGAAACCTTGCCAGAATACACAGCCGGTAATCCACTAATTTAATAGAAATGCAACATTATGGCTGCAATTTTACGTACATGGAAATCATGGAAACTCACACAGCCAATTCCTCAGCACAAAGACAAAAGAGGGCAGCCCGCACTGTAATCAAACTGTCCACATGTTATTAACAGCTCCAGCTGTAGGGTAGGAGGCCCTTGCAGACTCAGATCTTAATAAAGTGTACACTTCTATGTGTATGCCAGACACCAGAGTGCTGGTGATCAATTCACTAGTATCTATCTGGATTTGTTGGTTTCATATCAGTGCCATCAGAAATCAACATGAAGAGCAAGTGCTGTTCGTGAAAGCCGTATCTTTTGATGAGAGTCATGCTTCCTGTATGTGTCTTCAGGAGTGTTGGCACACACACCAGAAAGTAGGGTCTGGGATCTCATTTGGGCTCAGTGTATAATCAATCTAACAACAATTTCATCTCCTTGTGGCCTTACATCTTTCTTGCTCATTTTCAACTTTGGCTCCATGTTAGAATCATCCAGAAGGTTTTTAAATACCCCTGGTGCTTATGTTGTACCTAGACCAATTCCATTATAATCCTAAGGTCTGTTAAGGAGTCATCATTTTAAGTTTCCCCAGATAACAGTTCAGGCTGACGGACATAAGACTTCTCCATGCTGGTCAATCTCTCTCCTTTCTGTACCTCCTTTTGTTGTTACTTGTTGGGGCTCTTCTCCTCAAGATCTATCTATAATTTCCTCTGAACTCAGAATGCTTTTGTTACTCTGTGTAGTCTATATCACCAGAACATGAAAAGGAATGCTTTTCTCTTATGGCCTCCTAACAGGGAGGAAGACTTTAAGTGGAACTCAGCATTTTCAGCATCTTGTCACGACCAACAACAGATAGGCAGAGACACAAAAATTGAAGGCATTTTCAGAAAACAATGTCTTCTTTTGACCATTCCAAGAACATTTATTTGCTATGGATCTTTGAGCAAGAGTGGCTTTTTAAATATGTGGGTCTAGGGCCATTAGCATCAGACTTACCTGGACTCCCATCTGTATTGTATATCTGGGCATAGGAGCCTGGTCATTTGCTTTCTGATCAGCCTCCTTAAGTGACTCTCATACAAACTATTAGGGCAGTGTAGTGACTTGATGAGATTTGCACCCACACAAGGTTAATTTACCAAAAGGGGAAGAAAAGTCAAATGGTAACTTAGTGGTTAACACTACTCCCTACTCTTATAAACAACCCAAGTGTGATTCCAGGCACTGAAGTCAAGTGGCTTCATCTCCAGAGGAGGAGATCCTTCCTTTCTTGACTTCATCATGCAACACACACACACACACACACACACGGGAGAAAATTGAATTAAAAAATAGTTGACCTCCATGTCAATTCAGTTCATGATAGGGATACATTTTTTTTTTTTGGAAATTCGAATATGGCATAGTTATCTATTTGTTCCCAAGACATCAAGTCTCCTGGACACAGGATTTATTTGACTGTCTTTTTTTGTGTAGATAAAGAAATGGCTCTTGAAATGTGTAATATCAAATTCCATGTGCTAAAATTTCATCACTTTAACAAATGTTTTGATATGGCCTTGAACTACCTAAGCATATGACCTCAGACAAATACCTAACACCTTTGAATGTCATCATCTGCCACATGGGCACTCCAATAGCCCACAGTCATCTGCCACATGGGCACTCCAATAGCCCACAGTATCTGTAAGAACTTAATGTATTTTAAGTGTAGAAAGCACTCTCTGGTCTCTAATGTACGACATAAGTGCTAGCTGTCCTGAAAACGCATTCTGTCCAGGCCCACACTGTCAAGATGCTCAAAGAATCCATCAATCAATTCAGTAGCTAAGCTCAGACTCCAAGTCACAAAGCCCCAGCTGGGTCCAACTTTCTTTCCACTCCATTCTAGCATCTAAACAAAGAAAGTTTGATTCAAATGTGTATCATTCTGAGCAAAGGACTCAGTGAAGTGAAAACTTCAGGGGTTTTTGGAAAGATGGTTGTGTTGGATGGTGTGTTGCTGGGGCAAACACCTGAAGGAACATTTTGTTGATGCGGACACAGGTGAAAAGCTAAGGCAGACTCGTGAAGGAATGTTTCTGCTAAAGCAAGCACATGGAAGGACATGAAAGGTGATGAAGATTTCTTCACTAACAACACATGCATGTATTGGTCCACCTTATATTACATAGTTATGCTCCATTTGTCAGGACTCCATAGAGAGAAACATACCAAAAAACTTCTGATGCTGTGCTACAGTTTGTTGTTGTTGTTGTTGTTTTGTTTTGATTTTTTTCTGCTTCCACAGATTCAGCCAATTGGCAAAGAGATGTCAGCCTTAAGTTGGAGACTGCCTATACTTAAAACTATTTTTTCCAATCATTTCCAACTTAAGGTAGCTTCATTTGTAATCTTTTGGCTTGAAAATGTAAACAGGATATCTACCCTACAGGAGGTAGGTATGGAGTTCAGATCTTTGAAGGGACTGGAGATGGATGTGCTGTATTGTTTTTTTGAGGCTGGGCAGCAGCAGCAAGCCAGAGCTTGTCAGTCAGTTGATCACACAGGGACATAAGTGGCCCTCTGCAGTGTGCAGAGTTGTGCTAGAGTAGTGTTTCTTATGCTACTCTCAACTTAGGATGGGTTTATTTGAAGTCACCCTTCTATGACCCCCTTACCCGCCAAAGAGAAGGCATACTTTATCATATGTAGATACTGGAAGTTTGTTTTTGCCAAAGGGATAAGTGACAGGTGAAGAGAAGGAAAAGGCCAAATTGTACTACCAAAGTGATAGCCCAGAGTAGAAGTCAAGATGGGCAGAAGAAATGACAGTGGGAGAGGACCGGGTGAGTGAGGAGAGAGGAGCAGATGAAGGGGAGGAGGCTGAGGAGTGGGATTCCTGGAGGAAATAGATTGCCCATTGGAAGTTTGCTTTCTAAAGATGTGTGTTACAATGCTTTCCCTCGCTCTAAAACCCCTTCTCGAGCCATCCACAGTGTTTGTAGATGACTTTAGCATCCAAAATAGAGTTGGTTTATTAGGATGTATTTGAGTATTGAATATTGCATGAAAATGCAGAGAAAAAATTAAGATAGTTAGTTATTTGGGTAATGTATTATCACCTTTTATTTGGGACCTTAAAAATTCTTGCAGAAAGACTAGTGGTACGCAGATTAGTGGCAGACAGCTTGCCTCACATATACAAGACCCTAGATTCGGCTCCAGCACTACAAACACAAAAATGTCACAGCTGTCCTCTTGCTCTCTCCCCACATCCTCCATGCCTCCGTTTACTCCACCATACTTCTCAGCACTCAACATCGCTGCTATGGCTGGCATGGATATCCCCACCACCATCGGCATTCACCTTCAATGTGACAATGGCAGGAGGAAGGACCTTACAGTGAATGATGAGGTCAGGATGACTCCACCTTCACAATGGATTACTTCCCTGTAAAAAGATGCCTGGAAGGCAAGCCACGCCCTTTTCATCCTTCCATCCACCATGTGAAGATGTAGCAAGAAGACTCTCACTGAGTATCAGCACCTTGAACTTGGATTTCCCAGCCTCCAGATCTTCCTTTGAGAAACGAATTTCTGTGGGTTGTGTGTATAACAAAGCATCCAATTCAGCTCCAGGTACTTAGGGAGCAAGCCTGGTGACCTGACTTCAACATGGTTGTGGATGTAAAAGGCCAGATGTGGTGGTAGGCATCTGTAATCTCAGTGCTTCTACAACAAGATGAGAGGCAGAGACAGAACTGCCTGGAAGCTTATGAGCCAGCAAGACTGAATGAAGCACATAGTGACAGAGAGAAGGACCCTGTCTCAAAAGTTAAAGAGAATCCAGACCTGGGAATTGTCTTCTGACTGCCACACATGTACCTTTACGCACATATCCCTCTCCCTAATAAATAAATGCTCCAGTACTTTTTTTTTTATAGAACAGCAATTCTCAACCTGTAGGTGTGGACCTTTGAGGGTCGGATGACCCTTTCACAGGGGTCACATAACAGATATTTTACATATCAGATATTTACACTATGATTCAGGACAGCAAAATTACAGTTATGAAGTAGCAACAAATAATTCTGTGATGGGGATGATCATCACAACATGAGGAATTGTGTTAAAGGGTCACAGCGTTGGGAAGGTTGGGAACCACTGTTGGAGAAGTCCAGGAGAATAAGGTATAGTTTTTTCTACATAGTACTAGTTTTTCTTGATATATTGTCTTCTTGCTTCCTGGCATTTGACCTACCCTCCTTTTATAACCAGTAGGAATCTTTCATATGTCATTTCTTAGTCTCATCTCTAAGATTGGCTTGCAGATTTCATTTCTGACATTTCAGGAAGTTTCTTCTCTCTTTTGCCTCCCAGGGTCTTATACTCAACACCAAGATCCTGAGACCAGTTCAGTCCTTGTTAAGTTTACCCCTGACCCCAAAGAACCGTGACGAAGGTCTTGGTCTTAGAGAACAAAACTACATGGCCGTTGAACTTCACTCCACGCTTCACAACCCCAGGATGAGACTGGCATTTGAAAGTAGACATCTACACATGCCACTGAGATAGCCTTTGTCTGATGCGGGTACCTGGCACACTTGAGGCCCTAACAAGTCAACATGTGCGTGTGCACACACAGAAACTCTCTGTGGCTTCACACAGAATTGTACTTGTGAATTTATTCTAGTGCCTGAATCCATCTAGACTTACGCATTTGGTGTTTACTAATATTTGGGAGAGATTTTAATTAAGAAACAACACATGTTCTGTGCTATTTTCCTCTGTTGATAAATTCTTTAATACTTAACCAATTCTAGTCAAGCTTAGCAAAGAAGATTGAATACTTTTTGTATTCTGAAAACCCCATCTATACTGAAATAAAAGGGGGGGAGAGAGAGAGAGAAGGAGGGAGGGAGGGAGAGAGAGAGAGAGAGAGAGAGAGAGAGAGAGAGAGAGAGAGAGCGAGAGCGTTAGAGATAGACGTTGATTCAGGCTGCACTAAATAACTCTTCTCGGGAGATGAGGTCAGTCGAGCTCTGTCGTTTTTACCATTATCTCCATGTTACCTTTTACATAAATATAATGGGATCTGGTTCCAAAGCGAATTGAGAGAAAACTACTTGCAATCTGAAAGGTACTTTTTATACACCTAGGCAGCATTACACCAACAGTAAGCAACAGCATTTGTGAGAAATAAGATGATAGACTGGAAGGCATTGTTGTCAATGCTCTGCTACCTTTTTAAAACCAGCACATTTGCACCGCTAAACCGCCAAGTGCCTCCCATAGACACCCAGCACGCATTTCGGCCCTGCTACCCCACCCCCACCCTCACCACCAGAGAACTCTAGAGGGATTCTAACGGAAGATAATTGCAACAATGTGGTCTTTTATGCTTCCCTTGTCGGCTTTTCCCACCCTAAATAACACCCTGGAATCTCAAGTCATGTATAACTCTTCTGGGAAAAAAGCAGAGTTATTTTAGCAGAAAATGTACACAAAAAGGTGATTTTTAAAAGAAGAGGTCTACTTTACTTTGCCTGGTTTCAGGATTCTCAGGGTCTCTGTTTTTCACTTCGGGGTTACAGTTCTTAGCCTTGTGTGTATGGTAGGATATGGCTGTAAAAATCTCTCTCCACTTCCTTGCCTTGACCAGCAGTTCCAGCAGCAGCAGCAGCATGCCATTGCGCTGAGGCTCACATTTTCGGCCAGTAGTGTTTGGCTCTTTGGCCAAGCCCTCCAGCTGCCTTGAAGTTGCCTTACAAAAACAGCTCATCTGTTACCGAGAGACCGCCTGGGAAGCTCCGAGGCTCTTGGAGGCTCTTAATTACTAAATGTTCAAAATAAAATCTTTGTCAGGTCTCTTTCTGAATTGCTTTGCATTTCAGGGCAGTACAACCATGCTGTTATAAATTCCGAGAGGGGTTGGAGAGCCAGTTCTCCCCAGCTGTCTGGAGAAGGTCTGTAGAAGGAAGGAGCAATCCATAGTGTAATTGTCTTCACGCGTGATTCTTCCAGATCCTATTGCCACACACACTGGGATTTGGCATCCATTTATAAGTTTATTGTTTGCATAGAAATGTCCTTTATATTCAACTTGATTGCTGTTCAATTTGTCCAGTGAAGTATTTCCTTGTTGTTGTACAATTGTTGACTTAAATATGAAAAAATGTATCTCCTAATTGCTTTATGGTTCTTGTATGTGTGTGGTATATACATGTGTGTTTGTGGGTGGGATTGTCCATATATGTGCACATGGAAACCAGAGATCAATATCAGCATTCTCTATTACTTTCTACCTTTTTATACTTTAAATTTCTTTTTATTTCGACAATTTCATATATGTGTACAACAAAATATCATACTACCATTTCTCTTTCCATATCCTCTTTTTTTTTAAATTCTATTTTATATGAATGAGTGTTTTACGTGCATGTGTCTATGTGTACTACATGGGTGCCTAGTGCCTTCAGAGTTCAGTAGAGGTCATTGACTCCCCTAGAATTGAAGTCATAGATGGTTGTGAGCCATGTAGGTGCTGGGAACTGAACCTAGATTCTTTGGAAGAACAAGTTCTTTTAACCACTGAGCCATTTCTCCCCCGATATCCTCTTATTGCTAACAAAATGACCACTTTCCAACTTCATGGGTTTGCTTTTATTGTTGCTTTATTATATTTGGATAACCCACTAAGTCCAGTTAGTACTGTCACAAGTGTATAGGTGTGGAGTCTTCCACTGAATTATGGGCATCTACCAATGGCCATTCAAAACAGAATGATTCTCTTCTCCCTAGCAGCTAGTCAATGACTCTTTACTGAGGGGCAGAGGCAGAAAGCATCTCACCCATATAGGCTAGAGTTTTGGCTAACTTGATTTTGTATAGGTCCTACTTCAGTAACCAAAGCTGCTGAGAGTTCGTGATTACCACAGCCATGCTTATGCCATTCCCAGAAGACATCACTTTACTGCACTCCTCCCCATCCTTTGCTTCTTGTACTCTTCCCATCTTCTTTTCCAGACATTCCCTGATCCCTAGTGGCAACTAAGTTAACACAGATGACCACCTCAGGGCTCAACCGTCGTTTTCTAGTCTCAGTGCTTTCCTAGTCACAGTTGTATATCCCTCCACTAACTACTGTCCAATAAGGAAAGATTTAAAGAGGCCCAACTAGTCTGTAGTTACAAACATAAAATATTAGATGGCAATTTGGCAGCAGGACGTTTTAGGATCATACCAAAGCTAGACTCTACCGTATAACCTATGACATCACCAGGATTTTGATTAGGATTAAAGCATCAGACATGAAATTTTTTCCTGTCGAGCAGGCCTTCAATCTAATCAGAAAGTATTTAGTTTCCCAATAACTGTCATGCCACTACTGCATAAATAGGCACCAACTTGGTAGGTTGTTATTATGGTATGCCCAACTACCTTAACCATGCTAAGATTTGCTCTAGTTTGAGCTTGCACAAGTCTTAGTGCTCACTGTCACAACTTCTGTGAGTTCTTTTATGCAGCTGACTTGCTGGGTTCAGAATCTATTTACTCCTGGGTTTTGACTAGTTGGGACATACTCCTGTGTTTTGACTAGTTGGGACATATTACTACTCTAATCTCATTGCTTGCTATAAGTTCATTTAAATTTCGTAAATGTTTTTAAATTTCAGAGGAAGTCATCCACTACCCCGGCTCTTACATTCTTTCTCTCTTCTTTTCCTAATAATCTCTGAGTCTTTTGAGAATGACATGTACATGTAAATAACATCAACAACTTTTCAAACTCACATGGAAACCTATTGCTGTAAAAGCTTCCTAAAATATTTTTATATTCATACATAAATAGAAATTTAAAAGTTATGTTTTTATAGTGGTGCAACCATGCCTCTACTAGACACCCCCAGCACTTGAGGATAACACCCTATCGCTGAAGACACCACATGCTTCAGTCACAGAACATGGAGAAGCCAAGCTGGTCTTGACTTAGAAGTTTTATCCTACTGTCTAGCTTTTGTAGTGCTGGAAAGTGCTACTCAGACTAATGGAGGAGAAAACTAAGCCCAGCTGTGAAACCTGTGAGCTACAATAATGTCTGACCTGGGAAGATGGGCCCATTGGTTCAACAGTGACACGAACATTACAAGAGTAACCAATCATCACTTTCTGGTTGTGTTTAAGGCTTGTTCCATAGGATAAAACTCATACTTGATCCCGTTATAGAGCTGAGCGTCTTATGGTAAGACACATCATAAGTCCGGGAAGGGAACCTATTGCTGTGATTCTGCTAAGTGGGTATAATGCCAAACTAACTCCTAATGACTTATCATTATACCCACAGATCCAGGTATCTCTAGATCCCATCAGAGAAATCTCTGTCTGAGGTAGATGGTAACCATCCCAGAGATACACAACAGGCAAAGGTGCAGAGAAGAGAACATAATGTTCATCTCAAGGGTTGAAAGGATTGATCTGTAAGTTTCTTTTTGTCCTTATCTACCTCTGGAATCAGAATGATAACAACTCCAGGACAAGTGTCTGGAAGTCTTTTTTCATGTAGTAATTTGAGTTTTATTGGTATTAATACACCTTCAAAGTTCTGGTAGAACTCTGCAGAAGATTCTTCTATTCCTGCACTTTTATTAGTTGGGAGGCATTTTATCACTGCTTTAACCTTGTTGCTGGTTACAAGTTCATTTAAATTACTTACATCATCTTGGTTTAACTTTGGTTTGTTTTGAGCATCTAGAAATGAATCCATGTCTTTTACATTTTTTTATTTCTAAGGCATATAGGTTTTAAAAGTATTTCGTTATGATTTTCTAGATTTCCCTGATATTTATTGTCTCCACTTTTGTTTCTACTTTTGATGATTTGATTTTTTCTCTCTTTTATTTTTGTTAATTTCACCAAGGGTTTGGCAATTGTATTTATATTTTTCATGAACCAGCTCTTCATTTGATTGACTCTTTGTGTTTTGTTTGTTTCTATTAATTTCAGCCATGAAATTAGGTATCTCTTCCTATCAACTATTTTTGGGAATTTGGTTTGTTCCCAAAAACCAAATAAGTATACCATTAAATTATTCATTTAAGATCTCTCAAGTTTCTTGTTGTAGGCATTTAGCACTAAAAATTTTCCTCATACGACTACCTTCATTGGTTTTGGCTTGCCATCATTTTCATTCAATTCTAGAAATTTTCAAATTTCTACTTTGATTTCTTCAGAGACAGTTATCATTTGACAGTGTGTTACTAGTTTCCTTGGGTTTATGTACTTTTTAAACTTTTTAATCACTGTTGATATCTAGTTGATATTTATTCTAGTGTAGTCACAAAGAATAAAGGTTAGTATTTCAATTTTCAAATATTTGTTGAGTTTTTCTTTGTGTTCTAATATGTGATCAGTTTTGGAGAATGTTACGTTGACTGCTGAGAAGAATGTACATACTTTAGATTGTTTGGTGGAATGGTCTGTAAATCTCTATTTGGTACACTTGATTTATGATGTCATTTGATTACAGTGTTTCTCTGTTTAGTTTTTGTTCAGATGACCTGCCTGTTAATGAGAATGGGGTATTGAAGTCACCCCTACTTTCATGTTGTAATTTATCTATCAGTTTACATCCAGTAGTATGTTTTTAATGAAATCAGGTACCCTTGTGTTTGGTGTGCATATATGACTTAGGATTGTAATATATTTACAATATATTTATATATATTTTAACATATTTACAATATATATTTAGGATTGTGGTATATTTCGCCTTTGATGAATAAAAAATGATACTCTTTATCTCTTTTTATTAGTTTTGCTTTGACGACTATTATACTGGCTGGTTTTGTATGTCAACTTGACACAAGCTGGAGTTATCACAGAGAAAGGAGCCTTCCTTGAGGAAATGCCTCCATGAGATCCAGCTGTAAGACATTTTCTCAATTAGTGACCAAAGGTAGGAGGGCCCATTGTGGATGGTAATCCTGTGTTCTGTAAGAAAGCAAGCTTGGCAAGCCAGGGGAAGCAAGCAGTAACATCCCTCCATGGCCTCTGCATCAGCTCCTGCTTCCTGACATGCTTGAGTTCCAGTCCTGACTTCCTTTGGTGATGAACAGCAATGTGGAAGTGTAAGCTGAATAAACCCTTCCCTCCCCAACTTGCTTCTTGGTCATGATGTTTTGTGCAGGAATAGAAACTCTGACTAAGACAACTATTTTGTCAGAGACAAGAATAGCTACACCTGCTGTTTTCCTAGATGCATGTGCTTGGAGTAATCTGTTTACATCTCTTTACTCTATTTATCTATCACTGATGACAAGGTGCACTTCTTGGAGGCAGTGAAAAAGAATCCTGTTTTCAGATTCAGTCTTCAAATCTGCATCATTTTATGTCAGAACTGAGACAATTAATACTCATAGTCATTGAAAGATAAATCATAATTCCTGTTATTTTGTTGATTTTATGATTTCCTTAGACCTCTTTTGAACAACTGTCCAAGTACTGGTTCTCTGATTCCCTGTGACCTCCTCAGACAGAAGTCTTCCTTCCCATATGCTTTGGCTTGGAGAGATCATGGATTTCTT
Organism: Grammomys surdaster; assembly: GCF_004785775.1. Taxonomy (NCBI): domain Eukaryota; kingdom Metazoa; phylum Chordata; class Mammalia; order Rodentia; family Muridae; genus Grammomys; species Grammomys surdaster. Next base: position 3,080,690 of record NW_021620662.1, read on the forward strand.
GATTCTGTTTTTATCAAGAGAAGCTTTTATTTCTCCATCAGTTTTAATGGATAGTTTAATGGAGTATAATAATCTGTGTTGACAGCTGTGATCTTTGAGTATCTGGAATACATCTCTCCAGCCCTTCAGGCTTTAAAAGTTTCTATGGACTATTGAGTGATCATCTCATAAGAGTGACTTTATAAGTACTTGATCTTTCTCTTTTGCAGCTTTCTCTACTATATTTTAATATTCTAATTATAATATAGCATGAGGAGTTTCTTTTCTGGTCTATTCAGTGCTCACTAGACTTTTCATGCTTAAATGGCCATCTCTTATTTAATGGAAATGTCCCTTATGTGACTTTATTGAAAATATTTCTATATTTTGGTATGCCTTCTTCTTTTCCCATATTCTGAATGTTATATCTTTTCCTGGTGTCCCAAAGCTTTCCCACATTTTGATCATGTAGTTTGTAAATTTATCATTGACCTTTGCTGAGTGAACCAATTCCCCTACCTGTCTTCCTGATATTTCTATTCCACATGATCTATTCTATTGGTAAGACTTTCTACTGAGGTTTATAATTGGTTTACTGAGTTTTTAATTTCCAATATCACTTCAGTTTGTCTTTTATTCAATAATTCTAAGACTTTGTTGGATTCTGCTTATAGATTATGTATCGACTTCTTCCATTCATCTCTTTACTTTTGTTCTGTTGGAATATATTCATATCTTTAGAGTTGTTAATGTATAGTCATAATCATTCTCTTGAATTATTTGGAAGTTCTTCAAGGTTCTTGTTTTTTATTATTCATTCATTCATTCATTCATTCATTCATTTTTACAGCCCAACCACACAATTTCTTCTAGATAGTTCTTCAAGGCAGCTCTCTCTCTCTCTCTCTCTCTCTCTCTCTCTCTCTCTCTCTCTCTCT
>NW_021620662.1:3081616-3085224 GCF_004785775.1 Grammomys surdaster
TCTCTCTCTCTCTCTCTCTCTCTCTCTCTCTCTCTCTCTCTCTCTCTTCCTTTCTCTATCTACTTGTTTTTACAGTTTGACTGCAGTTTCCCTTCCCTCCTCTTGCCCAGTCCCTTCCTTTCACACCCCCCCACTCTTCCTCAGTTTCTCTTCAGAAAAGGGCAGGCCTCCCACGGATATTAACCAGCCATGACATATCAAGTTGCAGTATGATGAGGCAGCTCCTTTCCTATTAAGGCTACACACGGCAGCCCAGCAGGAGGAAGAGATCCCAAAGGTTGGCAACAGAGCCAGATACAGTCACTGCTTCCACTTATAGGAGTCGCACAGGAAGACCAAGCTGCACAACTGTAGCATATTTGGAGGGTGGAAGGAGCCTAGGTCAATCCCTTGCATTCTCCCTGGTTAGTGTGTCGGGTTCTATGAGCCCTTACCAGCCCAGGTTAGTTGATTCTGTGGGTTTTCTTTGGTGTTCTTAACACCTCTGGCTTCTACAATCCTTCCCCCTGTTCTGGGGGATTCCTCAAACTCCACCTAACGTTTGGCTGTGGTTCTTTGCCTCTATTTCCATCAATTGCTGGATAAAGCCTCTCTGACAATTGGACTAGGCACCAGTCTACAAGTATAGCAGAATAAATATCATTAGGAATATTTTCATTTCATTGACTTTGGGTTTTTTTGATTTGTTTCTGTTTGTTTGTTTGTTTGTTTCCATTCATGTTTGGTTCTTTCCTATGTGTCTGGATTATCTAATCTCCAGGCAGTGTCAGGGGTTGGCTCCCTCTAGTGGCATGAGTCTCAAGCTAGACCAGTCATTCCTTGGCCAGTCTCAATATTTCTGTGCCACCTTTTAGCCCAGCACAGCTTGTAGGCAGAACACATTGTAGGTCAAAGGTTTTGTGTGTGGGTTGGTGTCACAATCCCTCCATTGAAAGTCTTGCCTGGTTACAGAAGATGGTAAATTCTGGCTCTGGGTCTTAAACTTCTAGAAGTCTTTTAGGGTCATACTCTTAGATTTCTGAGAGTTTCCATTGCAATAGGTTTCTAACTCCTCTCAGAGATACCCCCACTCCGGATTTCAGTCACCTCTCCCAGTATTTTTCCCTCCACATGATCCCTCTCGCCCCTATCCCCCCCCATCTACACTGTTGCACTCCCCCATCTAGCAGGGATGTCTATTCTATTTTTCCTACATAGTGAGATTCACACATCCCTCCTTGAGCCTTCCTTGTTACTTAGATTCTCTGGTCTGTGGGTCCATTATTATGGTGTTTGTAATTTTTGGAAAAGACATGAACTCTTGGATGTTTATATGTTTTTTGTTTTTACACTGGAATTTATGCATCTTGAGCTAGTTGTATGAATCAAAGTGTGGATGTGGGACTGATGGTTTGGGGACTTCTTATCCATCAGAACTGGGAGTTAAGGGGAATGAAGAAGTGTAGGCTCAGGATTCAGGTTCTAGTGACCACTTACCTGTGGGGCACAAGGAGCTGTGCAAGTAAAGAAGATTAGACTGAGATATTCAGAATCTGGGGGCCCTTTACCTGTGAGTACCAGGAACTTGGTAAATGGGGAAGTTTTGGACTGAACAGTGATGATACCTTATTTTGAAGATGGGGTCTCTTGTGAAAGTGGGAGCTAACTGATTTGGCTAGAGCCTTAAGAGCCATCTAAGAGTCTTTTCCCACAAGCACCGGGAGTTACATATACAAAGGATTAGAGCCTTCGCTATCATGGCAGGGGGCATGGCATCAGGGAGGCCATAGCTGAGAGCTTACATCTTGAACCACAGCACAAAGCAGAAAGCACTAGCTGGAAATGGTATGGGCATTTAAAGCCTCATAGTCGCCCTGCCCCAGTGACGAACCTTCTCTAACACCACCATACTTGTTAATCCTTCTCCAATAGTTCCATCATCTAGGGGCTAAGTATTTAAATAAGTTGACTATGGATGGCATTCTCATTCAAACTACCACACACATAGACACTGGACTACCCCTCCCCCGCTTATGGCTTCTACTATCCTAGGCACTAGCTAAAGACAAAGGAAATATCTTTTAGGCTCAGAGCATCCACCTTTCTTCCTAACTTATGGGTATTCTTGCTGATGAGGGAAGAGACTGGGATATTTGACTCTTCTGCCTTTCATGTGAATATATATTCCATCTGTTCTCTAAATAGCCTTGACACAGGTGAGATTCCAGGTTCAATCATATCATGCAAATGAATTAAAGCAGAGATGTGAAGTTTGGAAGCAGAGCTTCAGGATAGGGGTTCCATGATGATCACATGGAAGGGTATAGACATCTAAAGTGTGTTTGCATGTATTGTTATCTCAGTGGAAGATGACTTCTATTGAAAATAGTCTGAACAGGGTGGGGAGGGAGGGGCCAGCATGAGTGTGATTAGTGGTGCTCCCCTTTATAACTAAATTCAGACATGTCTGCATAAAAGCAAAACGTGATATGCACTTAGCTAAAGTGCCTTCAGTTGGGCAGGCATGAAGTAGAAGCGGGTGTCACTCAAACAGGATGAAAGAAAGGGGATCCGATGATATCATGGGAACTTTTGGAAGGTCTGAGAGCTCAGCAGAGAGGTGCTACTCCGGATGATTTGTTTCAGTTCTGCTATGTCAGGCAATAGATTTCAATGTAGTTAATCTAAGGGTCGTTCTGCATTCTTCAAAATATTTGAGATACCTAAAGACATATTTATGTTGGGTCTATCTATTGATAATATGTTGAAACTTGTATCTGATAGAATGAAATAAGCTAACCAAGAAGAGTGAATTGCTTTATATTTTCTTCTTTGATGTTTAGCTTAATAGACACTTGCTAGATTTTCACATTTGACTCTCGTGTCTATTTCAACATTGCATACCATACCATGTAGCCTCTAGAAAACCCTACTTATATGAATAAGAAAAAGAATAAATTATTGAAGTGGTATTTAATAATTATTTATGAAAATAATTTTGATTGTGTTTAGTCCCAGAAGGCTCTTGTGGGATGGGGTCAGTCCTGTTTACTCTCACAGCAACTACTTCTAAACAGTCACTACTTCTAAAACTGTGTTTATTTTTCATCCATTCTCTTTTTGGTCTGATAAAGAGCACAACCAAAATAAACCTCGGAGGAGAGAGTTTATTGGGTTTACACATCCCCAATGACAATCTATCCCTGAGTGAAGTCAGGGCAGGAACTGAAGCAGAGACCATAGAATAACGTTGCTTACTGGCTTGTTTTCCATGGCTCACTCACTCAGCTTGCTTTCGTATACCACCCAGGTCCACTTGTCCAGGGTTGGCACCACCCACAGTGGATTAGACCTTTCATACCAATCATTAATCAAGAAAATTCCGTCTGGATAGTGGTGGTGCACACCTTTAATCCCAGCACTTGGGAGGCAGAGGCAGGTGGATTACTGAGTTCGAGGCCAGTTTGGTCTACAGAGTGAGTTCCAGGACAGCCAGGGCTACACAGAGAAACCCTGTCCTGAAAAAAAAGAAAGAAAGAAAGAAAGAAAGAAAGAAAGAAAGAAAGAAAGAAAGAAGGAAGGAAGGAAGGAAGGAAAGGAAGGAAGGAAGGAAGGAAGGAAGGAAGGGA
>NW_021620662.1:3085324-3152646 GCF_004785775.1 Grammomys surdaster
AGGAGAGGAGAGAAGAGAAGAGAAGAGAAGAGAAGAGAAGAGAAGAGAAGAGAAGAGAAGAGAAGAGAAGATCTTTGCCTACAGGTCAATCTGATGGAGACGTTTCCTCAACTTAGCTGGATTCCCACTTTTGTATGACCCCAGCTTGTACCAAAAAACAAAACACTAACCAACACAACTCCTAAGGCTAAATATGGCATCCTGTGAGTAATAGCCTCCTGGCCAATTAGATGTTTGAACCGTTTCAGACCCAGCAGACAGCCCCTGCCCACATAGTCACTGGATAACTGGAACTTGTTCTAGACCTTGTCTTGAAGCTGAAGTTTGGAAGTACCTCTAAAACTAAGTTTGTACAGTCTGTTTCTGTTTTACTATAATTCCTCTTTAATTTGCATTCTACTAATCCGGAATTTTACATAATTTAAACACCACTCCTATGATTCCTATTCAATAGAAAAATTGAAAATCATTTCCTTGTTGAAAATGTCTTGGGCTGTTAAGAATAAAATATCTGACTTTAAGAGCCATTTAAATATTTTAAAAATAAGTCTGAAAGGATGAACAGTCTGTTAGGTTGCCTTTCCCTTTCAGGACTGGCAAGTCCCCTGAGTCTAAAGGCCCATGGGGTTCTTAGCATAAGCCTACTGACTACTGGCACTCTTACTTGTTTTCTCTTATGTGTACATTCAATGCTACTTTGTATGTTCTTTGTAAAGGAGTAAAGTTGGTTTTCTTTAGGAAATATTTTGGAAATTAAATTCTTGCTAATCGAGTCTTGTGGCAGTGATAATAACCTTTTCTACAAAAGACAATCACAAGTCAATCCTGCTTAAAGTCAACTATAAGCAGCGGTCAATAATGTTGACATGTACAATCCAAAGGACAAACAGAAAGCATATATGCATAATCCTGACCTAGGTGACATAGAAAGCGTTACTGATGGCCAGGATTTCCTGTATAGTTACCTGTTCTTAGGTGTTTGGAACAGCGTACTTTTAAATTGTGCTCATTGCAAAACTGAGTGATTCTTACATAAGGTCTCAATTTTACTTGAGGAGTTTAATGGTTAATCCAGAGACTAACCCACACGGGGATCCCATATACAGTCACCAAACCCAGACACTATAATGGATGCCAAGCATGCATGCTGACAGGAGCCTGATATAGCTGTCTCCTAAGAAGCTCTGCCAGATCCTGACAAATATAGAGGCAGATGCTCACACTCAACCATTGGACTGAGCACAGGGTCCCCAGTGGAGGAGCTAGAGAAAGAACTGAAGGAACTGAAGGAGCTAAAGGGGTTTGCAACCCCATTGGAAGAACAACAATATCAACCAATGAGACACCCCCACAGAGCTTCCAAGGACTAAACCACCAACCACAGAGTACACATGGAGCCACTCATGGCTCCAGCAAAATATGTAGCAGAGGATAACCTTGTCGGGAATCAATAGGAGGAAAGGCCCTTTGTCCTGTGAGGGGTCGATGCCCCAGTGTAGAGTAATGTGAGGACAGGGATGTGGGTGGGTGAGTGGGGGAACACCCTCACAGAAGCAGGGAGGGGGGTGATGGGATAGGGGGCTTGCAGGGGGGAACGAGTAAGGAGATAACATTTGAAAAGTAAATAAATAAAACATCCAATAAAAAAGATTAATAAAAGAGAAAGAAACAAAGGGTTTCAAGTCTCAAAGTAAGATATTTCTGACATACTTTTTTACCCACTTTCAAATGTGTGTGTTTTAGGAGTGATCAATATCAGGTTCTAATGTCCCTGGAAGTATGTACATTAGTTGGCTTCCTCTGACAGATAGGCTGATTCTGCAAATAACAAATATACATTCACGCCAAAATGTAAGTGACTTTGTGGTACTGGATCCTTTCAATTTTAGTTTTTCTCATACCTCTAAATAATCTTTTCTAATCCCTAAGCACAACATTTTTATTATCAAAGACAGCCCCATCTGAAGGTTTGGGGATAAACTTAGATATTCTCTGAAGACAGCTGGCTTTTCTAAATGACATTTTAGACCACATGCTAAATAATGGCATTTAAGTTCAGTTGTTTAATAGTTGGTCACAAATTGAACAACTTGAGCCAATAACAGGCAATTGAAGCTGACCATTTTAAAATGGAGAGAATGAGCGTGAAAAATTGAGATGAACGCAGTCCTGCGATTTCATGGACAATGTGAATTAAAAGCAGCCCACTGCCATTCTGCTTTAATTTATATGAGTAAAATGTCTTCATTGCTTAAAGTCCAGTGTACTTGCACTTACAATATATTTATCTTCATTTGTGGGATATTTTTGGAATAGCATCACCAGGACAGCATTACTGGCTATGGAAAACACAATTCACTTAGCCATTTCCTGGGCTATTTAGGGTAGGGAAAGTAAGATTTCTCAAGATAAATTGTTGTTAGCTATTAAAAACAGCAGCTCTTTACTTCAGGTGGTAAACTTCATCTGGCATCTTTGTATCCCAGGATCAACTCTGAAAAGTGATGGATGGTAGAGAAACAGGATAGGATCCACAGTAGCATTAAATCTGCTTTTTTTTTTCCAGATAGCTTTAGAACTACATAGTCCGTTGGCAGTTTTCATCAACTTAGGTTGGACTAAGGATGCTGACCACAGAGCTCAGACTCTGTGAGTCCTCTGACCTCTCTTCTCAACCAGTACAATGGAGTTCTTCCTTTATGTATCTATCTATCTATCTATCTATCTATCTATCTATCTATCTATCTATCTATCTATCCATCCATCCATCCATCTATCTATCTATCTATCTATCATCCATATATATATATATATATATATATATATATATATGTGTGTGTGTGTGTGTGTGTGTGTGTGTGTGTGTGTGTGTAATTTAGTGGCCTTGGAGAGTATTTGTTGCATTGTTTGTTTCTACATGCCCGGCCACTTCCAACACTCATTGTTCTTACATACACCCTCTCAAAGGCCAACAGGGCAAATGACAGAAACTCCAGTGACTGCTAAGAAAGTCTCACAGTTTTATAGTTAGAAGACATGTAGGAAAATTTGCTGTGTTGTACTCTGTGGCAGGACCCTACCTTGCTTCAGCTGGGGCAAGAGCAAAGGAGTTGCACAAGCAAATGGGGAATAGACTAGTATTTTATGAAAGCACAGGGTCTCAGCTCCCTGGAGGCTTTTAGAAAGTAAATAAGGTTGCTAACAGGAGATTGAACATAATAAGGACATGTTGGAAAAGTTTTAAGATGTTCAAACCAGAAAATGATGCTTTGGGGGAATGTTTGAATTTTGTTCCCTTTACACAGAAGCAGTTTGACTCCTAAGCACTCCATAGCATGAGAAGGGTCATTCCTGCTGCTAGTAGTACACAGCCATGGAGGGGAAACAGGGCCCATCTCTCTGCCTCCTTTCTGAGCAGGCTTCTTAGTCTTCTCCACTAAACTTTGCACTAGAGTAGTGGTCACTATCATCTCTACCTTAACTTGCCTGTTATTGTGTTAAGAGTTTATGAATGTTTCAGAGATGGCTGTCTGTGTCATTGTGTTATTATTTGATGAAGTTGACACGTGGTGAACTTCATGGCAACATATGGAATAGTGACCACTTTCTTCCTCACTTACCTCACATTATCCTCACAAAAACTATCAACTATTCCAATGGAGAGAAAATAGAAACCCTGAATGGGACAAAAAAGAAAAGTAGGTATAGCAACAAGAAGATGGGCCTTGAGAGCACCCAGAGGTCATCAGACACACAGTAAAGGTCTGGGTCTAATGTTGTTAAACTTAACATACTGTAATTTAGGTCTGAAGTGTCCCATAACGGTCTTTGTGTGAAAGACTTGGCCACTGTCCCCTGGTAGATAGGGATGTGGTGGAGCCTTTAAGATATATATACCCATATGGGGAGTGTCATGTGACTGGGGCATAGGCCCTCAAGGATAATGGCATCTCAGCCTTCCTCTCTCCTTTCTTGGCTACACTAGGTAAACAGCCTTGTTCGTCATTCTCACTTTCCACAACATATATGGTACCAGGAGTACACAACAATAACATCAACTGTACATACATTAGAATCTCTTCAACCTTGAGCCAAAATAAGGTTTTCATTCTTGTAAACTGTATCTCGTGTATTTTATCACCATGATGGGAAGCTGACTAACACAGTTGGATGACTGATGTTACTTCCATGCCTGATTACATTAACTATAAAGTGGGTATAGTTATAGATAAATATCTGCAGTTCAGTTCTTTTGGCTTCTAATTGTGAACAATACCTGTCTGACTAATTTCAAAATCTTTGGGAAAATAAGAACCAAACCAATGCAAGTTTTTGAAAATTTATCTTCAAAGGAAGGCACTGAGACCCTAGGAGGAAAAAATAACCTTATTTCTCAATACCAATCTTTGTTTTTAATGATTTACAGTGAAGCAACAAAAGAACTTGCTCATCTCTCACACCAATAAGTGACAGGACTATTTTCCTGGCACCTGTGAACATACAGATGCCTGGCTTACATCAGTACAAGCTCTCACTACAACAATCCTAACACTGATAGATCTCTGTTCCAGGTATTCAATTGCCATGATTTATGCAGGCAGATTCTGGCTATAGTTGTCATTTTTAAATCTCAAATAAAAAGAGAATTATAGTCAAAATCAAATTGATGATTTCATGAGCTTCTAAAAGCAGGAAATGACATCATGGAAAGATGGTGGGATCTTTGACTTTTGACTTAGCGTGATGCCAAATTGAGCACTGAAGGAAGAGCTTAGGAAGGAGGAAAGGGGGAGTGCCCTGTGGGAGAAATCATAAATACTTGAGCCGTTAAATCAACTGCCAGTCAATTATAGAAAGAAAAAAATAACTCAGGAAGAGACAGAGGGAAACTATGAGCACAAACAGAGAAAAACGTACCGCGAAAGGAAGCTTGTAATTAAAAACAGAATCAATGAAGACAAATCAGAACTGGCTAAGCAGATGGAGAGAGAAGAATGGAAAAATAAAGTCATTTTATAAAGAGACAATGTTAGAGGGAGGGGATAAAGCAAGCTTTTCTTTAAAATATATTTTAAGAGGGCATGAGATCCAAAGGGATGCTTCAAACTGAATGACAGAAACAAGAAAAAACAATCCAAAACAAGAAAAGGAAGAAAGAAATAAGGTATGTGGAGAAACTCAATGGAGCCAGAAACATCTGAAAAGAGAAAAAAAATGAAGCCTTCCTGTTTTATTGAAGTGTTAATACAAACCCTGAGAATCTGTGAGTAATAATCTTTGTCCCACAATATTCTAGTCTATCCTTGCTTGCAGCTTCAGTGTTTCTAACGTTTTGGGTGACAGCTACCCAAGTCTCTTGATTTTTAAAATTCCTGTATCCAAAAGAGAACTTGTTTTATTTTTATGGAAACAGTTTGAGTAACGGGTCAATTAGTATTACATTTTAAAGACTTATTGAGAAAGATAATGCATAATTTTTCCAAGTTGAAAAAAAATAAAGTTAGAGGCAATAGGAAAATGGTGGCTGGTACCCATGATGTTCCTAAACAAATTCATATCTGTAAACAGAAATAAAGACTACTTATAGGATTGTTGGAGAACTAAATAAGATCATATACTGAGAACACTGTCTGGCATCTACTGCATACACAATAAATATTAGTTGTCAAGTAAATCACCAAAATCAAATGGGACTCAAAGTAACTGAAGTATGAAACCAAATAGCTTTGACAAATTTCCACATAAGCTATTTTCCAATTTAGTTAATGGTATAGAGTATCCTTAAGAGATGCTTAAGGCTGGGGAATAAATAACGAAGCTCTTCTCCTAATTAAACCGGTAAATAAGAGAGTCTTGCGAGTCCTTCATAGATTAGTAAGATGTGAAGAGAGTTACTACCATGCAACCTTCATATTTGATCACAGTATTAGGTCACATGACATAAATAAGATGAAACAAATTTCCAAAATACCTTACACATCTACAAGAATAACACAGAAAAGTTATTGGTGGTGGGTGAGTGAAAGTTAATGTCTGTTAATATTAAAAGAATCCAAGTCAGAGACATGGGATTCTGGATTATGTTAATGGGAAAGTACCTTCCTTTTTATCAATTGTCTTTCAAATAATGTGTAAGGAAGTTAGATATTGTGGATTATGACTGTAACACCAGAAATTCAAAGGGTTAAAACAGGAAGATTGTGAGTTCCAGCCAACCTGAACTATACAGTATTGTCTAGAGACAGAAGAAAGAAGCAAGACACAAACAAAGGAAGGAAACAGTCAATTCTGAACATGCACATGAGAGCAAACAAACTCATGGAGAAACTGACTCACAGCTTATACTTAGAAGAAAGTCACAAGACTTTTTTTTCTCCTTCTTTTAACCTGAAAAATGAACTCTAGTTCTTCCTAGATGATAGCTCAGCTTGATCTAGAAAATCCAATCTTACTGCCTTAAAGAATAAGAAGCCCAACTTATGCAACACATGGCTGAAGCTGTTTAGGCTATCTAGAATAATGGGTCTCAAGAACCCTTTGACAAACCTCAGTCTCCAAAAAATAGCTATATAATGATTCATAATGGTAGCAAGATAAAAGCTATGAAGTAGTAATGAAAATAATTTTACGGTTGGGGGTCACCACAACATGAGAAATTGTATTAAAGGGTCACAGCACTAGGAAGGTTGAGAACCACTGATCTATAGGCATTTGCGACAGACAATGGAGGGGCCTGACCTTCCATGCCCCTGCTTGCTGGTGTATATCTGCTGTAAGGCAGAAGTGATGTCACTCCTGTGATGGAATCGGCTATCCAGACTGAGTACTTGAGCTCAGAGGGAGAAATAATGATCTTTCTTGTGCTGCCTGTCTGAGCCATAATCTCCTTTGCATCTTGTCAGCAACACCTGATGTGTGGTAGCCAGCAGACTATCACTTCTACTCAATCAATGGGATAGAAAAGCCCAAGCCTTAAAACACAGAGTCTGTCCTGCTGTTTCCCCTCCTGATCTTGGATTTTGTTATTTACCTTAAGTTATGAATGTTTCCATGTATATCTGTAAAACTATTTGCCCTTCTAATTGCTGTAATTTTTTTCTTTTACTCAGTTCTTTAAGAAATAAGTTTTGGTTCTTCACTGTTCAGTGAGTACATATTATAGTTGATATTTAATCTCTACCAGGAGTTTTTACCCCCCTTTAATCATTTAGTTATCAGATAAAAATGCAAAGCTTTTATATTTATAATAAGCCTTAATCAGCAGTAAAGCTGGACAGATATCTACTCTCTGTGCTATTATGTCTATCTCCCTATCAATAACCCTGAGTTACGACTTGACGTGGGGTGCTCTTACTCCTATCGGTCAACCCACATGGCAAGTCTCAGGAACCCTTACCCCATGGTATCTTCATCTATCCTCTGTCTCTCTCCTTGTGGTCTCTCCTCAGATCTCAAGCCCAGGAACCTAAACCCTGCCTATTTCAATTCTGCCCAGTTTTAGGCTGTAGGCATCTTTATTCACCAATCAGGTATAACTTGCGGACAAGGTTACATAGCTTTACTTGTATACGTGAAGATTCTCTCCTTTCTGGGGAAAACCAAGCCTTGGGGGGGGGTCCAATATTTAGCATTACAATACATAGCAAAATATCAGTCCTCAACAAGTACAAAATGTTCCAGAAACATATCATTATGCGAGAAAATTAAAATACTGCAGTAACTGATTTTTTTAAAAAAATATGAATTTATAGAAAGAGGGAATGAAAAGTCAAGAGGAAATCAATGTCATAAAATCCATAAAGGAGAATTTCAACACATAAATTCTAATAAAATATATGCCTGAGCCCTGAGCTACACAATTGCAGCATAGATGCCAAACATGCCAGCAAAGAGTAAAATAAGCAAATATAATTCTACTGTACAACATAATAGGAAGAACAGATTTATTGTATGAGACAATCTTCCTCAAAACTACAATTACAGAGCACAAAAACCCAGATTTTGTTTCAAACAAAACAAATTAATTTGCAGAACCCAACTACATGCTGTGTATAAGAAACTCACTTAAAATATAACAGCACAGACAATGAAGAGTTTAAAAGTAACAGAAAAGAAGATAAATGCAGTAGAAAGAGGGAGATAAGGTAACAGGATGTCTAAACATTCATATGGGGTAACACTATTAATTATGTACCTAAAATATACATAGGTTTGTGTATAAGTATACATGTATAAAGTAAATTAGTATTTCTGTCTGTGCTGTGAATGCTTCCTCCCAAAGATAAAAACCATCTAACAAAAATAACAGCACCAGGCATGAGGAGCCCTCTTTCGAGTTGCTGATCAGGGTTGCCAATGAACCTTCCAAAACATTAGAGGCTATTGATATTGGTATTTTGAAAACCTCAAACAATTATTATCAATGACCTCAAAATTTCAAATCATCTGAAGAATACAAGTATAAGTTCACACCAGAAGCCATTACCAAAACTACATCTGACAAATATTCAGAAATTATGGAACTTTCTTTTGAATAATCTATGGATCAAGAATCAGTCAAACAAAAGAAAAAATATAAAATAATTTGAATATGATGAAAATGAAAAGAGAACACACAAAGTGTATGAGATGCAGCATCCAGAGTGAATGAGGTAATACTTGATATCCAGTGTATTAGATACAGTGTCAATGGTGAATGACTTAATACTGAAGTGTATGAGATGCAGCATCCAGAATGAATGATGTAATACTGAATATTCTATTAGTAATAGAAAGATACTAAGTCAATGAAGAAAAGTAAACTAAACCCCTGATTGACAAAGGTAAAGAATATATAAAAGGATACATAAAATCAGGAAGCATGGACTTGTAAATGTCATATAAACTATATAAATCAGTAAGACAGAAATATAAAATCCTTTAAGTAAACTATTCTTAAAGCTGATATCATCCTCTCCAGAGACTATTTGGTACTGTCTGAAAACATACTTCTAGATGTAAAGTAATCATAGAGTAAGCATAGTATTAAACATTTTCTACAACACAGAGAACATCTTCCAAAACAAAAAACTATCTGATTGAAAATCTCAACAGAACTGAGTTTCTGTCCACACTGTACAGAGGAATCACTACATATCCTACGTACATTAAAGAAGATCATAAGATAATATCAACACATTTAAGCCAAATAACTGTGCCAAATTAAAAAAAATATTTAAAGAGATGAACTAATAAAGTGTTTTTAAGAAATCAACATGTTTCATCTGTTGCTCTGGTAGCCACCATGCTCCTTCAGCATCCTGTAGAAAAAACACAAACATTCCCTCTTCATCTTATTTAATACCTGATTGGGATCATGCCTTGTACCAATAAGCGGATCCTTCCCTTTCACCTAGGCATGAGTATGCCTAGTTGTAGAGTGTCATAGACACTCAGAAGAAAGTTCCTTGGCATCCAAATTTTTAGAAAAAAAATTTTTTTTAATAAAAAATAAAAAAACATGATTTAAATAAATTTGTGATGTATAGGTATATATCGCTCCCTTTTTTATTTTATGAAGATATTGTTTTAAAGTTCCATGGTTCTGTTCCACAGTCTCTTGTCCTTGACAATTATAAGGAATCCCCATAATATGGGTAATGTTAAATTGCTGCTAAAAAGTCTCAAATGTTCAACTGTGATAGCCAGTTCCGTTATTTGGTTTTGTTTGCTTGTTTTTCTTTTTTTTTATTATTGGATACTTTATCTACATTTCAGATGTTATCCCCTTTCCCTATTCCCAACCCCCCCAAACCCCTTAAACCATCCTCCCTCCTCCTATTTCTATGAGGGTGTGCTCCCACCCATCCACCCATTCCCACCTCCCCAGCCTCAAATTCCCCCTCTCTGGGGCATCCAGTCTTCAAGGGACCAAGACCCTCCACTTCCACTGATGCCCTACAAGTCAATCCTCCTCTACATATACAGCTAGAGACATGGGTGCCTCCATCTGTGTTCCCAGGCTTGTTGTTTAGAACCTGGGAGCTCTGGTTGGTTGGTATTGTCACTCTCCCCATGGGGCTGCAAGCCCCTTCAGCACCTTCAGTTTTCTCTCTGACTCCTCCACTGGGGACCCTGTGATCAGTTTGATGGCTAGCTGTGAGCATCTGCCTCTGTATATGTCAGGCTCTGGCAGTGTCTCTCAGAAGACAGGAATATCAGGCTCCTATCAGCATGCACTTCTGGACATCCACAACAGTGCTTGCTACAGTGATTGCATCTGGGAGGGAGCTCCAGTTGGGGTGGTCTCTGGATGGTCTCTCCTCCAGTTTCTGCCCCACACCTATTTGCTCTCATATTTGCTCCTCTGAGTGTTTTGTTACTCCTTCTAAGAAGGACCAAAGCACCCACACTTTGGTCTTTTTTTTTCCCTTGGGTTTCATGTGGCCTGTGAGTTGTATCTTGGATATTGTGAGATTTTGGGCTAATATCCACTTATCAATGAGTGCATACCATGTGTGTTCTTTTGTGATTGGGTTACTTCACTCGGGATGATATTTTCTAGTTTCATCCATTTGCTTAAGAATTTCATGAACTCATTGTTTTTAATAGCTGAGTAGTACTCTATTGTGTAAATGTACCATATTTTCTGTATCCATTCTTTTGTTGAAGGACATCTGGGTTCTTTCCAGTTTCTGGCTACTATAAATAAGGCTGCTATGAGCATAGTGGAGCATGTGTCCTTGTTATATGTTGAAGCATCTTTTGGTTATATGTCCAAGAGTGACATGGTTGGATCCTGTGAGCTTGCTGATTGCCCTGACAATGGTGAGTAGGAAACTGTATTGGACATATGTTCCCAACCCACTATTGCTTACCTATACCCTTGAATGGACAAGCTGCCTTGCCTCAAGTTTTTAGACCTTGTGGAACAGAGAATAAAAAAGAGAAGTTATAATGACTCTTGTATTGTTCTTAAATGTGACCAGTTATTCAGACTCAATCATGGACTGGTCTATAAATCAATCCAATATTGGAAATAACAGTCTTCATTTGGAAGTCTGGTTCTGGACATTTTCAGAGACATATATGGAAACTAGTTGCAGTTCTCTTCGATGTTATGTTGGCAAGAGATAAAGTTGGGGCAGGATCTGGATTTCAAACAAGTGTTAGCACATGTGTTAAAGCTCTTTTAATTGTCAAGTTAAAAATACTTTTGTTACTTCTACATTATTTAATCTAAGTTGCATTGATTGTGTACCTTCTAATTGTGCTTGTGTTTCAAAATCAAGCATGTCAGTTATGGAGGTCTATCAACCAGCTTTTGTTTTAGTGCCCTGAGTATCACAGAACCTTGGTATTCTAAAAATAATTTCAAGTACTGGAATAAATGAATCAGGCTTTAAGCAGAAGCAAGAGGGTAGTGAGCTTGATTATTGCTGGTATAACAGCTTTAATTACATTAATTGCTAGCACCACTGCTTCTGCAATTGCTGTGACACAAGAAGTTAAGACAACTACTTTTGTTAATCATTTAGCAAAAAAATTACTATGTGTTGAATAAACAAGAGGATTTAGATAGGCATTTGGAAGAACGGATTGATGCTCTTTATCCTATTCAAATTATTGGAAGGAGGTTCAGAATTTAAGAGTAAGGAGCCATTTTGAGTGTCACGCCAAGCACCATTGGATTCACGTTAGTTTTAAAATTTACAGTGGTACTCATTAAAATTAGGAAGAAGTTTAAAGACAGTAGCAGTGTATTTGGCATAATTCTAACACCTTACTGGATGTCTTAATGATACATAGTGAGCTTATGAATTTAAAGAATGCTGCTCTGCTGAGTGTTGACGCAGTAGATACTGCAGATAAAATTACCCATGGCCTGAGGTCAGTACATCTATTTTGGTCAAGGTTCAAGAATGACATATATAGCTTGATCATGCTACCCCATTTTGTACTGGGAATACTTTTATTCCTGCCCATCATGTTAAAGCTTGTTTTTAACAACATCAACATGTTGGCAGCCAAAGTACGTGGCTTGAACCTGAAAATGGACCACCAGGCAGAGTTATTAAATTAGCATGCTAGCAAGCCAAGGACAGGTAAGATTCTGCACAGAGCCTTAGCAACCTAAGACATAAGTGCATTGCTTTGGATAATACATATTCCATGATGGGTAAGGAAGGCATTCTTTTCAGAATGACCTAAGACCAATTCAGTCTTATTAATGAAATAAAAAAGGGGGAGAGGTTGAGAGCCTTTGGAACTGCTTGTCAAGTATCTGACATGGGCCAAGTATAAGGAAATGATGTGCTTGTCAGGAATCTGACACTGGCCAAGGACAAGGAAGTAGGCTTCAGGCAGAAATCTGACATTACTCTAGAACAAAGAAGTAATTTCAGTCAGGAATCTAAATATTAGACTAGAACAAGGAAGTAGGCTTCAGACATGAAAATGACTTTGGGCTAGGACAGAGAAGTAGGCTCAGATATTTTGGTCATCCTGATAAGCCCTTAGAAACAGTGATCATGGGAGTTTTCACAGAACTTTGTTGCCTTGCTTGTTCTTTGACTATGTTTATTGTCTTGCTTGTTCTTTGACCATTTGTATCTATTGTATTACTGGACCTTCAACCTAGAACCGACCTTAATACATACATGTAATTAAAATGGTATAAAGGCAAAAAAGGAGGAGGGGTATGGGATAGGGCTTCTAGGGAGGGGAAATGGGGAAAGAGGATGACATCTGAAATGTAAATAAATAAAACATGCAATTAAAAAAGAATAACATGTAATTAAAATGGTATAAAAGCAAACAGGAGGAGTGGGGATGGGATAGGGTTTCTAGGGAGGGGAAATGGGGAAAGAGGATGACATCTGAAATGTAAATAAATAAAATATCCAATAAAAAAGAATATTAAGAATAAAAAAGATTTCAACATGTTTTTTATTCTCATATAATTAAAAAGATTAAATCCACTATTCTCAAATTTTCTACTAAAAAAAAAGTAGACATGAACTGTTAAATGGGCAAATACTATAAGGTGCCAAAGGCAGAAACAATGATAGAGCTGTCTTCATGATGTGTGGGGAAGGGATGGAGCTGGAAACATTTCATGGTTTAGTGCTGCCATGCTAAATCAGATAGAGAGAGTCAAAGAAATGTAATACCTCAAAATCTAAAAGAAAATTTAGCACATTTTCTAGGCCACCATATACAAAAAAAATGATAACCCAACATATTCAAAAGCTAAGTTTTACCTGGGAATGTAATATTGGTTCGACATTTGTTAGTTACCTTATGAGCAGACTGGGAATAAATTGAAGATCAGTGAGGAGATGAGGGTTGTCACAGTGGCCAGTGTGCACAGGACACTGATAGTTTCTTTTGTGCAGAGGGAAACACTTCCGTTTTCTCTTTATTTTTAAAATCTAGAAACCCAGAATGAGTCTCTTCTCTTTGTGGATGGCCCTGAATCTGACACTGATTTTACTAGCCCTATCATGGCAGTCAAAGAAGGAGGTAGCACCATTTACATTTTAACAGTTTGCATCACTATCACAGTAAGTGGTTCCCTGGTGAGCACTCTCTTGTTTCTTGCAAATCTTGAAAAAGAGCCCTCTGTTCTCCCCAGCTTCTGTCTTCAAATCTTCCTTCTACATTGTCTGAGATGGTCCTTTTCTGCATGCACAGTTTAAAAAGTTTTCACAGATACACATAGCAAAGTAAGTGTAGAATTCCATAAATTAAGTGTGTTACCACTGTTGTCTTGCCATCACCAGAACATTTTATGTGTGAAATACACCACCATTATTCACTCTTCATTTTCATCAAGATGGAAGAGAGGAAAACAAATGCAAAGCCTACCCCCAAGCCCCAGGCAGCTAAGTCATATCTAATCACAGATACACTGATTATCTTCTGACCATCTGTTGCTACACTGAGTACTGAAGCAGAACTCAACACACCTTTCCAGTCCCTTTCAGGTATATCCAGCCATCCTGACTGGACTAAGTTGACATCTCAAAGAAGTTTTGATTTGCATTTCCCTGATGACTTAGGATGTTGAACATTTTCTTAAGTGTTTTTTTAGCCTTTATATTTCATCTTGAGAATACCCTGTTTAGATCTGTACCTCATATTTAATTGTCTTTTTGATGTCCATTTTTTTGAGGCCTTTAACCCTTTATATGATATGTAGTTGATAATAATCTTTTCCCATCCTATAGCCTGCCACTTTGTCCCAATGATGATTCAAATCCCTCCATCATAGAGAAAAATTTCAATTTTATGAGGTCCTGTTCATTAGTTTATGTTCTTAGTGTCTACACTATTGGTCTTCTGTTAAGGAAGACTTTTCCTGTGTCTATGAGTTCAAGATTATCCCCTACTTTTTCATCTATCAGATTCAGTATATTAGCCTTATGTTGAGGTAATTGATCCATTTGGAGTTGAGTTTTGGTCAGGGTGATAGGTATGGGTCTATTTGCATTCTTCTACATGCAGCCATGCCAATGACTGACACAAGAGTTCTCAGCCTTCCTAAGGCTATGACCCTTTAAAATAGTTCCTCATGTTGTGGAGAAATTCTATGGACCTCCAACTATAAAATTATTTCCCTGCTACTTCATAACTGTATTCTTCCTACTATTATGAATCATCATGTAAATATCTGATGTGCAGTATTTTGATATGTGATCCCCAACGAGATTGAGACCCACACTGAGAACAACTGAACTAACGCTATTTGTGGAAGATGCTGGGTTTTTACCCAGTGTGTATTCATGGCTTATTTTTTAAAAGTTCAGGTGTAAATTTATGTCTAGGTCTTCAGCTTGTTCCCATTGATTAACATGTCTGCTTTTACAAGTTGGCATTTTTCTAATGACATTTTGCAGCCTTTAAAATGAGAGGAAATCTCATCATTTCTTATGACATAGGTGGACCTGAAGGACATTATGAACTTAAGTTCATAAGTGAATTTAGCAAGGTACAGAAAGACATGTTAAATGTTGCATGGTTACATGTGGACTCTTAAAAAGTTAAACACATGGAGGCAGACTACAGTGGTGGCTTATCAGGGCTACCTGGGGCTTGGGGAGGGGAAATGAGTCTTTGGGGAAATGTTGGTGAGTGAACAACCAACTGAATCAGGAGGATTGAGTTCAAGAGACCTACTGTATACCACCATGGAAACTCTAATTAACAGCAATGCATCCTATTAAACACTGCTAAGAATAAATTTTAAGAATTCCAAGCATAAGAAAATAAGTGTGTGGAATAAAGTACACAGTGCTTAGCTTGATCTAGACTTTCACAGTATGTACACATTCAAAGTAAATATGCAGAAACCCATTATGTTCCATCTGGCTATTAAAATAAATAAATCTATAAATATTAAAGCCTTTTGAAAGAGACCACAATAAAAAAATAATTTCACACTGCCATCATATTTTCTTTAAATACCTCAGCATTGTGTCTATAGTCCTTAAGTGGCAGGTCATGGTCAGATTCTTTTTCATACATATAAACCTTCCATCAAAGGATACAGCTTTACCCCACGGAACCTTTGTGTTAATCTACCCATAAGAAAGAACTGTGGAGGAATCCAGTGCTCCATTCTGTGTTTACAAGTGTTTACAAGTATCAGTGAGTCTTGGGCTTTTGACACTTTAGGATCAATTCTTTCCATAGCCATTTGCCCTTGGGATTATGTGGGCTTTGGAAGAGCTAACATGAGAGTTAATATGGCTATAGAAAATTATCCTTCAAAGGGTTCGATAAATGCCATGAAAGCTGCCTCTCTAGCACAACAGCTATAGTGATAAGAACAGAGGAGAGAAAAATCACCCCAGACTCTCACAGTCAACCAGACACTATGCACCTCAGTGCTACTGATGCTAACAGCTTGCTTATCCACATGTTTTCCTGATACCTAAGAAACTCCTTAGTTTGGAATGATGATTGTAAGGTTGTATAGCAATGAGTAGGCTGAAGGATGAAAATGGACAGTGTTGATATTGCCTTTGCTGTATTTTGGAATGAGTTTCAGACACTTTAGCAGGAGCTACGGGCATAAGCATGGTTGATAAACATGATTTGGTAAACCCTCAGAATGTGCTGATTCGTGTCCCTTTTCCTTCTTCTTCCTTCAGAGACCAGCAGGAATTAAATCATGTGGCTTTGACTTACGTAGTTCCACCATGGAACTGGGAACTATTCTGAGAATCTTCCTTGAATACAAATCTCCTGCTGTTGATTTGTGGTTTATTTCTCTGCACAGGACGTCAGGGACCTCCCAGCTGGTTTCCACATGAGATTCAGGACTGCATGAGATTCAGAACCACATGGACTTCTGTCTTTAACGTGGTCCTGGGAAGCAGGCAGAGGAAATACTGTCATGTGTCACTTCATGTTGCAGACATGTTCTGAGACATGTACCATTAGGTGATTTGGGGAACATTATAAGATCACTTCTACACACTTAGTTTAAGTCAATCACCCCATGTGGCTGCTGCTGGTGTAACAGACATAGAATGTAATACAAAGTTTTAAGGCATTTACTGGCTTTTAAAAGGAGCCATAGCTATATGTATGATCGATATGGAGGATTTGATAAGGTTCTTCAGAATGTACCATTTCCTGAAGTTTTATTTCTTATCATTCAAAGATTGGTGTGATGCATGTGCACACACATGAATCCATTCTAAAATGACGATTAAAAGTGTAGCATAAATAATAAATAAGTGCATAACGTGGTCCTTTACTACAATTACCAAGTATGCACTCTAAATAGTTAATGAGCTTCAATATGACCTTACATTGTTCACAGCAGCCCTTCCACAAACATGAGAGTAGCGAGCTTCCATAGCCCTGGTAACTACATCACCCCTACATTATAGGTCCTTCCCAGCAACATTACTGTCTTATAAAAACTTCCATTTAGGAAGACCATTATAAACCAAAACTTCATTGTGTGGGGATTGATTGTTATTGACAGTAGGTTCAGGAGCAGAAGGACAGCAGCCAAGACCTGCCTGATAGCTCATCCTTCCACACCCACTAATTCCTGTGTTTACTGTCTACTTTCTACCTTGACAAACAGCAAAAAGCAAAAATGAAGAAAACAGTGTGAAGAGCCTCGGGCATTCATTTTACACTGTGAGCAAAGACTGCTTTCACCAGATATCAAGATATATGCTGTCAATAATCAATTTGTATATTGTTTATTCCTGAGTCACTGAACTCAAGTGATCAAGCAGCAGAGAAGTCATTTGTCAGAACTTCTGTTTATTATGCTCATAATTATCCCGCCAATCTTTCTTTGATTTTAATACTCCCTATGAAAAACCCAACCCTTTTGCTTTAGAGATGCTGTCTCCTGTGTTCATAGCTAAATCTACTTCTATGCTTTTTCTCACACATCCCCATCCCTGTGCCCTCCAGAGACAAAGGGACTATGAGGACTAAATGCACACGGAGTCCACATCCCACGGGTCAATGTACTGATGTCAATGGCAGGCCCAAGACAGAGTAACTATGCCCACCTGGGACAACCCTACCAGGGCCTTGTCGAGTCCTCTCCATGTATAGCCTCAGAAGAGAGGCATTTGGCTGAGCTTTTCTGTATAGGAAGGTAAGAGGTCTAAGTTCCTGAACTCATCCAGGAACTCAATATTGATATTAGTAATATCAAGTATAGGTTCTAAGTTTCTGTGTAAGCCCTTCTCTGCATCTAGCGACCCTTCTCAGATAAATGTCTGTATTATGGGCTCAGGACTGAAAGGACTGGCCAGACCTTTCAGCCCATGGAATGGACAGAGGAAAGAAAAAGTAGGGTCCAGAGAAAGATTCAGGAATATGCTTACAGATACTTCGCCCCCACTCACATTCATCCTTGGATTTGGTTGTTACCAACTAACCTGTTCCTCTGGGAAGTCACTCACTTGACCTTTCCTACCAGACCCTACCAGGTCTAAAGTGAGACACTAAGACTCATTTATCTATCCTTTGTAAGACAATATAAAAATAAGTGAGGTACAGAAAGGCTGTGTAAGCAGTTGAGCTACATAAATGCATCCAGAGAATTGGCACACCACCGCCCTTTTACCCTCTCGTTTGCTAAGTTTTGCAAGCTGATTTGTGGACAAATATGCTCTTCTCCATCTCCCATCTGGGAACAATATATCAAATGACTTACAACATTTTAATCATGTAACACAAGTCTACTGTTACGAGTATTTTTTTTAAGTGTGACAGATTAAAGGAAAGAGAAATGACAGTGTCCTCATTTAACAGTAAAGTGCTCTCCAAAGAAGTCAGAAAAAGCCCCAATCTCAATTATTATCACTGTATTGTGTTTATTAAGCAGTATGCTGTACTCTCAAGAAATAGACTAAATAGAGAGATTAACATACACAAAATTCTCAAAAACCAGAACAGACCCTTGGTTGAAAGGCTTAGTGTAGGTGTAGTTAACCAGGCTCTTTTAATGACCCTAAGGCCACAGACAGGAAATTTTAGCTTTGAGTCACAACTCCTTATTCTTAATATTATCATTGTTTTTATTGGCTCTGTGGGTTGAACCCAGGACCCCATGCTTGCTATGCACATGTTCTACTTCCAAGCTAAGCTCGGGCACCCTTATTTGTTATTGTGCTCTGGGTCCTAGCTCATGATTGGACATGTAACAGCTGCTACTTACAGCTTCATGGTCTTTTCACAGAGGCACAGATGTGACATAGCTTTGGACCAGGGCCTCATTGAGGGAGCTGCCACAGTAAGACAACAGGATCTTTATCTAAAAACTACTAGAAAGTGGTTTCAGTTGTCAGAAAGCTATATGACTGTGGTGGAAAGACAGATCTCACCATCAGCCAAGAGATTAGGAGCACGCCTGGGCACTGAGCCTTAGGAACCTGGCTATAAGACAAGATAAATCTCTTGAAAAGCTAGACAGGGACTCAGCCACAGGAATTGGGTACAAACTACAGGACATGGGTGTTACCAGACTCCTAGGCTAGAGTGGGTCGGGAGCTGGGACTTGAGTGGTTATTGTACTTGTCCAAGGCTGAGCCAAGGAGCTCAGGCATTTCCAAGTCATTTATAGGCCCATGTTTTGAGGTTTATAAAGGTATCTTTCAATTTGAGTTGTTCCCACCTCACACATAATATACTTAAAAAATTAAACAAGGCAGAGAATTTTTACAGTAACACAACTGCAAAAGTAACTGTTTGTATTAAAGTGTTGTCTATTCTACCCATCCTATTCAATTAGCTTCCACACATCATCATTTTAAACACTGCTCTTGGGTACTTTGCTCCACTTTCTAAGACAGAGTTGGAGATTTGGAAGAAATGATCCATAAAAAAAAAGGGTTAGAAAGGCTAAATTCCATCATATAATATGATATAAAATAATATATATTCAATTACAAAAACAAAACTTGCTTGTCAAGGACAAATACAAAGGATCCTATATTGTCTGATATAGAGCATATAACCAAGAGTTCCTTTGGAAATAGTAAATCATAGTATGTCAATCTTAGAAAGACTTGTAGAAATCCCAAGCTGTAGTTTGAGGAATCAGAAGGCAGGTGGAGAAAGTGGACAAAGGTAGTGAAGTGAGCAGAAGGGAACGGGACCTGAGCTTCCCAATGTTCACTGCCATCAGTGCTTCCTTGGAGGGTGGGGGGGTGGAATGAAGTAGAGAAAGGAAATGAGCAGGCACTAAGAGCAAAGTGGTTCAAGCTGGGTGTATAATAGCTAATTTTAGCCCAAGGTTTATGAAATGAGCTAATTTTGTTCAAGAGATAAATATTGGGGAAGACTATACTTCATAATTAAAAAATATGACCCTATCAATCCAATTCCTGCCCTTGACTTTGTAGCTGCTTGTAGTGATATTTGCCTATGTAAACTTCCAAGGCACTCTGTTTGTTCTCTGAGGAAAACAGAAGTTCTTGGTGGCAATGTTTTTGCAATGGAAAAACTAAGAGAACAAAACCAGAAGAAAATAAAACCATTTCAAAATCATATTCCCCAATTCTGTTACTTAATAATATATGATAAAGTCAAGAATGGCTATTTGAGACAATTTTGAATATTATAGCAAAGTACTAATGAAGTTCAAATTATGGCAAAATCAGCTTTAAAAATTTGTAAGCATACATAATGGACTTCATTATGACATGTTCATATGTTTACATTATATTTTGCTAAAATTTACCCATTGTAAGTGGATAAAATACATTCCAAATAAATAAGTGTTTTCTGTAATATCCCTTCAAGAAGCCAAAGTCATGAACGTTTCTGTTCTGCCTGCATACTCTAGCTTGTGCTTTCTAAGGCCAAGGCAGGGCATTCTCAGCTTAAAAGAAAGGAGAGCAGTGTGTCGTGGTTCCTAGGTGAAGGCTTTTGTTGGAGGATTTGTATTCAACCAGATGTGAGTAAATTCCACTGACAAGCTCTTGAGTCTAATTAACTGTCACCACAGAGACCCTTTCAATAGAAAGCCACTTAACATTAATAAACATCAAACTTCCTTCAACTCCCACAAAATTTCTTGCTTTTAAAGTGATTTGAAGCCTTTGAAAGAAAGAAATCAGGTGTGTAGCTTGCCTCATTTGTGCAGAATTTTGGTTGCCTGTACTTCTGAATTCAAGTCATATGTCTCTTTAAAGAGGACCAGAGTTAATATTTGTGGAGCCCTTATACTGTGAAATTCTCTATTCTAAGCACTGCATATGTATGTGTAACTTATAAGACAGACCTTATTAATGTCACAATCTTATGAAGAAACTTGGGATTCTAGTCAGATCATAAATGAGACCAAATTCTGGCTCCCGAGTAAGTCTGGATCCAGTGTTGTGTTCTTTTGTTATGCTGCCTTTCACCTGCAAAAACTAATCTGTGTGATGGTATCAACATCCCTTGTAATTATTTTTAAATTGTAAAATAGTAATCTCTTCTATGAAGAAAATGGAAGCTCTTAAATGAAATGGAATTAACTTGTCATCTCATAATGAAAATAGTATCTATTAATATATAATTGTTAATTCACATTTTAATGATTATTTTCCAGAAAAATAATTTGTCAATTTTACTAATCTAACACAATTTTAAAAGTGGTTTCTCCATTATACTATGTTTCCAGTGCATAATTCACAGATGAGTGGCTATTGTGGATATAAAATATTTGTCTTTTTGTGTGTTTGTATGTTGTATATACACATCCATGGGTCTGTGTGTAGAAGCTGGAGGTTGACATCAGATGTCTTTGTTAATCACTCTCCACCTTATTTTGTGAGAAAGAGTCTCTCACTGAACCATTAGTTCAGCTAGGTGGGCTAGCTAGTTAGCTCCAGGGATTTGCCTGCCCCATCCTCCTGACTCAAAGCACTTGGGTACATGTCTAACAGTGTTCAGCCTTGATTCAGGCATTGGGATTCAAACTCAGATCCTTATGTTTGCATTATTAGCAAAAAATGTTAGCAAGCATTTTTTTTCATCTGAGACCCATCTTCAGCCTCTGATATAAGATATTTTTAATTATCTTAGGAAGTTCTACTGGCAAGTAATAGTCCAGAATGTTCACCTTCTAGATGTATAACTGTCTTAATTGGGGTTGCTCTTGCTATGATGTAGCACCATGACTAAAACCAACTTTGGGAAAAAGGGTTTATTTCAATTTTACTTCCATATCGTTGCTCATTATTAAAGGAAGTTGGGACAGAAAGTCACAGTAGGAAACTAGTGGCAGGAGCAGTTCCAGAGGCATAGTGTTGTTTGGTGGCTTGCTCTCCATGATTTTCTCAACGTGCTTTCGTATAGAACCCAGGACAACCCAGGAATGGCACCACCAACAATATTCTGGACCTTCCCCCATCAATCACTAACTAAGAAAATTCTCCACGGGTTTTCCTACAGCCCAATCTTATGGAGGCATTTTCTCAATCAAAGTTACCTCCTCCCAGATGAGCATAGCTTGTGTTAACTTGACATAAAACTAGCCAGCACAACAAACAAACAAATTAATAACTTGTCTTTGAATGAAACCATGAAGTATAACTCCATTTGACTGATAAAAAAAAAAAAACAAACTCATGGGCTTATGTTCAAAGTTGTGGAGTTGAAAGTAATTAAAGCTTGTATATTTCTCCTTATAAGCAGAGCAAAATTACAGTTGTACATGAGAAAAGAAAGCTTAGTTGGTAAGCTGGTAAACCAGTGAGCTCTTGTGCAGGGAATGCAGATCTGCTCATAAAGTGATGCACATTTTGTCAAGAAGATTCTTCAATCTGCTAAAAGAACAACCCAATTTGAATTAGGTATCACCTAGAGTTTAAAGGTGAGCAGGATATTTTACAACAGAGGATGTTTTGATGACTTCTGAACATGAGCCAAGATCTTAGGAATGAGTTTCAGCCATGAGAAAAGGGTATAGGGTTCCTCAGAGAGATTGATTGGATAAGGATGTGCTGAAGAAAATGGATCATCTGAATGTGGAGGCCAAACAGCTCCAAAGTAGGTGGGGTGAACACCAGAGAACAGAAAAGCTTGTGGTGTGACCCAATAGCCTTTATGTTTCAATCTGGGTCTAAGCCTAGTGGATGGTGTCCAAGTACGTTGAGGGTAGAACTGCCCCATTCAGTCTACCACATCTCAGAAGGCGTAAGTACTTGAAACAAAGACCAAACCATCTAGATGTCCCTTTCAGATGTAGGCTCAGTGCTCACTGAAGCACAAGAAAAAAAATAACAATGAGTCATCTGAGAATTCCTTAACCCAGCCAGGTTGACTTGTAAACATCACCACGTAAACATCTGTCTTGTCTAGCATTCTGTTGGCTAGAGTGGCCTTTGTGTCTCTGAACTAGAACACAATGCCAGAGGCTAGAACATTAAGAACCCCAAAGTGTGAAGATATAGGAATCGGTGTTACCTTTTCCATTAAACTTTGGCAAGAAGTAGATTTGGGGTCTCCTGCATATTTGGTCGAAGAAATCAACACAAATTCTGTGATCTACATGACTAGCTATCCCCTCTTGTCTTAGGAAAGATGATTCATGATTTATTTGTTTATTTATTTATTATTTGTGTGTTTGTTTTTATTTTGGGCACATAGTGTTTTGCTTGCATGCGTGGGCATTCATGTGGTACCTGATGAGGCCATAAGTTGGATCCCTGGAACTAGAGTTACAATAGATTTTAACCCACTATGTGGATGCTGGGAACCAAAGCTAGGTCCTCTGCAAAAGCAGCCCTACTCTTAACCACTGAGCCATCCCTACTTCCCATAATCAGGGAGTTTTAAGAGCTTCATTATTTTTAATTCCTTGAATTATTTCATCTAAATGCCAACACAAACTAACAAAATGAAAATATACAAAAGGGCATTATGAATGTTTGGCAGAATTGAACAGTGAGGAACAATGACATTTCCACAGATCCTAGAATAAGGTGATAGGGCTTGAGATTGTCCACAGACCCAAGATGTCCCATCTAATACAACAGTTTTAATGGCCACTCCTTCACATAGAACAATCTTTCTTTTAGGCAGAATTTTATAGCCAGGGTCCATGGGTCCCTGGCTGGACAGAAACACAATATGTAGACCAGACTGACCTTGAACTTATGGCAAGTGTGTTACTGCCTCCCCAGTGACAGGATTACAGGCTGTTTTTAACCAGCCATTGCAGCTTTGGATCTGAGCTGTCTGGGGAAGCAGGAGTCATCATAAAAGGCTGCCAACTTAAAGGTGAAATGTTTAGGACATAATGCCAATCTTGACTCTTCCAGTCTGCATGTTCCTCCTCATGGGTAAAACCATGAAAAGGAATGTGATCATCTTGAACTGAAGCAGAGATCATGTGAAGCAATTTCTCTCTACCTCTTACAAAGCCACACCTGTTCTACAAATCACTGTTAGCCAGGAGGTCCACCAATAACACAGTCACTGTTCTATTCATAGTTGCATGTTGGAACATTTAGTATGTTCATAGGCACATTTCGTGATAGAAATGGAATTTATTGGTCCTTGAAGACCAAAGATGCTGCAAGGTCTTGTTAGTGGGTAGAATGAGTTATCTCTGCATGCATCTGGCATGCTGAACTGTGGAAATGATCTGTATGATGAGCTCTTCCTTGGGCATCGAAACGTACTCATCAGGACATGATTATACTTCTGGAATCTGCATGGGTACACTGGGAACCCACTGCTTGCCAAACACTGATTGCTGGCTGGTACTTGAACAAATTGTGATTGCTAACCGTAAGGAGGATCATCACTTTCCTGTTCAGTCACCTCTCTATAAAGGAAGCTTTATGCTCCAATGAAATGGTGCCTGCTAAGAATCTTTCTGGCTTAAAGAAGGGACAGAGAGCAACACTAACACACTAGTCCTGCTTTTGCCTTTCACGACTCCTGGGAACATCACATTGGACTTTCTAATAGCTTCCAGCAGACAGAGGTATGTCATCCATGCTTAGGTATTTTTCATTACTCCAGAGATAAAGTCATCCCGGATTGTGCTCGAATGGCAATCTGCAGGTGGAAAGATATGTCATAGAGCTAGACACTTAGATTGTTAATTTGATGGATCCAGATGTAGCAGCCTTTAGCCAGCAAGACAAACCCTCTGTTACTGTTACCCACAAATACAAGCAGCTTCACTTTTTCCTGGGAGATTTGTGGCAACCAAATAATGGAGCAAAGATTCTGTCACTTCTCACATCACACAAAGCCAGCACATTGGTGTCACCCTGACAACACATTCCCTCTTCTTTATTTTTATGTAGGCTAGTAAAAAATGTAGATGGGCGGGGAAATCAAGGACACAGCTTCCAAGCTGGCAATTAAGGCCACAAACATGACTACCCTTAATTACTAAGTTGGACTGTGACTGACATGATCGTCCCTGTGGGCTTTCTTTGGGTCACTTGCCAATCAGAAAATGCCACATCACATCCATCACAGAAACAAGGGGCTCTTTGGTCAAATAAAAATGAGTGTTTGAAGAGGCCAGCAGTGCTCTGGTTCTGTGGTTCTCTAGTCATGCAGAGCTATGAGACCACTGCCTTTGCTTTCCTGCTATTATTTATAACAAGGGAAAGAAAATCTCTCTACAGAAGCTGCTGAGGAAAGCACACTGTGTTCTCCACAGGCCTTGAATGATGTTCATGTCTATCTCTGATGTCCATCACCACACTCTATATAAGGAAAGGACTCTTTCAGAAGAGAAATTCTCCTAGTTGGAAGCTTGAATGTGAACTTGGAGGCAGCTAAGCTTTTTCAAAGAAAATCCTCTTTTGTGTCACCTGGAGCTATATAGTTTTAATTTTAAAATGCCGCTAGCATCCACCTTTGTGAAGTCTCACATTTTCAACTCATTTGTCAAAGTGTGACACATTACAGTCACATTTGAAGATGCTACAGTCTTCTCTTTCCAAACATCAGAGCTCTTGGAATCTGTGTATTCTTTCCAGGCATTACCTGGATACATGTAGGCCTAATTTGGAAAACATATATCTTTTTTTCCCATGGTTTAAACCTTATACTTATGATACTTAATGTGGTATATGTTACTCTATAGTATTTGAAAGATATTTATATTGATATAGTATGTTCGGGCTCATTCATTTTAGTTATAGCATTTATGAATACACCATACAATTTTAAGCACTATTCTTTTTGAAGGATATGAATTCTGTGTTTTATTTTTGATACCGTAATGTAATAAGTATCACCAAACATGTCAACTATATGTATACAGAGGTTTCTCTGGAGTAAATACCCAGAAACAGAATAAATCATGGTGCCAGAGAGAATAACTAGTACTGTGTTCCATATAAACCCAATGTCTTCATCCTGGAGCAGAAAAAGCCTTAACTTCAGCTGTGCACACTCTTCTGAGTTTTGTTGTTCATTTCTGGGTTGATATCTTGGAATTATTTCTCTGGAGTATGTACTTAATGACGGGATTGGACATTGCAGGATGAGATGTCTGTGTGTGAGCCAAGTATGTAGTTCAGTGACAGAGCACCTGCCTATCATGAGTAGGGCTTTGGGTTCCTTCTTCAGTGCTGAAGAAACAGAAAGCCAGCATTACTGTAATTTACATGGAAGTCAATGCCTTTTCAAACTGGACCATGCAATTTTCATTTTTTATTTTAGCATGAAGTATTTAACTTCTTGTTGATGTTTATCTGTCACAGACTTTGAAGCAATATACTAGGTAATCTCAGAGACATCTTGTCCATGGTGTCAGCAGTTCTGCATTTTGAAGACAGTGCTCTTTATATACAAAGCAAGCTAAGAATCAGAGACATTATATTTATATGTCACAACGATCCTTAAGTTATGGATTAAAACAGATTCTGAAACAAGGAAAAGTACCTGTCCATTGCCGGATAGTTTATTTTCCATTTGATGAGTAAGATCTGTATATGTTAGGAAATGTGTTTATTCATGTGTGCATGTGTCTATGCATGCTTATGCCATGTATGTGTGTGTGTGCACATGCATGTGTATGGTGTGCTACTGTGTATATATGTGTATATGAATATGTATACTCTTATGTGCTTGTGTATAAAAACAAGGGAAAACATCAATATCCTGTTCCAAAACCTTTGCCTTTCTTCACGAGATATGGTCTGTCACTAACCCTGTAGCTTGCTGATTTTTCCCTAAGTTGGCTAATCTGAAAGCCCCAGCAATCCTCCTGTCTATCAGTGGGGTTACAAGTACATGCAGCCATGCTTGTCTTTTTATATAGGTAGCAGGGATCCAAATAAGATATTTGTCCTTATGCAGCAAGGATGCTCACACACTAAACCATCTCCCCAGTCCCCTGAGGAACACTGTAATATATATATATATATATATTCACCACTAAAGATCATAGTGTTGGTAAGGAATTCTTAGTTGTAAGTCAATACTATGAAGAGGTTAGAAGAACTTATAGTTATAAGGCTGGCCAAGAATCCATATCCTAACTATTATCTCTCTATGCCATTTTCCTCGCTGATAAATTTAAACTATGCTAGTTTCTATTTTTAGGGCTACTATGAAACTAAAAGAAAGCATACTACATACAAAACTTGTAACAATATTTGGTATATAATGAGCATTCAATAAAATGTAGCTATTATTTAGGATTACAAAGTTATCATATTTTCTTTGATGTGACAATGCAATCTGAAATTAATCTGAACCTAAGTATGTCAATGACCCAAGGAAGAGGGTTGTGAGTTTGATGACAGCCTGGGCAGTGTAGGAAAGCTGTCAAAAATACCCATAGATTTTCTTGTTGCGTTTACTTATATTTATTTGTATAGCTCATCCTGGAGAACAGTATGAAAAAATAAGTGTAACCTTTTTCCATGTATCTGTCCAGTTCTCACAATCCCACTTAGTAAGAACCTTCTCTTGAACAACCCGATGTTCTACTTTCATTCAGTGTCATTAAGATCTTGAAGATGTGCTATTTCTATTTGAATATCCTTGACAATTTTCTCATGTGGTTGTAGATTTGTATGTACCATGCCTGTGTTGTCGTCTAATTTGAAGCCCTGCTGTGATGGTTAGATGTCAGTGAGTGAAGGTTCCTGACTATCACCTTTCAGGCATTGCCTCTGGCCTCTTGTCTTCATTCTTCTTTCAGCATTTGAATTCCTCCTATTCAGGAACTTCCGACTTTTCCAGCTAATCACTCTTTTCAGCAGTTACAAGCAATGGCCATGTTTGAGTGCATATATTTCCTTTTGATATATATTCTGATTTACATTCTAATTAACTTTACAATTAATATGGATTAAGAGAGATTTGTAGAGTTGTTAATTTCATAAAATTTATTTCAATAGCTTTATTGAGATGGAAGCAACATATCACATCATCCACCCATCCACTGGAATTCAATTCAATGGTTTTGGTATATTCACAGGGTTGTGTAACCATGACCTCAAGAGATGTTAGGAAGTTCTCACCACCAAACAGAAATTATATACTGATTACCATTTACTTTCCAAAATCTTCAGTTCTTCCAGTCTAGGTCCCTCCAAGGTACTGTTTGTCTCTGTGTATTTGCTCATTGTGGATATTACAATATACAAAGTCGTACAATGTCAATGAATACTTTCAGTTAGCATAAGGTTGTCAGGATTGTTTGTGTTACAATGTATATGTACTAGACTCTTTTCTTCTTAGTAATACTTGTTTTATGTATATATTGCATTTGGTTCAACTATCAGTTAACTGACACTTCTTTCTACTCCTGATTGTTATGAAATACCTTGCTCTGAATATTCATAGTTAAGCTTTGTGTGAAGCTAGTTTGTATTTCTCTTGAATATATCTCTAGTATAGAGTTTCTCAATAACAGGTTATCACTAATTAACTTTCCAAGGAGTCCTTAGGCAGCTCCCACATGGCCAGACCACCTTACATTCCACAAGCATTATACAAGATCCCCAGCTTCCTCAAGCCACCCAGTATTTGTTACTGTGTGTTTCTCAGTATGTCTTGGGTGTGAGGTGGCAGTGTGCTTCATCTTTAAATTTTCCTTTTGATCTTTAAAACATGCCCTTTAGTTTTCTCTAAAGTTCTCCATTCTAGCAAGTAACTTAAAAAAAACTATTTAAAAAATGACAACATATAGATACTCTGTGTACCCATTTTTATTAGAGTTTTCTTTTTTAACTTTGGTTTGGTGATCTCTTTCTCAGTGTACCTGGTAATTTTGGAATGAAACCTATATAATATTTAAAGTAATCAGTGTTATGAGTGAACTTTCCTGACAAGTGGTAGGATGCAAGTCATATCATTGTACTTAAATCGAGCTTGGGTGTGGTGGTGCGTACCTCTAATCCCAGCTCCAAGGAGACAGAGGTAGGAGCATCTGAGTTGAAAGCCAGTGTAGGTTTGAATTTCTGGTCCATCTAGGCCATTTATTTGCATTGTACCTTGGGAAATCTAAAAACATGCAGAGAGATAGATGGATGAATATATACATACCCCCCACATATGCATGTATATATGTTCACATGCATATATATATATACACATATATAATGATCACATAAAACATATGCAGTGAGATAGATAGATGAATATATACATACACACATACACACATATCTTGAGCTGAAATTATTTACTTCAATCTTAATATATTCAAACCTCCACTGTATACTTGATCAGAGCTTACCTTTTCTGGCTTATGTTTCTCTCTGTGGGAGTATTTTGCTGTTTTGTTTTGTTTTGTTTTTCCAGATGCCTTTCTCCTTGCTGTGCCCTTAAGACTAATTATTGTCTTTTCAAAATTAACAGGTGTTCTCTTTAGCTTCTCAGGCTTGCAGTTGATTTTATTTAGTGTCTAAAGGACCCCAAGAGGTAGCACAGAAGATTCACCACTAGGACATCAAAGATGTTACATCGTGGAGCTGATGACGGATGTAAATGTTACAGACTAACATATACTTAAAACCTTTCCTGAATAAGCATGTGACAACTATAAAAATGGAGGCAGAAAGAAAGAGAATGTGAGAATAGAATGTGATAATTGCCTCATAGACATTGTCTAAGAGCAAAAAGTATTACTTTAAATTAAAAAGAATGGGTTGAAGGTTAAAATAAAAACACAGAACAAGCAATTTAGGAAAACAAAAACCAACTAAACAAGATAACCCCCATCAGGGCTTTGTGATTAAGTTAACTTTTGTCCTTTACTACCTTCATGCTCTATTCTTTAAGACTGGCCATGATGATTTTGCATACACACAGTGTGCATGTGTGAGAGACAAAGATACAGAAAGACAGAGGCAGGGGCAGGGGCAGGGGCAGGGGCAGGGGCAGGGGCAGGGGCAGAGGCAGAGGCAGAGGCAGAGGCAGAGACAGAATATAAGTGGTTGGCTTATATTACCTTTCAATATCTTAAGTATACTACACAGAGCCATGTGCCCAGAACCACGAATGCTGAAACGTAATGAAGCAGACATTCTTGATCTGGCATGTGACTAGGCAGCTTTATCTGTTGTTCTTTATTTTTCCTTCCAAGTTCAGATTTTTAGAATATAGCTTGTTATTAACTTAAGGTTTTGGCTGATTTTTACATAGAATACCCTCCCAATATGAGATTCATACTTTGGGTTTTATATGGAAAATTTTATTCAATTATGATTCTGTACTTGTTCTGTTCCATTTTTTTCACTTCAAGAATTCCATTTGTATGTGTGTTCCGCCATTTTCCCTCTGCCCTCTAACTATGTGTGTTCCGCCATTTTCACTCTATGGTTCCTAAACCACTCTGACCATGACTTCAGCCGCAGCAGTGGTTTTTTTTTTTTTTTATTTTTTATTTTTATTTTTTTTAATTTTTTTTTATTGGATGATTTATTTACATTTCCTATGTTGTCCCCTTACCCCATCCCCCACCACCCCCTCGGAACCCCCAATCCCCTCGCCCCTCCTCCTTCTTCTCTGTGGATGTAACCTCTATCTACACCCCCCCACTCCCACCTCCCCACCCTCAAAATTCCCACCCCCTGGGGCATCCAGCCTTCATGAGGTCAAGGTTCTCTTCTTCCACCTATGCCCAGCAGGGCCCTCCACTTTTACATATTCAGCTGAAGCCCTGGATCCCCCCCTAAGTGCTCCCAGGCTGGTGGTTTAGACCCTGGGAGCTGTGGTTGGTTGGTATTGTTGCTCTCCTCATGGTGCCACAAACCCTTTCAGCTCCTTCAGTCTTCACTCTAACTCCTCTATTGAGAACCCCATGATCAGTTCAATGGCTAGTTGTGAGCATCTGCCTCTGAATATGTCTGACTCTTGAAGGCCTCTGAGGAGACATCTATATCAGGCTCTTATCAGCATGCACTTCCTGTCTTCCACATCAGCATCTACCTTTGGTGATTGCACATGGGATAGATACTCAGGTGGGGTGGTCTTGAGACGGCCCCTCCTTCAGTTTCTGTCCCTCACTTTGTCTCCATATTTGCTCCCTTGAGTATTTTGTTGCTCCTTCTAAGAAGGACCGAATCACGCAGCAGTGGTTTTTAATCTTTTCTTTCCGTTTCATTTGTTTCTTATACCACTGTCACTGATTCTAGCAACTTTTGTCCCTTCTACTTTAGTCTCCTAAATTTTTGTATTTTAGCTTTTATTTGGTTTTATTTTATCTAGTATCCATCTGGTGGGTAGCTATCCTATCTCTATACATTTTTAATTAACATGCAGCCTTTATCAATTTTGTGATTTTTAATTTTCTTTATATTTATATTTGAAATATTAAGCTAAAAATTTTTATCAGACTTACTTTTGCAGCCTGCCATTCATTGCTCAGTATTTTATGTTACTGCCTGCTATGAAACTATTTTTCTCTTTCTCATGCTTGTTTGAAAAGGTCTTATATTTGAGGACTCACTACAGAGTGATAAGTGTCCACCAACAAGCACAACAGTCCCAGAGCATGACATTGGAGAGCCTCTTCTGCATCTGCAAGGTTTATAAGCAGAACCACGTGAGTCCTTCTGCCTTCTCAGGTCTACTCATACCTGGAATTTCTCACTTTTGCTCTTTATACCTTCTTGAATTCTGTCTCCACTACACATTATCCACTGGGGCTGTGTTCTTCCGTAGGGAGGTTCAGTTAGATTTTTCTAAAGAAACAGGTGTGTGGGCAGAGCAGCACAATCCTGTCATATCTCAACCTTCCTACCTGGTCACACTTGGAAGGCTTCCACTCAGAACTTTGGGTGTATTTCCTGGGAATCCATAGCTTTCTGTTCAAACAAGTTAAACGTTTCCCCTTTGCTTACCACAGTTGGCACAGCTGCAGAGATGTGCCCTTGCCTGTTCCTCTGTGTTTTCCAGTGTGTGAGAACACCTTCTCCTTTTGGTAGGTGTTACCCACAAGACTGTATTTTCACTACTCCAGATTATCTGGCTTCTTGTGATGGGAAATTTAAAATCAAGATTAATTCTGCTGTCTTGTCCTTACTTGACTATATCCCACTGATTGCTTCTCCCACTTCACTGTCATCTTTTCCTCTTACTACACAGATGTGGTTTCCAGAGAATTAGTTACCAAGGCCTCTTCCTTCTATTACTTCTTGGTCAATGATGCTGAGGTTAGTCCTGGGATGTTTTCTTTCTTCTCTTTATGTTTGTTTCTGAAAGCTCTCATCTAATTAAGATGCTAAGATTGTAAGGCCATCCATATTTTTATGGCCTTGAAGTTTCTCCACATCCCTGAACATTCTCCTTACTCACACATTCATGTCTAAATGTCTACACCCCTTCATTCAAGCTACGGTCGAGAACTTATGACCTGCAATACAGCTGTCACTAGCTGAGATCTCTGCAAGGGATGGTCCTGTGACTGCACCCATGTCCACTTAGCCCCTTCCTTGGACTGTCAGCAAGTATCCAGTTACCATTTTGAAAAGTATAAGCCGAAGGATGTTGTATGTCTATGCAGAATCCACTAGTGATTCTTCCGTCATACTTGAAACAAAATCTGAAAAGCCTGTGAGGTCCCACACAATTAGAAACCTCTGCAAGGCTATTTCCTATACCTTTCCCTCTCTCTCATTCTAGAACCTGGTTAGTTTCTCTGACACTCCAGCTGTCTCCTGCTTCAGCTCCTGCCTGGGCTGACAGATAGATATGCCCTTGCATGACTCACTCACTTCCTTTCAGATGTTATCAGCCCTGAGACTCTCCTGAGTGGCCAATCTGAAAAGCACTGTGTGCTGCCCCCTGACCTTGCCAATCTCTTTATTTTTCTTTGTATCACTTCACACTAAGTGAATGTATTTTGCCATCTTCCTTAATAAAATAACATTTTCTGAGCCTGTCACCATCTCTGCAGTGCTGAAGCCTGTATTTCCACCTCTGCTTTGGCACTTTTTTACTGTAAGTGCCAATGAAATCTGCAAAGCACTTCTCAAATATCATCCCTGACAACTTTTGTCTTGATGCCACACCCACCACTCTACCTTCTTTTCTGTATCAAAACCCAAGCTCTTACCTTTGTTCTCCTTTTAGGTCTATAATTTCACTTTAACTTTGATTCCTTCCTCCTGTTGGATTAATTTTTCATTTCTACCATGGGGAGAGATGACTTCACATATTACTGCCTGCCCTGACTGTTTCTTAAAACATAACCGATTTACTTAAAAAGATATATTTATGTTTTGCCTGCGTGTACGTATGTACTCCATGGGCATGCCATACCCACAGAGCACAGGAAATGGCAGCAAACTCACCGGAACTGGAGGTGCAGACAGTTATGACCCAGGATGAAAGGTGTGAGGACAAGACTCACGTTCTCAGCAAGATGGCTCTGAGATGCCCCTCTAGACCCACACCATGATATTTTTAAAAAGATTTTTAACTAATCTATGTATGTTTAAAATTTTACTCATAAAATAAATTTATAAATAGAATAGCTCTCAAAAACTCTCTGAAGTTTTAACCTTAGATTTGAGTAAATGTTGATATGCACATTCTAACTAAGCTTTTCTGCCAAACCATGTTCTCTCAGGCTGATAAAATTCCTCTCTGCTTGCCATGCATAGCGATGGTTTATTACAGAATCAGAAATAAATTAAGCCAACATACTTGGCTATGTCAGTGTGCTGTCACAAGGAATATGCTTTGAAATGTTGTTTACAGCTTGTTTCTAAATATACCTAAAACTCAGAAAGTGTATGTGTACATTGTGAGGAAGACAGAGAAAGATAAAATTCTGTCTTGTAAGGGCATTATAGGTTTTGGATTTAGTAAGATATTATAATAGGGCATTCGTACATACTTCTCTCAGCACTGCAGTTTTCCTAAAGCATGGAGCTAAGTAAGAATTCTCACCTACTGGGTTGTAGGATGCACACCCATTCACACATTCTAAAAACTCATTCTAAAACCATCTGTGTTTCAGAATACAAGTGGAGCCCAGGCCTTTACCCCGAGGGTTGACTATCTAACAATGAGACACATTTATTTAGTTTTCTAAACAAAATAATCCTTTCTTATTCAAGAGATGTAATCATGTGTTTGGTCTTTATTTGGCATGCCGTTCCCCCTTTTTATTACTCACACCACAGTTTGGTTTAGTTTCGTGTCGAGTTGAATGAGTAAGGCTATATAGATGGAGACAGTAGGATGTGCTAAGTGACATCAAATAGCCAAGTACTACATTTATAGGAGAAATGTATAGTTTGGTATTCTAGCTATTCCATCCTGCATCTTCCCCCGGTTGCCATGATTCTGTTTCTAATGGATACTTTTCTTTCACCTACACTGAATCACAATAATTCATATCACTAGAGTTCACAAAATTGAAGTTTTGAGGAACAATTGGCTCTGTCTTGTGTTTTGCACTGCTTTGAAAATTGTGCAAATGTAATATTAATGATTCAAATCAAGCAACTCCTTTTCCTTGGCTGTGTGTATAAAGTCCACTACTCAGTTCAGTGGAATTCCAAGGACAAACTCATGCAGAGGGAAGCAACCTAACCATAATCACCTTACTGTTTCTTTCTGGAATCCACCCACAGAGTGTTTGTGTGATAGATAGGGTTGTAAAGAGAAATACACGAGAGACTTCATATAAAATACATTTCCATTTATTTTAATCTAGCATTGATCTACAATTTGATAGATCATAAGGAGGGGAAGGGAAAGAGATTCCTCAAAAAGTGGCCTCATGAAGGACAGACGGATCACTCAGTGAACCCTTCACTGCATAAACACATCAGCACTGTTTTTCTTGAGTTTGTATCCTTCTGTTTTCCTGCATCTATCTGCTTATGTCCTCTAGTTCCTTTCATACTGAAGCTTCTACTCTGTTCTCCATTCCCCAATGCTTTACTCTCCCATCCTTTTTCCCTCCCTCCATGTCTAGCATGAGCAAAAGCCAATACTGCAACACCTGGTTTAGGTCCTAAGCAAAACTTCTCCAGCTCCAGCCATCTCAGAATTCCTCTGGCAGAAGGATTTTCCATTCCATCCTTCTCTGCACAAACAACCAGCTTGAAGCTCCTAGGATCAAGTAAAATATACTGTGAAGATACCTTCGATAAGCTGATCTGGAAATCTCCCCTGGCCATATTCCCTTCTGCATTTCATTCCTTTGAAACAGCTAGTCTTGGTTCCTTAGTCAGAACTTGCTATTTCTAGCTTAGAGTTAAGGTACATGCACAATGTCAAAATAAAACAAAAGCAACAGTGCTGTAGGCTATGAGCTAATAGTTAATTTTCACCCCCGTAACTTCTAGAGAAATGTATGGAGAATGTCAAGGATAAAGGTGTGGAAAAACAAATCCTACCCCAGCTGGATATCTAACTTCGGCTCAGCATGCAAACATGAGAGCTGCCAGTAGTGGATAACACATTTCAATATTTTTAAAAACAGTGAAATGAGCAATTCCCTAAAGATACAGCATTTCCCCCTGTATTTGCCCAGGAATCCGTTCTGGAAGCTGATCCAATGATTCCTACTGGGACGCAGAATTTTGACATCCATTTGGTGCTGATTTACACCAGGATTTTTAAGGCTGCCAACAAGAGAGTCCAGAATTTCAGGCAGCCAAAAATTCCACAAGAGACAACTGTCTTTTATTTTATAGCTTATGAATTTGGGGCTTAATATGATTTTCCACTAACAAGTTCTGTACCCCCTCCCGAGTGCCAAAGCTGGTGTAGAGATCAGCAAAGTAACACGGAACAGATGAGGCGGCTTAATATTCAACTTGAAGGAAGACAGTTGAAATTATATTGTTTACTTAGGAAAAAGCACTCTGGTTTAAAGGCCTGACACGTGATTTATTATGAGCACTTAACCAGTGTGTTCACATCTTGCCCTCCACTCGACTTGTGGCAGTTATTTGATGATGTTGCAGTGCTGGGAGTGGTATTAATAAAGTCATCAATTAAAGATCTGCTAAATATTGGTAAGGAGCTCTAAATGTGTCTTGTCTTCTGTTGCTTATGAACTACACAGGAAGAAGCCCACAGAGTCAAACACAGTAACAAATTGAAGGCAAATAACTTAGGAAAGAGTGAGATGGACAATTCCCTTTTCAAAAGTGTAAATAAATGAAGAACTCATCTAAAACCAAGGTATTAGTGGCTAACACAATTAATTCTGCAACAAAGTATAGAATTAGGGAAAGAAAACACCAAGGAGTGTCTCCCTGGGACCAATGTTCTGTGGTGAGACGAGCCGAGAGATAACTCATATTGGCACAGTGAAATAATTATGTAGTTTTTTCCTTTTACAAAAGTCATTAAATTTCTTCTTCATATGCCATGAAGATAAGGTGAGACATGAATCAGTGCTGTAATATTGAAATGGTCCACATAAAGATGACTTTCCCTAAAATTAAAGCCAATCCAAAATCCTTCATGGCCATCACACTTATGACTTACAAACGGGGGTTAGACCCATGCTCTCAATCTGAGTCAACAAGAGGAGATAGTCATATATTATTCTATCAGTATAGGGAGTCATCAAATTGCTGACCTACTAAACTTGATATCAAACTGCACCTGTAATGTTTATAAGTGAAGTGAAATTATTTCATGTAATTCCACAGGTAGGATACATGGGGAGAAACTAAAAGAGCTGGTTACAGAGCAGAAGTCTGTCTTATCTGCTGAGAAAAAATACCCAGATGCATTAGATATTTCACAATGGAATTCCTAGAAGGTGATCCTAAATCTGGCTGTGGTCTCTATGCTGCCCTCACACCAGGATGACCGGTTGACCATCATCTTCAGGATGCAATCATCCTCTTGATCCAGTAAAGTGTCTCTGATGCCCTTTTGGTTCATCAGAGAAAGTGCTGTAACACTTCATGTGAGCACCAGACACCATGACCATGTTTCTGAAACAAGGACTATGTAAAGCAGAATTCTTTACACCTCATTGTGAAACTGTTCCAAGCAAGGACAGACTACAGGAGAACAATAAATGGAAGGAAGACTTCTAACACCCACCCTTAACTTCAATAGTAGAAACTTTCATATATATATATATATAAAAGAAAAACTTCCTTTAAAAATATACTGCTAAAATACTCTATGAAATTTATAATTAGCTAGTCACATAATTTTATCTACACAAACTTTAAAAATGGACATTGAGTAGATAAATTATCTCATACTCAAAGTTACTATGCCTAGAAGAAAATAAAATGAAGTGATTTCTATAAATTAATCTTTGAAGGTTTTTTATCTGGACAGAGCACCAGAGGGGTCATCATTTGCAGAGAAGGCAGCAGTAACATGTTGGTAACATGCTTAGCTGCCTAAGCATTATCCTGTCCATCTTAGCCTTACGTCAAGAACATGCTTTCTGCTTCATTCAAGCAAGAATGCATTTTGGGCTATATTAGCATAGCGTCATGAAAAAATTCCAGTCACGATTTCTGATGGTTATTCATAAACATCAAAGAAACAGGAATAATAAAACATACTAGTTAATGTCCACACACATGAGTCCTGAGAGTAACTTAAAAAAAAAATCTAGAAGAGGAAATAACTTCTCATTAAAGCTGGAAGAGTTTTGAGAAACTGAAATGGACAAGTTTAAAAAAACAAGCCGGCTACATGAGCTCTCCTGCCGTTGGGTAAGAATGAACCCATCCTTCTGGACTTGCTTGTGTCTTTTCATGTCTGAGCTGAGAGGTGGGCGAACAGGGGATCAGCACCACAGTCAGTCTATATTTGAACTTTGTCTTCAGCTTTTATGTCATGGCATGTGCCGTGTATGAGTGTCCCTATAGATTCTCCATCTGGCAACACTGGTGACCTAGCAGGAGTCTGCATTGTCAATAGGGAAAGAGACGGAGAGAAGTTGGGAGTCATGGCTTCTAGCAGAGATCCACCATGGTAGGGAAGGGGAGACCGGGGGAATTTCTGAAGAACCTGGCCGAGGGTGATGGCTGGCATTCGTGGGGGAACAGCCTTAATCCCAGGCTGCGCTACTGCTGTTATCAAAGGGGGTGGGAAAACAAAAGACGTGTCTTTTGGAATGCCAGGCTCCTGCAAATGTTCATCCTTTAGTCTGGCAATATCATTAAACACTGAGGCAAGATGTTGAAATTTGGGTTCCCAACTGAGGAAGTAATCGCAAGCATAGCTGCCTCGGACATCATCATCAGAGGTTGTCTGAGTGGAAGGAACTGCATACCCTCCTTCCTGATTGCCTGAAGTGAAGGATTCTTTCCTGCTCTCAGCTAAGACACTTGCTGCTGCCTCTCTTCTTGGGAAAAATGCATTCTTTTGAACATAGATTTTGTCACAGCCTTCCTCTCCAACTTCTCCCTCAAAGATGTGGCTGGCTTCTATTACCTCAGAACTAGTCATCACATCTGTCTCTCCTGACAGGCAAGAAAGCTGGTCAGAGTCCCTAG
The DNA here is from genome assembly GCF_004785775.1 of Grammomys surdaster. NCBI lineage: Eukaryota > Metazoa > Chordata > Mammalia > Rodentia > Muridae > Grammomys > Grammomys surdaster. Next base: position 3,123,721 of record NW_021620662.1, read on the forward strand.
GGATGCCCGAGTCTGGCACCCTGGAACCCCGGTCACTCAGGGCAGAATCTGTGTCCTTTCTATAAGGATTCTCATTTATCCTCTGGATTTCTTTATCTTCTGCAGTTTCTCCATCCACAGAGCAGTGGCCACTGCAGTTTGAGTGCCTGAATAGGTGGATAATGTCCTTCTCCATGACACTCATTAAGTTCAACCATTCAGCAGGCATGGCTCCACTAGACCCTGTCACACCCCTGCACTCTGCAGTCTCCTGCCCAACCTTGAACTCGCTTGCAGCCCTAATCAGTATAGGATCAACATCTGGGGATGATGAGGTCTTCTTCTCCTCATAGCTGTGTAGTGGGTCTTTTTGCTTATGCCTTAAAATCAGTACAATTAGAGTGCAGACAAGCGAGAAGAACACTAACAAGGAGACCACGAGGCTGATGGAGAAACTGTGAACCAGTACTGTTCTATGGTGTCCTTCAGCAGGCAAAGAGATGTTCACAAACACACTGCAGGATGTGGACTTGGAGCCGGGCTTGGGGCTGTGAGCCATTATTTTCACTTCCAGAGTGTCTTCTATGTTGAACTGACTGCTTATTAGGAGAGGAGCTCTAACCCAATAAATGTTGCCATTTGTTTTGTTTACTGAGAGGACAGTGGATGGAGTTCTAAGAGAGTAAAGAACCACCCCATCCACACCGGCATCTGCGTCTGAGGCTTCCACTCTGCCAATCAGCTGCTGTCCTTGACCCTTCTCAGGGAGACTGAAAAAATATTGATCTTGAGTAAAAATAGGTTCAAACTCATCTATCCCTTCAACTTCCACCCAAACCTCTAGGGAAGCTGAGGCACCACCTCTGTCTTTGGCCTGAACCAGGAAGCAGTACTCGCTAACACTTTCATAGTCAAGTATTTGCTCAGTGTGAATGTCCCCGGTCAAAGGATCGATGACAAAGAGATCCTGATAAGGATGCATCCCATGCGTGACAAGGCAGGGTGACAAAATAGAGTAAGTCACTTCTCCATAAGGCCCAGCATCAAAATCTATAGCATGCACAGAACATATGATGGAGAGAGGAGGCAGGTTTTCAGGAGTGACACAGGCCAAGGTAGAGGACAGGAACTGAGGTGAGTGGTCATTGTCATCTAACACGCTGATATGTACAGCAGCAAAAGAGACATGTTTTTCCTCTTCATCTGCAGCTTGAATGGTTAATGTGAATGCTATTGTTTCCTCATAATCCAGAGGTTTCACCAAATAAAGAACCCCAGTTCTGTCTTCTAAGTAAAAATGTTCTTTTTCATTTCCAGAGATTATGCCATAGATGATTTCTGCATGTGAACCTGTGTCATGGTCGTCTGCCGACACCATGGTGATGTGACTCCCTACCGGGGTGCTTTCCTTGACATGGGCATGGTACCTCCGACTGCTGAAAGTGGGTGCGTTGTCATTGATATCAAGAACTTCTATTGCTATGACAGTTGTGGAACTCAGTGGAGGGCAACCGTGGTCAGACGCAAGAATGACAAGCTTGTGGCAGGCACTAACTTCTCTGTCCAAAGTATGAAGCAACACAAGAGCACCACTCTGCTGGTGGGGATATTCTGAACCCAGGAGGCTGGTTTCGATGTGGAAGTAGTTGTGTAAATTGCCACTGATGATAGAATACTCCGTGTGTGTGTTTTCAAAAGAGTAGTCATGGTCGATAGTTGAAAACGTCATAAGGGTGCTTCCGATGGGGGCATCTTCACTCAAGCTAAGATTATAGCACCCCGCTGTAAACTCAGGGGCATAGTTGTTCACATCTTGTATTTCTATCTCCACTAATGTAAGAGTGCTCAGGGAGGGAATTCCACCATCACTGGCTTCGACAAGAAACTGAAATGTTGGCATTTTTTCCAGAAGTGATACAGAATCGGTAGTAAATACTGTGCCTGAAAATTAAGACAGGGTGTGAGTGCTGTGAACTAAATGTTTGTGATCTGTTTCGCTAGCAAATGCTTACTGAACATGCAAGTGTGCTTCGCTCTTTGCTGGATGTTTTAAGTTACAGCCAACAAGAAGTCCAAATAGATTTCTAAATTATTATGTTTATACAAAAGCTTCAGAAATATTCTTCACAGTCTCCATTTACATGTGTTGCTTGGGTCTGCCTTTGCTACATTTTTTCCTGAATTTTATTTTTGTATAGTAAGTTGTTTCATTCATGTTTTTAAAAGAAAGTACATTTTTGTCTTATATAGTTTCATTTTATTCCATTATCTATAAACATATGTGGAGAGATGATCTAGCAGAAGGTAACTGTTCTGAGCTGGGCAGGGTAGTGCCTGATTATCATTTTTGCATTTGGGAGGTTGAGGCAGGAGGATTGAGAGCTAGAGATGTGCAATGGGAGGAGAATGAGACGCTCTCTCAAACAGAAATTAAATTGCTTGGGTATTCAGTCATTCTAGTGGTAAAGTGTGTGTGCCTGGTACCTCCCTGTGCCCCCCAACTTACACACACACACACACACACACACACACACACACACACACACACGGGGGGGTGTTTACTCTGGAAATCACTCTATCTAAATAAAAGCAGTGAAAATGAGAATGGAGAGTGTTTAATTTTAGAGATAAGCTCATGAGTTAATTCAGCAAGTGGCATCTTTTTCCTTAATGATTAAATACATTAGGTATCTCTTGCTGTGGTAAGCACGGAAATATATGTCTTTTATAAGTGTGTATACAATGGCCTTATTATTAAAGTGTTTTAAGTGCGGTCACTAAAAATAAATGTTGAACCACTGGTGAGGTTTTATTATCACATTTCAATTACAGCCACACCGTGAACTAGACTGACTAATTTGAAACATTCTAATCAACACTCTGAGGCAATGTTTCCATACCACGCCTATCAGGCAAAAGTACTGCTAAGATTTAAGTGCTCAGGGGGTTGAATGCCACACACTGTTATCGGCTGATGCAGGACAGGAGTTATCAGTGTCTGGAATCCTGTGAGATGAGAAGAAAAGCTTGAAAGACAAAATCATGAAGGGCAGCAAAGCTCCTAAAGCACTTACGTTTCAGTTACATACCCACAAGTTATACAGCGTTTCTTATTTCTCTCATTCCAAGCAACCAATGAGTCTGCTTCTGATACTTTGGGCCTAAAGTCATCTTTCAGATAATTCTACAGTTAACTTGAAAGTGATGCTGTAATGAGTAGAGCTGGTGGGATGGGGACCTATCTTTTCTGGAGGGTGTCCTGCCAGGACACCATGTGGCTGAGCATCTCTCTTTAGTAAGTTCAGCATTCCATGTTCATTTACTGTTAGTATCCCTTGTACTCAGCCGAAGTGTTTGAGTGAGCAGTTGCCTGTCTGGGGTACATTGCACACACAGCTGTCCTCTCTGATAAAAATACTAAGGGCCTGGAAGATGCCACATAAAGCAGAAGTATGCAATCTTATGCAGAAGTGTTTTCCCTTTTTGATCATTCTTGTCTTTACTGAATGTATGGCACTTTTTTTTTTACACTAAGCTGAGAGCTTCCACACTCTAATCCTACAAAATCCTGAGGAATGGGTTGATCTTTTTGACATTATTTTGATTCTTGTTGAGTCACAGAACAACTAAATTCTATTGGTTGGACACATGAATTTGGGCATCAGTATACCAGTAGAGAGTGTCTCTGCCCTTCTTAGCGTTGAGTAGCATTTAACCTACACCCTTTGCTGTCTTGCCACTGAGATGTTGAAGATGCACTACTGCCATTTTCTACTTTAGATAACTAAGAAAGCAGTGCCTATAACTGCAGGGATTGGCAGGAGGGGCCGAGGACTGTGCTAGGAGCGTTCAAAGCTGTTGACTCCATGTTTCTGTACCTGTGATACACGACAGCCAGTGTAACTCACCATTCCTGGGGTCAATGGCGAATCCCTCAGGAGCGGAAAGGATCTTGTAAGAAATGTCTCCACTGCTTTCTAAGTCTGTGGCAGACAGGGTCAGCACCAAGTACCCTCTAGGTATGAGTTCAGGAACGGTAGCCTGAGGGTAAAAGAGGATAAAGGCATCATGCTTGCAAATAAGTAATTTTCAGGAGCACAGGCAGAACCTGATACCATGTCATTAATTTTGACTGGAGAAACTACCCAGTCTGCCTTTGGTAGGCCTTGTAGTGGTTTGAATGAATATGGCCCCCTTAGGCTCATAGGGAATGGCACTATTGGGAGATCTGGCCTTGTTGGAGTAGGAGTGGCCTTGTTGGAGGCAGTGTGTGGTTGGAGGCGGACTGTATGTTTCAGAAGCTCAAGCCTGGCCCACTGTCACTCTCCTCTTCTGCTACCTGTTGATCCACATGGAGAACTCTCAGCTCCGTCTCCAGCATCATGTCTACCTGTGCTCTGAACCTGTAGATCAGCTCCAACTAAATTTTTTTTCTTTATAAAAATTGTTTTGGTCATGGTATCTCTTCACAGCAATAAAACTCAATTAAGACAGAAGTTAGTACCAGAGACTGGGGAATTGCTATGATAGGCCTGACTGTGCTTTTGTTCGGAAAAATGTGGACTTTGGAACTTTGAGTTAGAAAAGCAGTTGAATGTTTATATCATGGCTTAATGGGACATGCCAGTACAAGCATGGAAGACTATGATGCTGAGGGTGATTTGAACTGTAGGAGCCTGGCTCAAGAGTTTTCAGAGGGAAAGAATACTAGTGTGTGGCCAGAAAGACCATTCTTGTGATATTTTGGTGAAGAATGTGGCTGCTTTCCGACCTTGTCCAAAATATCACCTGAGGGTAAACTGAAGAGACATGGATTAACAGCTTTGGCAGAGGCCATTTCAAAAAAGCTTAGTATTGAGGATGTTATGTAGTTATTAGTGGCCAGTCTTATGCAGATCTAAAATGAAAAGGATCAAGTTGAGAAAAGAAAAATAAAAAATGTCTAGTTTGAGCAGAACAGACGCACCAGGAATAGTAAACAGATGAAGGAAATTGAAATTAGGTAGTTGGAGTAAAGAAAGTGATGACCAAAGCACCCAGCTCAGCTTCCAACGTGTACAAAGGAAGTTAAGAAGAAAAGCTCAGAGCCACAACATTAATCCCAGCACTCTGGAAACAGATGCAGGTAGATCTCTGAGTTTCAGAACAGCTTGGTCTACAGATCAAGTTCTAGAACAGCCAAGCTAAGACACAGGAAACTACCATGGAAAACAAAAGGTAGTGACAATGTGTTTGAACAAGAGGGCTATGTTCATGCTAGAGCAAGCAGCACAACTTGGCAGCCTTCAGCCACATGGTTTTGGCTCTAAAGTCAAGGATGCAAGAAAGGAGTATAGAATCTTCCTCTACAACTAAGGAAAGCCACTGAGGCCAGGCATGTGTCAGGGTTGTCACTGCATGTAGGTTCAGAGATGCTTGAAGCTGTGAAGGTGAAGCCTGGAGATTCCAAGATGCTGGAGATGCCAGAGTCATGGGATACCTACCATAGAAAGCTGCTAACAGGAGTGGAACCAGCTCAAGAGAGAGAAGTGTGTTTTAGTCAACAAAGCTGAAAGGAGCTGGAGATCTGAAAAGTGATTTGACATCAGGTATAAAGACACAGAGTCTGGAGTTTGTCCAGGTGGTTTCAGTCTTGCTTTGGTACAGGGTTTCCTCACTGTGTTCCCTCTCCCCTCTTCTGGGACAGTAATGTCTATCATGTGATACTATATTTTGGAAGTATGTATGATCTGCTTTCTTATTTTTATCTTATAGGAAATTACAGTTGAGAGATTGCCATGTGACTCAGAAGAGACTTTAGACTTTGGAATTTCAAACGGGGTTGAGACTGATGGACTATGGGGAAGTTGGAAGTTGGGCTGAAGCACTTTTGCATTAAGACATGGCTACAAGCCCATGGAGCCAGGGAGTGGAGGGTGGTGGTTTGAATGAAAGTGACCCAGATAGGCTCATAGAAAGTGACACTATTGGGAGAGGTGGCCTTGCCAGCATATGTATGTCCTTGTTGAAGGAAGTGTGCCACTTGAGATGGCTTTTGGGGTTTCAGAAACTCAAGTCTGGCCCAATGTCACTCTGTCCTTCTGTGGCTTGCTGCTCCAGATGTAGAGCTCTCGGCTCCTTCCCCATCGCCATGTCCAGCTGTCATGTTTCCTGCCATGGCAATAATGGACTAAACCTCTGAACCTGAAGGACCATCCCAAGTTAAATGATTTCTCTTATAAAAGTTATGGTTATGGTTTCTCTTCACAGCAATAAAATCCTAAGGAAGACAGACATGCTGATGTTTAGAGTTCATAAACTGAAATGTTAACAGTTCCTGGATTTAGAAAACAGTTTTAATGTTATTCAATCTTGGTTTTTACTAGTAGGCATTTTCTTTCTAGATTACATCTGAATGACAGAAGGTAGTATAGTGGCTAATTTTATGCCAAAGGTATTAATTACATCACTCAAGTGAGGCTTTATGGAGAATTGTTACTTAGGTTAAGTCCTCCTGTTAATCGTCTTCCATTGAAGAGAATTGGGATTCATTTCTGAGACCTCAGTAGGCTGTGGTCACTGCTCTGACTTCTGTAAACTTACACTCTGCCCTATAATCTAAATTCTGCACTAGATCCACTCACAATCTGTTTGTGCAAAATGTTAATCCATGTATTAAAAAAAAAATAATCTGTCCAAAGCATGGTCAGATAATGCAAACTAGTTCTCCTCCCTTGTGGCTTTTCAAATACTGGACAAGTTTCAATTGTTGTGAACAACTGGAATCTTTACATACACGCACAACACACACACACACACACACACACACACACACACACACACACACGCACACACACACGAGAAAATACAAAGGTCTGATGGTTCCCATACTCAGCAAACATAAATAAAGGAGCCCCATAATTCCAGATGACTTCTGGTCTACAATATGCTAGATAAGACTGCAACATTAACTCAGGATGAACAGCAGTGAATGCTGCTAGCCTAGACCAGCCTATCAGTGATGGAGGGCTGACTTCACTCGCTACTGTTAGTTATTTTATTTTAAACATATGAGCTTTTTTTCTAGCCTGCCTGTCTGTCTGTACCTCATGTACATGCCTGATGTTTGTGGGGGCCAGGAGAGGTTAGCATATCCTGTGGATTTGGAGTTACAGATGCCTGTGAATTCCCATGTGCATGCTGGGAATCAAACCAGATCCTCAAGAACAGCTGCCAGGAATCTTCACTTCTGAGCCATCTCTTAGCCCCACCCCTTGTTCTTTCTAGTTTTTCCATCTCTTTACCTGGTAGAAATCTTGAGTAAAAACTGGTGGGTTATCATTGACATCCAGCACACGGATGATGAGGGAACCCTCTGTGTGGTGCACTGAATCAGAAACGCGGATGATGAGCTCATATTTGGTAACTTCTTCAAAATCCAGTGTTTGCACCAGCACCACCACTCCAGTGTCCTGACTGATAGCGAACTTGGCTCCAGAATTGCTTTCTTTGACAAGACTGAAGGTGAAAGCTGGATTCAGATCTGCATCATGGATGGATACCCGAGCCACAATTCCACCAGGCAAAGAATCTGCAATCATCATGACCAGTGTCAGCTCCCATTAAAATTCATCATCAAAAGACATTTCTTCAGTCGTTCAGCCCAAGTATTTTCACTTTAAATCTAAAATGATTTTCTTTTTTCTGGCATGATTTCTCATCTAAAGCTCATTATTGGGCTAAATCAAAACACAGAAGAATTTGTAAGTACAATAAAAGTGAAAATCTACCACAGAGTAGAAAATTGAGGAAGTAGGCTATGCTTCAGTTTTATATTACAGTTTTCCACCATATGCTTACACCATAACTCCAGAACAAAAAAAAAACATCCTGAGTACTCTCCTGCAGTTACAGTTTCTATGTCTGAGTCAACACTCACAGGGGTATAGAGGAGAAAAAGACATTACTAAGCACATTAATACAAATAATTAACTTTGAAAACAGGCCAGAACAGAAAGAAAATATTTGTGTATAGATGTACAATTTAGTACTTAACTGCTTAGTGTTTAATTTCATAAAATTATTTGATAGTGACATAGATATTGCTTTCTTCTCTTAAGTTTGTTTCTCAAAACTAAAATTACCAAGGCTATGGGAAAACAAAGTATACACAGTGCTAGTAAAGGGAGTAAATCTCTAATTTTACTCATCAAAAAGAAAGAAAGAAAGAAAGAGAGAGAGAGAGAGAGAGAGAGAGAGAGAGAGAGAGAGAAAGAAAGAGAGAAAGAAAGACCCAAACCACAGAACAAATGACATGCTCAGTGTCTCCTGTGATCTCTGCCGAACCCACCTGTGAAAGTGGACTTTATTTCTAAGGGTCTAATATGGTGGTGGTGGAAAGTATCTGCCAAGATATTCAGAATTATTCTACTGTGTATGGAATTTGTAATTTTCAGTCTTCAAGGCTGGGGAGGAATTTTTGGTGAATACCAATCACACTTTATCCTATTCAATAGATTTTGGCTTATACACTTCATTCTTGTGATATATTCACACTGGTTGTACTGATGTATTTTCATACCAATTCAGGTGCGTAGAAACAGCACAAAATCCATCAAAGCAAATGGAAATATTGAAAGTGAGAGATAAACCTGAAATATGATTTGTTTATAAAGTCATATTTACAGGCATCCTCATGTGGAGAAATTTCTATGGAAAGGAGTTGGTATACTTTGTTTGGAAAGTGAAGACAGTAAAATAAATGTTCAAAATGTTTCAGGATAAATTTGGTAATAAAAGAGAGAGGAAAGAAACAAAGGTAACCACTGTTTTCAACCTTATCTATAGGGTGATAGGTTGGATTTAGGTGTAGTTATTCACCATGGGACAACTTTAGGTTCTCAGACTATGAAATCATTGTGTAGTAAATGCCCCAAATAGTCCACCACTAAAACAATAATTTTTTAGCTTCTACCAGTAATGTGGGTTATACTAGAGGAAAGTGATGACTCTGTACATAATCAAATTAACTTCACTATCATCATTAGTGTCCTGCAAAGATCAACGAAGCATGAATCGGACAGACTCAATGCTCAGAAAAGCCAAATGATTATTACAGCAACAACATGTGCTTCTACCTGGAGTACATTTAGTGTTTAAAAAATATCTGCACATAAGCGCACTATATGAATTAACAGTTGGAGGCTAGGGACTCAGCCTCCAGCCCATCTGAATGCAAATCCAAGTGTTAGGATTTAAATCTCCTGATATTTCTCTTAAGACCATCCATAATTTATTCAATAAAATGAAGATAACATTATCTGGCTTGCATGGCTGTTGAGAACTAATACTTAATATAACTCCTGCTGTTAAAAATAATGATAAATATGTAAGTTAATCAAAAGTTAATTCCAAATTGTCACACTTACTTTCTGCAATTTCTACTGCTTCTGAGGGGAGAAAGACCGGGGCATTGTCGTTTATATCAATCACCTGTATCTTGACCAGAGTTGTATCAGAAAGCTTGGGCACCCCTCTGTCTGTGGCTTGCACAATCAAACTGTTTTGGAAAAGAATCAAGGAATGTTATGAGCCATCTTGGAAGTATAAAAAACATAAATATCAAATCTAGTTTAATTTTTTATGTGAATTCACTGACTTTTATTTTTCCCATGGCCTTTTCTAAATAGCATCATTTACAATTTATTTCACAAGAATAGTAGCTTGAAATTTATGTATTTTTGACAAGTTTCAAGAACAAACTCCAGCAAGCTGTCAGGGGTCATGAAGCATTAATGTAAAAATAAAAGCACAATTTCTTGGAGACAATCCTTAAAATTCTAAGAATAATCTAAACAATACATGTACTAACTCTTGTGCCCACCCTACTGCATGGGGATTGCTACATATTTCTACCTAATTGTACCATCAAAACATTCTGTCAAAGTGACGGCTATATACGGATACCTTTCAGATCCAAATTTCAAACCAATCAACGTTACAGACTTGTGAGAGCTTGCTGTCATGATGAAGGAGCAACTGGGTCGTGACGGGCTTGGACTCTTCAGAGGAGAAAGGGCGAATTCTGATGGAATTCACACAGAACGATTTAATCTCCCTGGGGAGGTGCTACAGTGAAGTGTTCTACCAACCAAGCTAGAGTGACTACTACTGGCCTCATCTTCTCCCTTTCTCTCACCACTCTTAGCATCATCAGATTGCAAGCCGGGTCAGATGATCTCTTCAGTATCCCTTGGAATAGTGTGTTATTTATTTTGTCCCTGTCTCAAGAAACTCGGGTAGGATAATCAAACACCACTTGAATCTAGGACCTAATAGTATGACAGAACGTGGGAAATTCAATGTTTTCACAACCAGTGAAGTCTAGACAAATTGGGACTTGAGTTTTGTTGTACTAAATCCAGAAAAGTATGGGATTTCCTACACTAAGCACAGAGAAGTGCATACCAGTCTCTGCACCCATTTCCCCAGAATGCATCCTTAGAACTTGAGAGATGACACAGTGGTTAAGAATGTATACTTTTTGAAGATCTAAGTGCAGTTCTCAGCACCCACATCTTGGGGCTCAAAATTACTTCTGACACCATTTGGCTGCCAGCCACAGGTACCTACATGTATGTGTGTATACATTCTCCCTTGCCACCATGCACATAATTAAAAATCAATCAATAGCAGTTTGAAAACCTGAACCCTTACTTAAACATCTACTTGACTCTCCATTTTGAAGCCTCTCAATCTCCCAAGCAAACATGCTTGACCCTCTAAGTGCTGGCTTCTGGCTGATGCTCCTGTCTTACAGTCTGGTGACTTTCCAAAGCTCACAGTTCCAGTGAGAATTCTCATATGACCTGAAAGCCCTTTATGATCATAGTAGACAGCACATTTTCCTGCCACAATGGTTATCGTTTTGATGGCTTATCTGTCCGCATCTTCCCTGTGTTGCTTTAGGATAGGGGGATGCCTATCACTCTAACAATTTTCTTTAATGAATGTTGAGTGTTAATTTCTGCAGACTTTTCCACTGCTGTCTGCTGAAGATCTCTAGCAGGCCTGAGCATAGCAAACATAGCACTGAGAGATACTGCCCTTCACCCTTCCCTCTTCCCCTTGCAAACCCATTAGACTACATTCCTAAAGCTAGCCACCAAGTTCTATTCTCTTATTTGGTCATCTCCTCCTCCCAAGGCTGGCTACCAAGGTCCAGCTTTCAAAGTTTAGCAATAAAATCTCCCTCCAGCTTACCTAAAACATGCCCAATCAAAACAATCCAACTCATCCTAACACAATCCCTTTATAAACTGCCATTTGCCTATGGGCCATGCCTGCCTCCTCTATATCCAGAGGCAGTCCTTTGTCTCTCTGTGGCAAATAATCCTTCCCTTTCTCCCTTGTTCCTTCTTATTTCTAGTCCTCTGTCTCCTGTCTTTGTCTCTTACTTCCTGACTTTTGTCCATCTGGGGAAAATACATCTCCTTTGTGATGAGAACTTGGTCTTGGTGTGTCTTGTACCAACTGCAAGCCTTTCACCTTCCCCTCCTCACATTATCCAATGTTTTAGCTGAGATATTAAAGCTAGACTTCCATCAACTGTGTCATTACTGTCACAATCACCCCTAGTCTCATAATGCCAAGACTTCAGGGTCCTATGTAATGCCTAAATCAACCAAAAAGAAAAGTGAACTTTCTTTGATATGGAGAAAGCCTCTTGTTATGTGTCAAAATAAAGGGGCAAGAAAATGGGAGCCTGTTGATGGTTGGAAGAACAACTGACAGACCATGAAAGCAGAGCTGCAGGGATTCTGAACTGAGCCTGCAATAGCTCAAGCTGTCTAAAGGTTCCTTGGCTGTCTTTGTGAAGCTGAGGGTTGTAGCATGTTCAGCTGGCTCATGTGGAAGAACCCTTGCACAGAGCCATGTCAGCAGAGGCCGCGATGAAACCGACCAGACCGAGAACAGGCCCATCGTAAGACCAGAAGATCTATTCCTGTTCCCCCAAGTGTGGGAAGCCTCTCTAACCACAGAGCACTTCAGATGAGGTCTTTGAGCAGATAAGATCTCACTTAATTTCCTTAAAAAAAAAAAACCAAAATTGTTGGCGGATGAAATTTTAAAATTTCTCTTTCCACTGTATCTCAAATATCTACCAGGAATTTTCTGTTCGCTCTGAAATTTTAAGAAAAATAAAAAATATCAGCTAACATCAGAAAAGGCTATAAAAAGAGTTAGGATTTCTGTGGAAAGATGGTAAAATGACTTCTCAGAACTCTCCCTGCTTCCCTAAATTTCACCGAGAGGATAGCTAGGATTTTTTTTTTTTTTAGTGCAAGTCCTTAAGGCCCAAAAATGATAATGAACAAAGTTGGAACTGGAAGAGATGTGAAGATAGAGCATGCCATGGGATAGGCATAGACAAGTGTGGGGCTCTCGGAAGACTGAGATCAGAGGTATTCAAAATACAACATGGGATAGGCGTAGACAAGGGCGGGGCTCTCGGAAGACTGAGATCAGAGGGATTCAAAATACAACATGAGAAATGGACCTCAGGGGCCACTTACTAGATATGTTTGGTTTATTACTTGTTTAATGTATATGTATATTACTTGCTTAATGTATATATTAACATATATATATACCTTATAAACAGATGCATACATACACATGTGTGCATGCAGATAGATAGATAGATAGATAGATAGATAGATAGATAGATAGATAGAGAGATAGATAGATAGATAGATAGATAGATAGATAGATAGATTATACAAGGTAGTTCTTCCACAATCTTTAATCTTTTTCAGTATTCTGCTTTATATATATGAAACATCCCAGAGAAGTTAGCCAACAAACAAAACTGGATCTCTAACACCATAAAAGGGTCAGTGTCTCCTGAACACTTTCTGAACAGGATTCATAGCAACAATCAAAATGGCAAATACCAAAACAAAAACAATAATCAAAATGAACCAGAAAAGAAAAGGTCAGAGGGACAAAAATTCACAATGAAATCATGTATGAGAACAGAAAGAAATGGCTCCTTGTTCACAAAGGATTTATTCAACTTAAGAAGAAGCCTACATTAAAGAAGATAATGAGGCTCGGTGATGTGCCTCAGCAGGTAAAAGCCATTGCTTGAAACCTAATTCAATCCCTAGGGCCCATATGGTGGAAAGAATGACCACACAAGCTGTCCTCTTACCTCCATTCTTACACTATGTGTGTGCACATGCTGGCACAGGCAAGCATACACACACACACATGCCAACACATTCACTCATGTATGTACACACACACACACACACACACACAATGTATGCACACACATGCACACACCAACACATTCACTCATGTATGTATACACACATATACATACATGCATGCACACACACACACATGCAAACACATTCATTCATGTATGTATACACATAGAGACACACACAAAACACACTCACATGCACACACATGCACACACACAGGTATGCTTATATATAGTGGTACAGTTGAAGGTATTTGCAAGTGTAATCATTTGGACCCAGATAATTTGCTTCTGTGGCAGATGAGAAGCAGTCAACTCAGCTTTTGCTTCTCACAGTTTGGAGTTAATTTATTCATGGGGAGTTGGAGAAAGGCCTTTCTAAATATTAGGACTAATTTAAATGTTGGGAACATGACGCAAATAGGAAAAAGTTAAAAACCATTAGATTTAATTGCTAACTAAGCTCCATTGAGTAAGAATTCTGTAACAGAAAGCCATCACAATTGGAAAGTGCTTAGTCCCTGGGACCTAACAGACTGTCAATGATCTCTGAATTTACAATCACTGAAAGAACACTTGAGCTGAGATTTACCTACAGTCATCCATGAAGGAAAAATGTTTCCTGCTTAAAATTACCATGCCAACAATGAAGCAAAAGAATAGTTTTAACATACATTAAACACAACAATTTAGTAATTACATTAGACTATTACAAAACATCTCCTAACTGCTAACTTAGGGTAAGATTTTAAACTTAAAAATACTACCTTTGAAGTAATATTTTGAAATATATTAAATAAAAAAAAACAACAAACACTTAATCAGACTTTCAGAATTGGAAGGGTTTAGGGTGGTTAATTAGTCCAATACACTCAGTAACATATTCCATTCAAACCAGCTTTCAGTGCCTAACCACACAAATATACTGTACTTTCCTCACAAAACATGAAAGCAGCCTCAAATATTGACACAGTATTTTGTACCTTCCCCCCTTAAACAGAAGGGCTGTTCTGTAGCCTCCATGATGGAAACAGTGTGACTGTAGTTCAGAATCATTGAGTTTAAGTCAGAATTCGATCCTCAATAGTATTACAACCTAGAATAAGCCAACTATGTAATTTGCATTGTTAATGAATAAAATACTTTCCTTAACTACTATATGAAATGGCTACAAGAGTGAAATGAAACACTGTAGCCACACCCTGCATCCATGCTTTGTTTTGCAAAGTTTTAATTATTCATGGCCAACCACCAACATCCAAAAGTGTTAATGTAAAATTCTAGAAATAAATAATTCATAAGTTTTAAATAGCTATAATTTGGAGTATCTTGATGACACTTCAGTCTGCTGTACTCTTTCTCCCCAGAATGTGAATTATTCTCCTGTCTAGTATAACCGCACCATATGTATCACCTGCTCTTTAGTTACTTAGTAGGCATCTCAGTCATCAGCTGTATAGTTGTGTTCCTGTTCAGGTAATTTTTGAGTTACTTATTAGTTACCTCAAAGCACAAGGTTAATAATGATCTATAATATCTTTCAGGGCATAAAACATGGAAGGGGAGAGTAACTCTGGTAATGTGTAGCTATACTGCCTGGCATTTAGAAACACAATTAAACAATATATTTGAGTTTCAATAGTAAGTTTCAGGTCTTCAGTGAAGATCCCAGAACACATCCGTCACAGATAAGAAGTAACTATTTTGACACATGTGCAAAGCTTCTTGGAATAAAGCACAAAATACTCATACAATGTAAACTAAATAGTAATATGAACAAGACAGATAAGCTTTCTTTCACCACTATCCAACTGTATCTCCAAAGACAAGCAATACTAACAGCTTCTCTGAGGAGTGTTTTAAGCAAAAGAAGGTTCCTTTTATCCGACAGCCATACTGCATGAACACTAGGATGTCTCTTGTTATTTTCTATACGTGGCTGAGACAGGAAAGCGTAGGGAATACTTCAGTAACCTGTATTGTTCTTGTTTGGCAGTCTGTATACATTCTCCTGCCTCACGAACACACTTGGCAGCCTGGCTTTTTTACCATGCACACACTTTCCTCTCCAAAAGACTGCCCAGCAACTTCAGACCTGCACCTGCATCGGTTGCACATACACCCATCTCTAGACTATGTTTGTCTTTCCTCTTCAACAATAAAACGCACCCTGTATCTACACAAATACATTCCCAGTGTATGAATTGAGGGGCTGATCCAGACTGGACTGGTCTTGGACGCATGCACAGTAAGACACAATTGTATCTTCAGTAAACTTTAAGAGAGAATCTTCTATTGACCACCTTATGCCCGTGCATGACTGGGTGTGCAAATGAATAAAATCAGATGTGTTATAGGAATGAACATCCACAGTAGAGAAATATATGATACAAGTTATCAATCAAAGCTGAGAACCACCCTCACTAAGGCCCCTTAGTAACCAAACTTCTCTTTCTCTTAACTCCTTAGAGGAAGCCCTGAGCAGCCATCAAGAGCCCGGAGGACCTCCCTTCTCCCATGTGCTGGCTTCTCCTCTGTAGTACATTCTGACTTTTGCTCCTGCTCTATTTAAATAAGCATACAGTGGCATTTCTGCAATTCTGAGTCTACTTTTATTTCAATTCATTGAATAAGAGGTCCTGCACCCTATCCTACCACTGACCTGGTTTTAGATACTGGCTTCATAACGTTCTATGAAGGGATCAGCATTCTTTAAGGGATATCCCTTTATGGCCATTTTAGGTTTCTTAGAGCCCTTTGCTTTATTGAGTGAGATGCTGTAAATATATGTATGTAAACTGTACTTGACTAACACCGACCCCTGAAAACATGGAGCAGGCTTGCAGCCAGCCACTCCCTCCGGAGGCTGGCATCTCTCAGATGCTAGGCCATGATCTTTAATGCTGAATTTCAGCTTTTAATAAGATCATTCTGCTGGACCATGGTCCCACAACAAGGACTATGATGACAAGGCTGGGCTTTCAAATAGAAAAGAATAAAGAATTATACAAAGGAATGCCATTCAATCAAACTCTTTGTGTTTAAAGTAACAAAAGGCATTTGCAGAGGGCATTTCCACTCAGTGAACACTTCATCAACACTGTCTTTTGAATGACTCTCCCTTGGTTTTTAAGAGGATGTATCAACTTCCAGATCTGATCCAGTTACTTTTTCAAAATAGAAAATAATTTCTAAGACTATTTAAATATGCCCAAAGGTTGACTGTAGGCTGGGTCAAAGGGGAAAGAAGAGTTTTCCCAAAGGCTTGTCGGGAAGACCTTAGGGAAGAGTTCTCTGACGAGTGTGAACCTGAGCTCACCTGTAGGAGCTGGTGGACTCAAAGTCCAGGATGGCATTAGTCGTTATCACTCCGCTCAGCCCATCGATCCAGAAGGCTCTGGCTTGGTTGCCAGAAACAATGGAATACTCGATCTGGCTGTTCAAGCCCCCGTCCAAGTCAGTAGCAGACACCTGTGAGAAATCAATATTTCCATTGGAAAAGGTTAAACTGTAATGTGATCTGAGCCTGCTTCTCAGAGAAATACATTAGGAAAGAATACAGATTAGCAAACACATTTTAAAAACAATGCTCAGGGTAAGTGGTTCTCAACTCATAATTCAAACCTTAAATACAGTTCCTCAGGTAGTGGTAACCTCCAACCATATTATTTTCATTGCTATATCATAACTGTAATTTTGCTATTGTTAATTAACAAGTCATAACAACTATCTGTGTTTTCTGATGGTCTTAGGTGACCTCTGTGAAAGGGTCATTTGACCCCCAAAGGAGTTGTGACCCACAGATTGAGAACTACTGGCTTATAGTCGCACCAACACATTCAGCTGACATTTGAATTGGGCTTTAATGAAGTAGATAATGGGAGGGAAAATGTCTACACATTCATTTAAAATATTCCCAAAATGGTACTCACATATTTTGAGCTATAACTGGGAGCAACTGGAAAATTTCTAATATGTTTGTACAGTTTTCTAGTTCTGCCATGAATTCATGTTGGCTCCAGACAAACAGTTGGATATTACAGAGAACTCTGTACACAGAAAGGCAATTCTTCGCTTGATTTTTCTTTCTTTTTATTTCTGCATATGTATGTATGTGTACATGCATCTGTGCTCATATTTATGTGGAGGCTAGAAGTTGACATTAGATGACCTCATTCATTTATTTAGAATTTTCCCCTAACCTAGAATTCACTGATTCAGCAAGTCTAGCTAGCCAGATTGCCCCATGAGTGCCTTTCTAAGGATGGAGCAAGCTATCACACCAATTTTACATATGTTCTGGGACTTTGAACTTCTGTTCTTACACTTGCACAGCAAGTGCTTTATCTAACAAGTCACACAGTCACCCACACACTCCTAGTCCTCATTTGCCTTTCTTACCTAATTGAAGTATTATCTATGTAACAGGCCAATATAAGGCTTTTTTATATTATAGTGAAATTTTAAATCAAGAGGACCTTTGAAAAGTGAGTTAAATCTTAGATTTGGTGCTAAGTTATCATAGTGTTAATAAGTTAGCATCCTAATGGCTTATTTGGTGAATTTTCAAAGTAGTGTTCAGGTCAGAACAATGGGTCTATAACATTTCCCATGGAGATATATTGCAGGCTTTCCTGTGCTGAATTTCAACCACTCAACCTGTTATATCAGTGGAGTCAAGATCTTAGCAAGATGTTGAATTATTACACTGTCTTAATTCATGCTCCTCATATCTGGCATAACTCTGCCTTGGCTCACATCCCTTGTCATCTCTTGGGTTCCTATATTGAGTCCCTGGTTTTGTTCTTAATTATGGCTCAGTTCATCCTTCTACCCAAGTTCTCAGAAGACGCTGAGGACCACATGGAATAGACTGGAACTCATCACTCATCAGAAGGACATGGTAGCCACCTTTATGATACAGGAAGGCCACAGAAGCCTTTGAGATCACCAGGCAGTGAAACTAATTTCCAAATGAGAACAAATAAAAATACATCATGCTCCCTAGGGCTGTGTATTTAAGCTTGATTCAGATAGTAGACTTTCCAGGGTAGGTATTAGCACTTTAGTATGCTGGAAATTCTCCACTGTGGTGACTTTAGCAAGATGTGTGTCAGCCCACAGCACTCTGGTAAACACAGGAAGAAAAGAAGTCACTCTGGTAACTGCAGTCCAAGCTGTCCTCATCAAGAGGAATGAGCCCTGCTTTGCCTCTGTCTTCACCTGGGATTCCAGACATTTTTTGTGACCTACAAAGTCTCTGTTAGTACTCAGAGAGTCCCCAGAGAAAACAGCTGTCAGGAAACTGAGCTCAGGATCAATGAAGCATGAACAAAGGAATTTCAGATTTCTGGCAGTCAAAAGATTCATCCAAGCCATTGATCATGTCCTTGAGATTGTTAAAACTTAGTTACATGTTGGTCATGGGTCATAGGTACTTTGAGATACATTGATTGATTGGTCACACACACACACATACACACACACACACACACCCCTTCTGTTACCTGTATGACACGAGCATTGTAGAATTGTCCTTCAGACACCGATGCTTGGTATATACTTTGTGCAAAGCGTGGAGGATTGTCATTCTGATCCTGGATGGAAACTGTTACTTTGGTGAAGGCTTTATGCCCATTGCTCTCAGCAAGAATGATGAGCTGCACCTCACTCCTGACTTCAAAATCAAGCAATGTAGGCTCTTGTACGATGAGTTGTCCTGGTTTTAGTCCCAAGGTTAAAAGGAAACAATGATGTTATTTTAAAATGTCTTAAAACACCACTAATTCATGTGCTCTGACTGGAGCCATTATGGAAAAAGCAGAGAGCTTACAGATCATTTGCTGATTTCCAACATTTGTAGGTAAATAATTGGAATCTGGAAGCTTAAATCATCTTTCTATAAAAAATAAATCTATATATTTAACCCATCCCAATGTCTGCAAAGTCTACAATGTAAACTTTAAAAAAAAATCCATCTATTCAATCGCTCATTGCAGGGAGGTATGCCGGTGTCTGCTTGTGAAGGTCACAGGACAGCTTTTGGAAGCTGGTTCTTCCCTTGAGCCTTGCTGAACATCCATGGACTCCCTTGTCCCTGCTGTTATCCTATGTACTCCAGGCCAGCTGGCCCACAAACCTCTAGCAACTTTTCTGCCTCGGCCCTTCTCACAGTATGAGTGTTAGGATTATAAGTGTATACAAGTATACTACATTTGGCTTTTTGTGACCATTCTGTGAATTGAAGTTGGGTTCATACGAGGGTTGCATGGCTCATTCTTTAACTTACTGAGCCCTCTCCCAGACCCTCAAACATTTCTTAAATCTTCTGTCTCGTTTGCTGCCATTTTCCTTTACATCACCTGCATTTCCCTCCCTGAGCCCTGTATCAATTGAGCATTAGCTGCTTAACTGATCTCCCCAAGGATCCAGGCTCCACTGTGAAATAACAAGGAAGCTAGTATTCTCCTGCACTGAACCAACCTGTCAGTGGATTTCACAGTGTATCCGTGGTGAGCAGCTTTAAATTGCAGGGATGTGCTGGCTCAAGCCTGTCCTACCTCAGTCTGGCTTGTTGTCTTTTCCCACCTCTACCCTCTATCCCGCCGCCCTCTCTCTCTGACGAGTGTCCTGCCATCTTACACCTCCTGGTTTTGGACAACTGCACCTTCTCATTTACTTGCTTCAGTGTGGTCACTTTTCCTTGTTTGTAGGCTGCGCTGGTGAGCACTGAGCCCTGGCTTTCAAACACCATCATAACGCCAGTACCTAGCTCACGGGGCAGCATTCAGTACTCTCACACTCTCACAGAAAACACAGAACCAGGATACATAGATGGACCTTGGAGGACAATGCCACAGCTCACATTTCTTGCCCAAATTAAACAATTTCTCTGTGTGATTTCTACTATGTGAGTCTGTTGCCAGATAACATAGTGATGGCATAGGTTAAAAAAAGGCAAGAAGAAGAAGGAGGAGGAGGAGGAGGAAGAGGAGGAGGAGGAGGAGGAGGAGGAGGAGGAGGAGGAGGAGGAGGGAGAAGACTTAGTAATGTGGCTTTCTAGGTGCATGAAGGCACATGCATTGTAATTCTGAAGAAATCTATATTCTGTATTAAGGACTATCCTACCAAATTTAGGAAAATATATATATAGATATATAGATATATAGATATATAGAGATATAGAGATATAGAGATATATAGATATAGATATAGATATAGATATAGATATAGATATAGATATAGATATAGATATAGATATATATTGTGTGTGTGTGTGTGCGCGCGCACATGAGTGCAATGTATACAGAGGAGAGGTTGTTAGATAACCTGGAGCTGGAGGTACAGGCAGTTGCAACATGCCCAGAAGGGAAGTTGAGACTATAACTCTAGGCCTCTGCTCTAAACTACTGTGCCACCTCTCCATCCCCTCTACTACCCAATTTAAAGTGTCAGAAATCCAATGCCAGTTTTGACACCAGATTTGATTTAGATCCTTCACAAACCATATGTGCTTATAGCCAGTCCCCCTTGCCAGAATTTAGGGTCACTGTCACTGTGGCAGCTGCAGAGCCTTTGAGATGCTTTTTGTAACTGGCAATGAAAGTGGCAAGTCTTCAGAAATCTCTGCTGCATGGGGTGCAGGGGCTGAAGCCTGATATGGGGGTGGGGCCATAAATACCCCAGATCACACCATCATGTACTGTTTGCACAGGAAAGAAAACAGAAACACAATAGCAAGTTGTTAGTGTGGTCTGGAAGACTGTGTGCTGGCTGTAGTGCAAATCAAAATGGAAGTTAAGTGAAAGACGTGTTGCTCCTTTGGTAATTGTATGTGGGATGGATCTACAGCTCTAATGCTTTTAGCTTGGTTTTCATTTTGGACATGATAAATAGCACACTCTTGTACAAGCCGTGAGATGACCCAGGCTGGCACACATACTAAGTCTATGTTTTACCTTGTGTCATATATGTACATTTTTCTCAGAAACATCACAGCTGCGGCCATGAGTGTAGTATAAGCCCTATAGCACTGTGGATAACACCCAGGCAGACAGCTACCTGCTTTATCATATAAAGAAGGTTCCCAAATGCCACCTTGAAAGATCTGCTTGTGTGTTATGTTGCCAGTGGTGTAACAGTGTGAGAATAATCGCCACAGTAATATTTTCCAAGGTATGTACAGTTCTAGCTTTATCCAAGCTGCAAAATACACATCCAAATGAGATTAAGACTCTTCAAACAGTACTGACGTGATAATATAATCAGGTTACTCCAGCCAGTCACACACGATGGGCATGCATCTGTGCAAACCAAAAGCAGAGGGGGACAAATATTTATGCTATCCCATAATGCTTAAACTCTGTTCTGCTACAACTGTGTCTGGGAAGTACTGAACATTTGATCACATTGTTTTTATGTCAGTCTACCAAATAATTACCTGAGAGGGGACATCTGTTATTTATATGCCCAAGCTTAGTCAAATTCTCAAGTCCCCACAGCCTCAAACTGTGATGGGTGTTTTTAATCCAAAGTGACTTGAAATTTAAACACAAAAGTAAACCTTTCATTTGCAACTATGGATCAGAGGCTCATCCCATGTTTATCCTTCAGGAATGTGACTATAGCTTCAGAGATCAACTTTATTGATTTATCATACCTACATGTTTTCCATTTTTAGAATACACACATCCAGAAAAATCTACATTAGCAACTTTGGGGCACAATTTTAACGGTAATATGCCAAAAGTCACATGAAAGTTGCATTTTACACCACAATCAAAGTTTTGGGCCAAGCAGTGGTGGCGCATACCTTTAATCCCAGCACTTAGGAGGCAGAGGCAGGCAGACTTCTGAGTTTGAGGTCAGCCTGGTCTACAGAGTAAGTTCCAGGACAGCCAGAGCTACACAGAGAAACCCTGTCTCAAAAAAAAAGTTTTGGAAATCATTTCCTGACAGCAGTATGGTATAATATATGTTCAAATGACTTTTATAATGATGCACCTGGTAAGATGTGTGTATCATGGTGTTACACATGCATGTGCATGCCTTTGTGTGTGCATTAGAATGTACTGGAGAGATGCATTGAGTCCCAGAGGGTAGAATAGGGAGGCAAGCATGGAAAGCCTGTATCAGCTCCTAGACGTTTTGCCCAAGCCTTTAGAAATATCTCTCATAATTGTGCAGAGTGTAGGAAACAAAATGAGGAAAACCCATAGAAGGTTACAGGAATTATGAATTATGAGTGAATCTGACACAGCAGGAGCCCATATGTGTGTGTGTGTGTGTATGTGTGTGTGTGTGTATGTGTGTGTGTATCCTTAGTGTTAGTTGAACGAGAGTGGAAAAATATCTTCTGACCTTTCCTTACCTTAAATTTAAATTTAAAGTGGCCATGGAACTATTCTGGCAGGAAATGAGATAGTCCCAGAGACACAATTGATACCTCTGGGTGTCAGACTGTTGAAAGTATGGACCCCAAAGAGTGACTTCTCCCTCCGGCATCCCATGCTAAGTTGGAGTGGAAGGCCGAAGCTCTATGCCAGCCAGAGGAACCTGTCTCTCAGGAAGAGACTCACTCAGTTGTGGCAACTACCCAGAGTACCTCACAGACCCAAGTCAAGGCAGTGCCAAGTCACTGATGGTTGGTGTGATGACCTGACCTATGTCTCTAGCCTTACGTTTAAAATGGAACCTCAGGTCAGAACCCCAAAGATGAAATAAGGGGCCCAGGAACTCCATTATTTGTTCCTCTTCCCAGTGAGACTACATTGATGGAATAATCTGTTGCTGTTTTTCAATATTTATTTTCTCTTTAATTGGCATATTGGGGGTGGGTGGCCAAGCAATGCTAGCTGGGGCCACCAGGGTTTAGAACTCACCCTAAAAATTTCAGCTATGCATGTTAAAAACTCTGGAGAATTAAATTTGGGGGTGGAAAGGTGGTACTGTAGAATTGTGAGGAAAAGCATTCAGAGCCTCAAGACTTACAACAAGCAAAAAGAGCCAGAGAATTTCTGGGAAATGAGAAGTACTGATCCCTACATCAAAGAAACAAAGAGACAAAGATGTAAAAACATAAAATGGGGTGCAGGAGAGAGGTTTAAGGCCCAGCATCTGTGCAATGGAGTTTCACAAAAGATGTAGACAAATGATTTTTAGAAAGTGGCTGACTTTATATAGCAACAAGAAAGGGAAGCAGGGCCTTTTCTCCATAAGAGACATGTGCTGAGTCGAGAATTACAAACCTAGCAAAAATACATAGCAAAACCAAATATTGAATATCCAGGTTTAGACCACCCAAATCTGAACTAACTAAGGGAATATTTCAATAAAAAGAAAAGCAATATCTGATATGTAATTTTAAAACATTGAAATGTAAGTTAAAAACATTGAAATGTAATTTAAAACATTGCCCAGGCTGAGTGCTTGCGGGACTGCAGCAGGAGAATAATGAGTTCGAGGCCAGTCTGGGCTACATAGCAATATTGTCAAAAGAGAGAAGAGGAGAGAGGAAAAGAGAGACAGAGACAGAGACAGAGACAGAGACAGAGAGACAGAGAGAGACAGAGAGAGACAGAGAGATAGAGAGAGAGACAGAGAGAGAGAGAGAGAGAGAGAGAGAGAGAGAGAGAGAGAGAGAGAATGAGAATGAGAGAGATTGGAAGAAACCAGAGGGGGAAGGAAGTAAATGGAAGGAGGGAGTATTAGGGAGAAAGAGAGCTATATGGGGAGGGGTAGCTCGGGATTTAAAAAGGGAGAGGGAGAGAGAGAGGAAGAGAAGAAAAACAGGACATTAATTTTTAAAAGGCAGTTAATTCTATTTTCAAAATGCTAGTTGTGCCAAATCTGAAAACTCAAAACTATGACCAATAAAAGCATAAACTTTGAGAAAAGAAGCATTCAGAGCTAGAGACTCACAAGTCTCTTCAATTATAGGAGCAAGGTTTTGTCTCATGTTAGTTAGTTAGTTAGTAGGTTAGTATGTATGTTAATATGACTACATTAACCACTAACGAGAGAGCAGTAAGTACATACTTCCCAACAAATACAGGGAAAAAATATCATTTTCAGATAATGATTACCTATTGTATGTTCAGAAAACTGTTAGAATCTATACGTTTGCTCAATACAAAGTCAAAAGGCAAAAGTGAATTTCCAGCACATGTCAGTGCTGTCAAAATTGTTTTAAAAGCATCAATGCATTTATTTTAGCAAGAAGAAGTATGAAATTCTTAAGCTAATTGAAACAAGAAGGTGTCATTCACTGCTGTCCTTCCTTGTAGAATCTCTTAGGCCCTATAACAAAGTGCAGAACTTTATAATCATCCAGTCATAGAGGAGAACACAGAGTGATTGCTGATGCTTCATTCAGGCCTGAATTAAACACAGGGATTTAAACACAGTGGAGTAATAAACCTGAGCCACCAGCATGGTGGCTGGTAGCAGCCTCAGGATGCTGATCACCTGAGGTAAAAGAACAGGACCCCAAGGTACACACACTAATCTTCTTGATATAGCCACTCTACAGTGCACACAAATCTCTACAGCACAATGTAGAAAGGAGGTTACAAGGAAGGAAGGGAAGGAGATGACTGACCAGAAACAGAGGGACCCAGAGTGGCTTCCTGGTCTTTTGGTGGTGGTGGGTTTTGTTTGTTTGTTTGTTTGTGTTTGTTTACTTGTTTTGGTCTCTAATTTTTTTTTCAGAAAATGCCTGACTATACTGAAACTCACTATGTAGACCAGCCTGCTCTCAAACTCCCAGAGATTCTCTTGCCTCTGCCTCCTAAAAGTTGAGATTAAGGGTGGGATTAAGGGTGAGTGCCACCACACCCAGCCTCTGGTAAGGGATAGGTGGATAGGTGACAAATTAATGGGCTCTTATATTTCCACTGTCTAGTCAGAAATTATATGCATTTTTTATCATTCCATCTTCAATCTATTTACAAACTATTTTAAGGTAAATTTCAACATGGCTAATTGCTTTGTCACAAAACGTACTTCTATGGGTCAGCTTTTTGGCCTAATGATAGGTAGAGTTTGTT
Source organism: Grammomys surdaster (assembly GCF_004785775.1). Lineage (NCBI taxonomy): Eukaryota > Metazoa > Chordata > Mammalia > Rodentia > Muridae > Grammomys > Grammomys surdaster. The sequence continues at coordinate 3,148,999 of NW_021620662.1, forward strand.
TTTGTTCAGTAATGGAAACTAGGCAGTTGTGAATGCTATGCCTGGATCTCATAAGAGTGACATGGGAGAAGGATCTGGGTAGCCTGCAGAAATGTGGGAACCTTACTATTCTTTCTGTTTTTCTAAATATATTCAATTTCAGCTCTTCTTCCAGAGCCTCATACAATGGAACCACGGGGAACTTAAGGTATAATGTTTGCTGCACTCTCCTTAGCTCCAATGTGGATGAAGAAATGAAGGTGCCTAGCACACCTCAGCAAGAACACTGACTGAAGGCCATGTGGACCAACAATCATGGCACAACCCTGGACCAGATGACATTTACTCAAACAAACTTACTCTTCTGTTTTTCCCCCACAAGATAGATCAAACAAAATAGCTGAGCTGTATAATAATGCAGAAATTCTTAAAAATATTCTTGTTGAGGTTTGACAAGGAGGTAGCCAATAGCTCTCAGTCTCTATGCTTGCAAGGATTGGTGCTCAGTCACACCATATATATATATATATTTTTTTTCATACTAAAACCAAGTTTAACATGCACCCTATTTGTAAGTTGTTCCTTTAATGGCAAAGAAAAACTTCTCGTGAGTCCTTGCGTTTCCCAGATTAGCAGTAAATTAGAGGCCTTTCCAGTGAAAACTTCCTAAGACCAGTGGTGAATAGGTATGTGTGTGTGTGTGTGTGTGTGTGTGTGTGTGTGTGTGTGTGTGTGTTTATTTTTAAATAAAATTCAGCCTCAATGATTTCCCTAAGTTTTAAGTATTTCTTCAATTTCCCAAACAGGTAGGTAAATTATAAATAAAAGGCAAAGTGCCTTCAAAAACTTAAAAGGCAGGATGGACACTTGTCTAATTTGGAAATAATGAGAACATAATTTTCAGTGACTCTACAGATATCAACAAATATACAGCTTTGGGTTTCCCATAATTTCTCATGGGCTGCCATAAGACAATTCTTTTATTTTAACTTTTAATTTTTAATCTATCTTTTCACAATTTTACACACACACACACACACACACACACACACACACACACATACAAACTCTGATCACATTCCTCCCCTATATCCCTAACAAATCTCCTCCCTACTGTTATTCATTTTGAGAATCACCATGTTTTAAATTAGGGCTGATTGCATGAGCATTGGTGGGGATTCCTGACTGGAGCAGGGCCAACTTGCTAGTGGCCACACCACTAAGAAACAACTCCCCTCCCACAGCCTCCAGCTCTCGGTGCAGGGGTAAGGCACCATGAACCCCTTCTCTGTTCATGGTATAGAGCTGACAGGTGCAGTGTTGTGCAGGTCTTGTGGGTGCACCACAGCTGTTGAGAGCCCATGAGTACAACAACCGCACCATGTCTAGAAGACAGTGTTTCACCACCCTCTTCCCCAGCCTTTGGCTCTTGTGCTCTTTCTATACCCTCTTCTGCCCTGTTTCTTACAAAAGTTTCAGAATGACTTATCAGTAGTACTAGTAAAGTGAACAAAAAATAAAGTTGTCATGAGGTAGGAAGGGGTTACCTGAGTTGGAGCCCAGGGAGAACGCTCCATCTTCATTCCCACTAAAAACTGAGTATCTAATGGAGTCTGGAATTGACACAGGAGCAAAAGCCTTTACAGTCACAACAGAAGTACCTGTAAAATCAGGGTTTTAAAAAAAACATTAGCACATTTTATGGAAGCACAAGAGTGAACACTGGGTATCATCTGCCTACTCTTGTTACACTTGTCTATTCCTGGGACAGTCATTGTCTTCGCAAGCCATGTCCTATGTTGAGTACTGGGATGCAGGGACAAGATACAAGAGAACTTCATCCTTGCGGTAGTTATGAGCTAGGAGAAGACAGAGGATGAACTATTAGACAGTACATATCCAAAGTTCATTTCAGATTCTGTGGACTTCCCTGAAAAGAGAGAAATGGGAAAAGATAGAAAGCATGGTTTGTGGTGGGAGAAGCAGACCCTCCTTTAAAATGTGTGAGTACCATGAAGGATAAGCAGCCACATGAGGAACTGACAGGAGAGGATTCTGGGAGGACAGCAGTGTGGCTGGAAAGGGTTTAGTTTGTTGAGTCAGTTGAAGCAGAGACATCAAATGAAAGCATCAGGGTACTGGAGGGGAGGATTTGATTGTACTTATGTAAAATTACAGAAGGGAGTGAAGGGATAGAGTAAACAACTATGGTATGTTTTTAAAAAGACAAGTCTCCAGTATCCTGCCCAGTCATCATACTTCTTTAAAAAAGAAGTAAAAAAAAAAAACATGTTTAGAAAGAGGGAAGGGAAGACACTTGAGTTTCCTCATCTGGGACAAATTGGGACAAATTCTTTTCTCTTCCTATGAGACACAAGCTTAAGGGACACAGTTTGAAATCCACCTTGACAGCAGTAACAATGAAAAAGATAAATTAGGGTAAATTGATTTTCCCCCAGACTCTTAAATTTTTTTCACTGAAGGCGGAGGAGATGGTTCTTCAGGTAAAGATCCTTGCTGTCATGACTACAGAACACAAGTTGATCTCAGGAACCCACATTTGGAAGAAAAGAACTGACTCCAGAAAGTTGTCCTCTGATTTCCACACATATACTGAGGTATGGGTTGCCGTAAGTACACACACACACACCATGCATACATGCATAACACACACCCTTGAATGTATGAAAATAAAATAAATAAATGTAATTTTTGGAAAAGAATAGAAAATGCAAAAGGTCGGAGAAGAAACAGACTTTTCACCAAGGATCCTCTTAATGTTTAACACTCAAGTTTGTAAAGTCAAAACTTCAGTGAGAACTGACTTTGATAAAAGGCAAAAATCTAGTAAAACCCAGGCAGAATATATGCCTCTCTCTTTGTGCATCTGCTGGTAGGAAGGATGTCCTTGGACACTGAGCATGGCTTTGCACATGCAAGACAAAACAGTCTGCAAACACTGAGCTGCATCCCCAGCTCCCCGAGCTCATTTTTTTAAAGCAGGGTATCACTAAGTGACCCAGAGTGAATCTGAAGTCTCTTTAGCTCTGTAGACCTTGTGACCCTTTTGCCTCAAGGTCCTTCCTGGCTGGGATTCAGAGGCACATGCCAACAGGACAAACTGAGTCACACTCACTGGAAATGCTACACTTAACAGAAAAAAGTTTAAAACTGACAAAGTTTACAGTCCATTCATCTAGATTTCCAAATAACTCTCCTTTCCAAACCAGTTACAGAGTTATTTAGCAACAAAGAAACAAATCAAATAATGCTGGTGGAATCCGGTCACTGCAAGTGTTGAGAATGCTTCAATTGCATCTTAATTAGTGCTTATACTACCTCACATCAGCAGGCACATGGTTCCTGTAACAATGCCTTCCTTTTCTATAAGCTGATGTAGGCACACATGCACACACAGATTTATATGTGTATATATATATATATATATATATATATATATATATATATGTGTGTGTGTGTGTGTGTGTGTGTGTGTGTGTGTGTGTGTGTGTGTGTGTAATTGTATTTTTTTTTTAATTTTTTTATTGGATGTTTTATTTACATTTCATATGTTGTCCCCTTACCCCATCCCCCACCCACCCAGGAACCCCCAATCCCCTCACACCTCCTCCTTCTTCTTTGTGGATGTAACCTCTATCTACCCCCCCC
>NW_021620662.1:3152746-3191265 GCF_004785775.1 Grammomys surdaster
TCCAGCCTTCATGAGGTCAAGGATCTCATCTTCCACCTGTGCCCAGCAGGGCCCTCCACTCTTATATATTCAGCTAAGGCCCTGGATCCCTCCATAAGTGCTCCCAGGCTGGTGGTTTAGACCCTGGGAGCTGTGGTTGGTTGGTATTGTTGCTCTCCTCATGGGGCCACAAATCCTTTCAGCTCCTTCAGTCTTCACTCTAACTCCTCCATTGAGAACCCCATGATCACTTCAATGGCTAGTTGTGAGCATCTGCCTCTGAATATGTCAGACTCTTGAAGACCTCTGAGGAGACATCCATATCAGGCTCTTATCAGCATGCACTTCCTGACTTCCACATCAGCATCTACCTTTGGTGACTGCACATGGGATGGATACTCAGGTGGAAAGGTCTTCAGACGGCCCCTCCTTCAGTTTTTGTCCCTCGCTTTGTCTCCATATTTGCTCCCTTGAGTATTTTGTTGCTCCTTCTAAGAAGGACCGAATCACCCCCACTTGGTCTTCCTTCTTTATGGACTTCATGTGGCCTGTGAGTTGCATCTTGGGCATTTTAAGGTTCTGGGCTAATATCCAATAATCAGTGAGTGAATACCATGTGTGTTCTTTTGTGATTGGCTTACCTCACTCAGTATGATAATTTCTAGTTCCATCCATTTACCTAGGAACCTCTCAAATTCATTGTTTTTAATAGCTGAGTAATACTCCATTGTGTAAATATACCACATTTTTTTAATCCATTCCTCAGTTGAAGGACATCTGGGTTCTTTCCAGCTCCTGGCTATTATAAATAAGGCTGCTATGAACATAGTTGAGCATATGTCCTTATTATATGTTCGAGCACCTTCTGGGTATATGCCTAGGAGTGGTATAGCTGGATCCTCGGGTAATGCTATGTCCAATTTTCTGAGGAACCGCCACACTGATTACATTATTAAATATACATATATACTTGTATGTATATTTATATATACATATTTTTATATAATATATATAAATATAAATAAATATATATGTTCTTTCCTTTCAAATGTGGGTTCCAGGGATCAACTCAAAATCATATCTATTTTTAGATATTACATATTGTAAATAATATATAAATAACAATATAAATAATATATATTTATAATATAAATTATATATATATATGCACACACACACATATTGCAGTGCACTTCAACCATGGTACTCAATCACAGTTCTGCACTTCCTTACACAACTTATTTTTAAGTACAAGAAATTTTATTGCAAATATGTTGCCACATATTCATAAGGAAGTCATTCAAAAGACAAATAACTGTGTAGACAAGATGTACAATCCTTGATCATGGCATTTATTTCTCCCTTAGATAGAATGCTTTTTCCATGTCCAATTACAAAAAAATGAGGATATTTCTTTTGTGTAAAAGAACAGTGATGACTACAGAACTGGAAAATATCTCTATGGCCTCTCTTATGTAGAGGTGAAATTCCTATTTTGTTACAAATCAAATGTTTACAGTATCAAATGGAATTGTAACTCAGAGAAAATTCATTCAACAAAAATCCTTCAAACTGGATGCTAAAGTCTTCAGAGGGCCACAAGTATTAATATATTTTCTTTCTCTGACAAAGTTTAAATGAGAAACATCTCTAATAAAGAGAAAAATAAAGGCCTTGATCTTTCTAGATCCTGCTCATGCCACATTCTTAACCTGCCTTTCTCTCTGCATATACAGGTAAACATAAGTGACTGTGCACAGCACCTCGAGGTAGAAATGGCAAGCTGTGAAAATTGCCAATGAACCTTTAATACAAAACATTATATACAAACTTGTACATGAGCACTTCTTGAGTACTGTTTATTATTCATAAGCAACAAAAATATTATCGATGGCTGAGTTGAAGCATGCATTTCAAATGGTTCATTTATAAAGATCAGTTTGGGTAGTTCCAGTATCTTTTATTGATAATTTGAATTTCTTCCTTTCAACGGCTTGAGTGTGTTCTTCAACCTTCTTCTGACCTCTGATGTCCCTGTGGAGAAGCCTGCTTGGTGTAAGTCTTCCTTAGTAAGGACATATCTCTCTTCTCCCATGGCTCTTTGGAATTTCTTGTTCTTTAGTACTCGACAGCTTGATTTTAATGACTATGCCATGAGAGGCTTTTTGGCTTTGCCCTAAATCTATTTTGTGAGCCTTTCAAATTTAGTATTTCTATTTCCTTCTGTAGATTTGGAAAGTTCTTGCCCACTGTTTCTTTAAAAGAGGCTTCGGCATTTGTCTCCTTGCATGGCTTTCATAATAAATGCACTGTTTAGTTTGATGGTATCCATTTATTCTGTTGTACTTTAAAAAATTCCAGCCTCATTTTGTTATTATCTAATAGCTTGCCCCCAAGGCCACCAATTATTGAGTTTTTTCAAATCTGTTGTTGAATTTCCCTAGTGAACTTTTCAATTAAGTTTGTAGTATTAACAAGACTTAAAATTTTTGTTTGATTCTTTGTATGAATAACTTTTTACTGGATCTTATTTGGTTGTCTGTGTTTCCTTGTGATGTATTAATTGGATTTCTCTAGAATAATTATATAATTTTAAATTTTTATTCTTATGTTTGTGCCACATTTCTCTGTATGCTTAGTGGGAGGGGGCATTTGTGTGCATCTGAATGAGAGCAGTTGCTTCTGGTTTTTACCAACTGGCATTGTACAGGAAGGCTTTGTCCACCAACCTGGTTAATGATTCTGGCAAACCTCAGAAACTTTTTCTGATGGTGTCTTCTTATGATTATGCTTATAACTTCCCAATTAGAAAGGTTTGTACATTTTGGTTCGCCCCACCACCACCACCAGGAGTTTGTAATCTTGATTTTCCATATGAATGTTTGTTGTCACTTATGCTGATCTATGACAAATTGGGGAAGGGCTTATCTGTGGTAGAATAAAATAATTAATATTCTTTATTTCAATGTGACTGTTCTTGATTGGAGCTTTCCTGGAGTCCTATAACTCCCAAATTGCAATTTCAATTCTTGTGAAGCCTTCTGGGAAACATACTAATGACTGCTTCTTAGTGTCAATCTCCCTAAGAAACAAAATCTAGCAATTGGAATTATGCTGATTTCCTAGCTTTACTTCAAACTTTTTTTTTCTTAAGTTTCAATTATTGGACATTCAATTCCCTCAGAAATCTAGCAAAACTACCCTGTATAAATAAAATAGAAGCAGATCTTTTCAGATAGACAGAAGCTGGGCAATTCATGACCACTACGTTTGCCTCATAAAATAGAAAGAACAGAGCCCTTCAAGTAAATGTGGAAGGACACGGGGCAGTGAATGAAAGCATAAGAAGACTAAAATTATCTGGAGGGGTGTGTGTGTGTGTGTGTGTGTGTGTGTGTGTTTGTGTCAACCATTGCCAAAATTCAAGTGAGAAACAGTAAACTAAAAATAGGAGAGGATTTCAGCATTCTACCTCAAATAATTCAACCATCTAACAGACAGAAGAGAAATCAGAACAGTAAACTTTAATAACACCATAGACAACAAGTCTACTAGACATCTACAGAATGCTTTATCCCCAAGTCCCAGAACATACATTCTTCTGAAGTACTCACAGAATATTTTCTAGGTTAACTTGTGTTTAGATAACAAGATAAACGATAATGAATTTGACAAGATTGAAATCATAACGAGTATCTTTTCCAACCACTATAGAGTGAAACTTCATATCATTAGCAAACGGAAGCCAGGAAATCCCCATATGTGTGAATGACTGAAACACCAAGAAAGAAATAAAAGGAAATTAGGAAGAGAATATCTTGAGATGAAAAGAAGACCACACAATAAAAGTTTTGGTGCAGCAGTAATGGTTCTCAGCAGTGACTGATGGAGAACACCTACATTAGGAACAGAAATGGCAGGCCGCCTTGTTATGTCACAAGGAAGGAGGAGAAGACAGTGAGGCCAACCTTGGTAGATAGAAAGAAATAATAAAGATCAGAGTAGGAATAATCTAAATTGGAAAACATTGAAATGATTGAAAGAATATTGAAAGTAAAATTTTAAATTTTCTTTTTAAAAGGCTAACAAAATTGTAAAACCATAGCTAGACTAACAGAACAAAAGAGACAAAATATTCAACCAAAGTTAGACACAAAAGAGGAGACGTCATTACTACCATAGCAGACAGTTAATACAACTATGAACAATGGTGCCAACATATTACATTTCTTAGAAGAAGCACATATTTCTCATAACCCACAACATATGAAGAATGAAGATGAAATCATAAAGAAATAGAAATTTTTAATAGACCTATACTAATAAAATGACTGGACCAGTAATAAAAAAAAAAAGATCACTGCAAGATGAAACATTTCTACTAAGGATTATAAGCATTCATTTGAATAAGGCTTATGCCAATCCTTGAAGGAATAACACATCTACAAAGGAAGTGGAGCTGGGAGGACTTGGGTACCACACCTAAGATGATGGCATTTGAGAAAAAGGCGAAGAGCAGGTGGGTGAGTAGTCACTTGCTATTTTGGAGCAGAAGTTAGATAAATAGTGGTGTTACTTTAGATTTACTTCTCACCTCTCTCCTCTGACCCCTGGCTTCCCCCTGGAATCACATGAGAGCCTCCATCAATTAACACTGTTGGATTGGTCTACCTTCAAAGATACTCACTGAACTGGGTAGAGGGAAGATGCAGTAATAAGTTTTTTAGACTCCCTAGGTGTTTCCAAGTGCAACAAGGTTGAGAAATCTGAGTCTTAAAAATCCCAAGTCCCTGGGTGGTGGTGGCATCACCTTTAATCCCAACATTTGGGAAGCAGAGGCAGTGGGATCTCTATAAGTTCAAGGCCTGCCTGGTCTACAGAGTAAGTTCTAGCCAGGGCTACACAGAGAAGCCTTGTCACCTCAATATGACTATTTCAACCCACACAGTAGTTATTCTTCATATTTAAAAACTGCCACCATGTTGTGTATCACACTGATGGAAAAGTCCCACTCCTAAGGGCAGAAATCTCATGTTAAGTTAATAAAATGAGATGAGGTTACCTTTACATCATCAAGCCAGTTAAGAAATCTACCATATAGGGCTGAAGATGGTCCTGTGATTGAGAACACTTGCTGCCCATGCAAAAGACCAGAGTTTGATTGCCAGCACTCACATGACAGCTTAAAACTATAACTATAGTTCTATCTCTGTCCTTCTTCTGGTTTCCAGGGGCACACATTGTACACATGTAGTTTACATGCATGCAGGTAAAATATTCCTAGTCATAAAATAAAAAATAGAAAATAATTCCAGCATGGATGAGGGAGGGCTTCTTAGACTCCATCTCCAACTAAGGAGCTATTAGCAGTTAATGGCTCCCATGGGTGGGGAGTCACTTATCTTTAAAGTAAGTGGCCATGCCCCAGTAGAAAACCTCATACCAATTCATATATAGACAATATTTATTGGACTCAGTGGGTTAAAATAATCATGATAATAGTAGAAATTAAAATTTAAAAAGATATAAAACTGGGAGGGTCATGAGGAAAATAGACAAAGAAGTGAGGGGTAGGTATGAATGGGATACACTGTATACATGCAAGAATAAATGAAAATTATTTTAAAGGGAAAAATAATAACAAATTAAGGTAGATAAGATCTTGAGCTTCTGTGACTGAGACCTGAGTGGGGCTGGTATGAATTGCCAGATATGGAAACTGTCTTGAGGTACGTACCTTTTGAGAAAACTTAACTTTGCCTAAGACACCTGTCTTCTACAGAGCTTTCTTAAATCACAGATGAGGTAAGGAATTCTATGTTGAAAATGGCTACCTAGATGGTCTCGTTCCTATGAACTCCATCTCAAATGCAAGACTGGTCCCAAGTAACGAAATAGGAATGAGAGAAATATTTGTTCCTTCATTGTCATAAACATTCCAAAGTCCCCAGTGACATGGAACTGCCTATTATTGTTTATGAGGTAATTTATTTCCTTGGAAAGTACAATTCTTATCTATTTTGTTCAGAAAACAAACCAGATGGCAGAGCTTTAAAAGCTGCAAACACTTCACAGTGATCACACAACCATTATGTAATAACTCCTTGCTCTAGTTAGAACTTAAACCCCGCTAACTTTATAAACTTCATGTTGAGATTTCAGACAGAAGGGAAATAGCCACAATAACAACCGGAGTGATGACTGGTATCCTCCTACAGCTTAATTTAATCCTTGCAGCATCCTTGTGAGGAAGTCATTACCGCTTCCACTTTATGGAAAGAGAATCGCTCATCATGAGCAGTGGAACCACGGCAGGCTTGCCCTCCCTGCCTCAATAATGTGTGTCACATGTCCACACTGCCCAGCGATGGAGAACAGCAGCTCACTGGATCTCCTGCCAAAGTGCTGGGAGACGGTTTTCTTCTCCAAAAATATCAAAGTAGGCTACTTATTTTATAATATTAAATGTATTTTACTAGTCTGATCACCCCCATGTGTCATCATGTTTCAATATTAGTTCAAGTTTTCTGAAGTCTTGAGTACTTAACTTTTAGCCAGGATAACAAAATAATTCATAATGTCAATTTTCCACCCCAGGGCAATTCACAGAAATGCATGAAGTTCTGAACAACTCACACTGAGGACCATGGTGGCTGATTCATCCTCATCAGGATCTCCACAGTATTAAAAAAGAAACAGACACAGGGAAAAGCCAGTTTCAACATTTAGTGGATTGTGATTAACTAAGTGGTTTCTTCTTAACTTTTGAAAAGACTTGGAGCTTATTGGTGAGACATCACTTTAGAAGCTGCCTCTGTGTAGTGTGAAGAGTAGGTGTAGGGAAAAACTGTGGGCTGTTCCAAATAAAGAAAGATGGAAGAGCACTGGAAATTCATAAAGGGGATTACAGGACAGCAGAGGTATGAAGAAAGCAAAGGGTGATCTGGGAAAAGACATAAGAACTCAGGGCTCTGACTGCACTGCCTTTCTGCATGGTGAGCGCAAGCAGAAGCTTGGTGAACGTGGCCAGGTGAAGAGACCAGCAGTGTTATTCACAGGTGGGAGGGTAAATATTGGAAGCCTCAAACCCAGGCAAGGGTTTTAGAGACTTCTCTGGCAAGAGAGGAATTCCATTTTATCAGTTTCTATGGCTCCCAGGAGCTGTGGCCAGGGGCCATTTTGAGAGAGGTCCTATTGTCTAAACTGAGCTAACCCAGAAACCTAAGAACAAGGAGCAACCACAGGTCAGATCCTGAGGAGAGACCGCTTTGAAGAGTCATGGAGAAATGGGAGACTCACACACGGGCAAACAGAAAAGGGCATCAAGCACAAGGCCCAAGGCAGTAAAGCTTTCAGGGAAGGTGGTCCAGCCCTCAGTAGGAGATGACCTCCCTACCTGAGACTAACCTGGGAGTTTGATAACCTTGAGCCTGGAGTCAATGGGTAGATAAACTTAGGGAGCCGTCTACCCACTGTTTACAACTGTAGAGTTGAGAAGAGTACTTATCATCCAGAACTACATCTCCAAGAAAGGTGATCAATATTTACTGGGTTTTGAAGGTATGGGAGACTAGCCTGCCAGTATAGATCACAACATGCTTAGGAGACAGCCCTCAACTTAAATATTAGCCACCCCAGGATGGACAATATGGGGACACTCTGAAGAGTGTGAAAACCTACATAGTCCACACACTACAAAACTAAGTGTGGCAAGCAGAGGCCCCTTATAAACAAAGAAAGGAGGCTGCTGAAGTTAAGACCATTCTGACAGATGTCAGACACTTGTACAGTAGGAAATCATAGGAAAGACAAGATACTACTCCAAATTGAACTGATTTTCCCACCAGGCACCCACCTTCCACACTCAGAACACCCATAATGAAGCCACACCAACATAGTGTCATAGGAAACCAAGTCAGGATACCCTAGATATGCTTGCACACTTGTGTTTACTACTTCTGACAGCGAAGATGTGGAAGTCGCTTAGACACTCATTAACAGATGGATGGGTAAAAGGAAAGACAGATTGTACGTGCAATGGGGCTTTACTCAGCTATGGTGAAGGGTAAAATTCTGCCATTTGCAAGAAGGCAGAAGGAAGTGTAGATGTCCATCCTTAAAGAAATAAGCCAGATTCAGAAAAAGAAGCAGGGTGTATCCTCTGATACATGAAATCCATAAAGAAGTGACATCCATATGTACATGATAGTTATGTACATGAAACACACTGTAGGAGGAGGGCTACAGGAGAGGGAGAAAACCTGAAGGGAGAGAAAGAATGCATAGAGGAGCGACAGAAGGTCAAGGGAAAAGAATGTTACCTGTCTCCTCTGATACAGGGAATTCAGACTTATCCATACGTGTGTGTGTGTGTGTGTGTGTGTGTGTGTGTGTGTGTGTGTGCACCTGAGTGTGTGTGTGTTTGTGTGTATGTGTGAGTGTGTGTGTGTGTTGTGCACATGTGTATGTTGTCTGAAAACAGAAGGCAGGAGGGTAACCATTTTGGGGTAGGAAGGAGCACAGTGAGAGAGGAGAGAGTAGGAAGGGGAGCAGGGTTGCATAGTGGGAGGCAATTATGATCAAGGCACGATGACAGACTCATGAAAGTGTCTTGATACTTAATATTCATCCATTAACACTAAAATTAATGAAATAACAGCAAAACAATAATATAGCCAACTAAATTTAGAAATAAAAAAGTGTTCAAAATGGTCAGATCTCATCTGATTCAGTATGAAAACCGGAGAGTGGTGGGGAGTGACAAAGGAGGCAGCCCTAGTCCCTGGTTGAGAGGAGGGAATAGTATGGGCATCCAGTCTGGTTATCCTGCTGACCTATAGAGCTTGTTATGGCATCTGCTCCCACTGAGGAACTTGAATCTTACCTACTAGAGGTTTCCTTGTAAGATGGAAACTGTAGTCTCACACAACTCAGGTTGTTATGGTGAATCCTGACCACTAACTTGACTGGACTGTGTCTGGTGGATTGTTAGAACACACATCTGGCTGTGCCTGTGAAAGTGCTTCCAGAGCACCAACATGTGGGGAAGCAAGGGGGAGGGAGAATCTGACCTAGCTGACCACAGACCAGAGGAGAGACCAGGGGCCCAGCAAGCAAGCAAGCAAGCAAGCAAGCCAGCCAGCCAGCCAGCCAGCCAGCCAGCCAGCCAGCCAGCCAGCCAACCAGCCAGCCAGCAAGCAAACAAGCCAGCAAGCAAACAAGCACACTAGTTATTCCCTTCTTTCTTGCATCCATCCATCCATCCATCCATCCATCCATCCATCCATCCCTCTCACTGTCTCTCCTTTTCTACCTCCCTTCCTTTCTCAATTCCCTCCCTCTCTTCTTTGTCTGTAGTGAAGGGAGCAGCCTTCGTGGTAATGTTCTGTTTCTCCATTAACCGAGAATCCAGAGAGTCAATTAGAGGCTGAAGCCTCTCAAGCCATGAGCTATTTTTTTATATATAATATTTAAAGTTTATTTTTCATGTTGTCGATATCAGATATGAACGGTCATCATATAGGTATGAAGCTTGAGGATGTCAGTAGATGGATACAGTGTTAATATCAAGGGCTTTAGAATCTTCAGCAACTACAAATGTTAAACGTGAATGCATTGTATCTTAATTTTTTACTTCAATTTTCTTAAAAGAACATACAAATATTAAAAACATCTGGGGGATGGCCATAGAATTGGCTCAGCATGTAAGAGCTCTTGTTCAAGAGGACTCAGGTTCAATTCCTAGGACCCACATAGCTGTTCACAACTGTCTGTAACTCCAGTTCCAGGGAATCATTGCCCTTTTCTGGCTTCTGTGGTCACCAGGAACACAATTAGTACACATGCATACATGCAGACAAAACAGTCAAAAATATGATAAAGCAGCTTAATGTGATGTGAATTTACAATAACACCCAAAATAATCCACTCAAGATGTCAAGTATCTCTTACTGATATGACGTTTGAGGGACCTATGGAAAATTTAAACTTCTTTAATACTTTTCATTTGAAGAATACAGGGGTTTAAATTTTAGGTGCATTTGGAGAGAACAAAAATCATTCTGGAAGTTATAAAATGACATTTATTAACATTAAGATCGTTCTAATACTGATTGATAATCTGAAATATTTTGAGCCTGCCGAAATACAAAATGAACAGAAAACAGTAAATAAGGGAAATCTTTCCCTTGTGTTTGATATCACTGCAGTCTGTATTAAATTCATGCTCTAGTAAAAGCCACAGGTGCTGAAAAATGGCAATCAATGTTTCATGCACACAGCCTGTGCTTAAGAGAGAACCCAGGGAACCCTCCCCATTCGATTTCTTGCTCTGATCACATTCAACAGCTCTCTGAGCTGCTGTTCTCTCTTCTCTTCCCTTTCCTGCTTCTTCTGCTGGTTTTAGTCCACCTCTTAGCTGGCACTATATACATCCTCCCATGTCAAGTGTATTCTTCAAGGACAGGCCTGTCCACAACTCATTACATCTGGCTCCTCACAGACACTAGGTGCCTGCATTGCCAGTGTGAGAAATGTTAATCAGCTTTCTTGAAGCTTATGATTTCATAAGTGCATTATTAGAATTATTAAGTGCTGTCTAATAGCTGGTTTTGCAATAAAACTCATCAAATTTAACTCCAAATATTAAAGAGAAATAAAAAGATAATCTTATAAGGCGTTAATAAAGCATGCAGCTAGGAGGATGAAGCCTTCTGACATGTTTATCCTGTAGAGTTTTAAGACAAGTCTTAAGTAAGAAGTCACAGATTTAGAAGTGGTTTTGTTTTTGTTTTATTCTACCCTGACATTTTGTTTCAGACCAGGACAATATTAGCTATGCCTATACTTTGGATGTGGATGTTTCCCAAGGGTCTACCCTGTTAGAAGCTTGGTGAAAACCCAAGGTGATGGTACTTCTGGGAACAGTGGTCCTTCAAGAGGCAGGCCTGTGGCTCATTGTTAGGTCCTGGGGATGTGAAAGAGGACTCTATTCCCACTCTACCTTCTGACTCTGCTTCCTGGTTAGTGACATGAATAGTCTGCTCTGCCAAGCTCTCCCACCATGATATTGCCCTCCCAGAGACCCAACACAGCAGGGCCACTCAACTTTGCCTAGAACTTCCAGAGTAAACTAAACAAAAGAGAGGTCTTGTTTAAATAAGCTAGTTGGTTCAAGTGTTTCACTGTAGTGTTGGAGAACTAACACAATCCCATTGATTCTAACTTTCCAGAATCAAGAATTGGCTAGATGCCTAGGTTTACAACTGAATCTGCAACAGCAATCTTCTGTAGTCTGTGTTAAAGCACTGTGCCCCGATTTGTACAATACACCAGAAACATGAGGATACACTCACCTGGCTCACAATTTTCAGTCACGAGTCCTTTATAGAGATGGTGGCTGAAGGACAGATCCACATCCTCCCCTTCCATGTGAACAACCAAGAGGCCCATGGTTGCCCTTGCTGGGGTCCCTTGATCTGTGGCCTTTAACTGCACCCAGATAGGAAAATGTTCTGAAGATAGATTCTGCTGAAGTTTAATTTCTCCTGTATATTCATCAATGGAAAACACTGGCTGGTCGTCTGCAAAACTAAAAGTAACAGTTCCATTGGGCCCTGCGTCTGGGTCACTGGCTCTCAGATGAACAATGGTCTGGTTTAGGGCCATCATGGGGGAAATGAAAGCATCAACTGGGTTCTCTTCCCAAACTGGATCATTGTCATTAGCATCCGTGACAGATATGAGTATGGTAAGCACGCTGCTTTTTGCGCCTTGAGTGCTGCGGTCCCTGGCCACAGCCTGGAATGTGTGCTGAGACCTGGCTTCTCGATCAAGGGCATGGCTAGTTCTCAGGGTTCCCGTTACATGATCAATGGTGAAAGCACCAGAAGCTTCCTCCATAAGAAAATATTCCACCTGCCCATTGAGGCCCTCGTCTCTGTCCACAGCAGACAGCACCAGAACCACAGTGCCCACCTCAGCATCTTCTCTCACAGAGGACTGATATTGAAGCATAGGAAAAGCAGGGCTGTGGTCATTGTCATCCAAAACTCTAACATGCAACTGCATTGCAGAGATTCGAGGTGGATTCCCCAAGTCTGAGCACAGGATAGTGAGGGTAAAATTGTTGATCTGTTCCCGGTCCAAAGCACGAGTCGTTGAGAGTTCTCCTGAGGTTCTATGAATTGCAAAGTACTCATCGGTGTTTCCTTCTGTCACAGAAAACATTTGAAAAATCTATTAGAAATGGGAAAATAATAACCCCTGATAGCTAATATACTTATTAATTTAATCATTGAAAATGTCTACTTCCTGATTATTGTATCTTAGCTCTTTTTTAAGTACTGAGAAAAATGGGACACGGCAGACTCGGTAACATCTCAATATGTGTCTCCGAACATTGCAACAATCGAATATAAAATGTTTTGTATTGATATATTTTCCCCATAACATTAAGATGTGTATATTATTGAAAATAAAACAACAGTCAGGGAGCTCTAACACTTCAGTGAGAGCTGGCTGCACATCTGCCCAGTTCTCCCATGACCTCACCAACATATTTTAACACATCTCTGTATCTTTCAAAAATGTGTTCTTTACTATCGTCCATGGTACCAACTCTAATAAAAGTTAAAATTTAACACAAAGACAAAATGTCTAAAAGTCATCTGGGTAGATTACAGAATCTAAAAACAGTTCAAAGGCTCATGGGCTATATTCTTGAGTGAGTGACAGGATCAAAGTACCAAGCTCAATGGTACAAGCCCTTATTAGTTTGAAAGCACTTAAAGCATATGGGAACTAAGTGTTCAGAGAATATGATCACAATAGCTAGTGTTCGTGCTCAGGGAGGAATTCTGACTTTTTATTTATGAGACAGCTAATCTACAGCCAACTTAAGGATAGACACATTGTGTGATATTTTTGATTGAGAAATCAATTCACTTGCTCATCCAACATTAAAGGCACTAGTAAGTGCCAAATATTTGTGTGATATTTTTGATTGAGAAATCAATTCACTTGCTCATCCAACATTCAAGGCACTAGTAAGCGCCAAGTATGAGCTCTTATTGTATGCTACAAGTGTGCTTGATGTTAGAACTACAAGGAAGAGCTAGGCATGTGATCTAACTCCCAAGGCCTTACAATTCAGGAAGGGTAGGTTGGGAACCAGACATTAGGCTATGCTCTGAAAACTCATATTCAGGTGGCTGGGATTCAACTGTGTATTGCCTGTTAACATGGCCTCAAAATGCTATTGGAAACAATAACACCAAAATTCATCCTTTTTAAAAACATTTTATTGGATATTTTCTTTATTTAAATTTCAAATATTATCCCTTTTCCCAGTACCTCCCCCCAGAAAACCCTATCCCATCCCCCTCTCTCTGTTTCTATGAGGGAGTTCCCTCACACACCCACTCCTGCCTCTCCACCCTCCCATTCTCCTATACTGGGGCATCAAGCCTTCACAGGACCAAGGGCCTCTTCTCCCATTGATGCTCGACAAGGCCATCCTCTGCTACAAATGCGGCTGGAGCCATGGGTCCCTCCATATGTACTATTTGGTTGGTGGTTTAGTCCCTGGGAGCTCTGGGGGCTCTGATTGGTTGATATTGTTATACCCAAGATACAATTCACAGACCACATGAAGCTCAAGAAGAGGAAAGACCAAAGTGTGGATACATCAGTCCTTCTTAGAAAGGGGAACAAAATACTCAAGTGAGCAAATATGGAGACAAAGTGTGGAGCAGAGACTGAAGGAAAGGCCATCCAGAGACTGCCCCACCTGGGGATCCACCCCATATACAATCACCAAACCCAGATACTATTGTGGATGCCAAGAAGTGCTTGCTGACAGGAGCCTGATATAGCTGTCTCCTGAGAGGCTCTGCCAGAGTCTGACAAATACAGAGGCGGATGCTCACAGCAAACTATTGGACTGAGCATAGGGTCCCCAATGGAGGAGTTAGAGAAAGGACTGAATTCATCTTTAAATGGGAAGAAGCAAGGCAAGTTTTGGAAACAGTGTTCTGTGTAAAGCAAAGACTGTAAGTGTCTCAGAGCAATTAAAAAACAAACAAACAAACTGGCTTCCCTGGGAGTTTGCACATAGCATATAAGCAGTATGTTGTCACAAGTGGAGGCATGGATTTTGGAAGAAATTGGGGTCAACCCTCAAATGGCCCATACTTCATTGCAGAACCTGAAGAGGAGAACTGGAAGGAATTTAGGCAGAGCCAGGAGTCAGGTTTCTGTTTTAAGAGCAAGACTGAGGAATCAAGGTAAGAGTTTATAAGAACATGGAGGTTTAGGAGGGAGGTACGTAATCTACACTTGAGCAAGCAGGAAGGAGAAGATTCTGCAATAATACACACGGAGAAGAAATAGACATATTCTAGGAGTGCAAAGGTGGACACAGCAAGACACAGGAACGAAATAATCATGACTTAGCTTAGGTAAATGCTGTGGTTTATATGCAAATTTATGGTTATAGGTAAATTGGCTTCATACTTCATGTATTACAAACTTGACTCTAAGGTGGTGCAGTTATACAACAATGGTACATTTAAGACATGGGCTCAGTGAGTCTGTAGGTTATAGGCAATGTGCCCTTGAAGCAGATTGTGGAAGCCTCCGTCTTCTACTCCTGTGCCCTAGTTCACAGTACAAGTCTAGTTTGCCATATGTAGCTGCCATAATTTTGCACTACAGGCTTAAAGGCATCGTCCAATCAATCGTGAACTGAAAGCTCTGAAGACAGAGCCCAAATAACCTTTGTCCCTTGCAAGTTAATTGTCTCAAGTAGCATGTTATTGCTACAAAAGACTTACAAAAAAAAAAAAAGAATGATATTCAGGTCAATCATTCCTAAAGTAATGTCTGAACATGCCAGGGGTTACATAATGTGAAGCTTTCCCGGGAGTATCTATAAACAGATAGCTTTGAGGCAGTTCCCAGATGCATAGCTTGTTTGCCCTACTGCTAAAAGCGTTTTGTCTGAGAACTCATCTAGTGTGCTGGTTATGTTTTTGTCAATTTGACACTAAACTAGGGTCATATATGGCAAGGGAACCTTATGGATAAAATGCATCCATTAGATTGGCCTCTATGTAAGTCTGTGGGGGCATTTTCTTGATTAACTATTGATGTAGGAGGGCCAGGTCCACTGTAGACAGTGTCACACCTAGGTAGGTGTCCTGGGTTCTATAAGAAAGGAAGCTGAATGACAAGGAGCAGGGCAGTAAGCAGCATTCCTTCATGGCCTCTGAATCAGTGTCTGCCTCCAGGTTCCTGCTTCGACTTCTGTTCATGATGTATTGTAAGCTCCAAGATGAAATAAACCCTTTCCTCCCCAAGTTGTTTTAGTCATGGTGTTGGTCACAGCAACAGAGAAGCAAACTAGAACACCTAGGATCATTAATAAAGGTTTGCTCTGCCATACTCACCTTTATTATTACCCTCTCCTCAAATAAAAATAAAAATGTATACTCCCAGCAGACCAACAGGCTGGGTCAGAACCCTTGAGTACAGGATTTCAAGATTAACATGGGCAACATTATGAGACTTTGAGAGGAAGGAAAGGAGGGAGGGAGGGAGGGAGGGAGGGAGGGAGGGAGGGAGGGAGGGAGGGAGGGAGGAAGAAAAGAAAGAAGGAAAGAAGGGAAAAATGGAAGGAAGGAAGAAAGGAAAGAAATCATGCATTCATAAACTAAAAAAAACAGAATCCATCAGATACATTTCCAAGACAATTTTATATTTTGTTTTTAATAAACCATTAGTGAAAACTTAGTATCTTTGATATTGTAATCTCAATAATCAACCTAAAATAACTTTCAAGTTTTGATTCCATATTTATAAAAATTTTAAAGTATCTTCCATTTAAACATGTGCAGATACTCACTTATAGACACTGCAGTGACAATAATTGATATTAGAATAAAAATTTACTTCATTCCAGGAAATCATGATAGGATATAGGAGGAATTATTAACTCAATATGTAAAGAATAAACTAAGTGATAAATAAACAAACATAGGGAAAAGCAATCTGGTCTATCCTTATTGGCCCTCGTGTTAAATTCTGAATATAGAATCATATTCAGAAGAGCTTTCAAGACCTTAGAGAATTTGGAGGGCCCCAGGGTAGCTGCATACAGAGGCAGAAGCCCAGGAGCCGGGGAGTAGCAGTTCTCACTGGGTACAGATTTTGTAGGAACCACAACAGACAGCAGCACATTAGACTCACCAGACTGCCTGCATTGCTGGTCAGTACCCAGACAGAATGCTGGTTCTCCAATACTCACCAGCTATGTGGTAGGTGACAGCTCCATTGTTGCCAGCATCTATATCAAAAGCCAACACAGTGTACACAATCTCTGGATCTTGGTTTTCTAGAATTTCAATGTCATGATGGAGGGCAATAAGCTCCGGGGCATGGTCATTTTCATCTTCAATGGTGCAGATGATGGCCGCAGTGCTGGACAATGAAGGGACGCCACCATCCCGCACAAGTACTGTTGTAGAACATAAAAGAGGATGGGATGTGGCTGTTAATATACACCTAAGACATATTATTCTGGTTATCCAGCATGAGACTAAACTAACAGGGTGTTCTTGGGTCACAGTCGTGTAAAGACATCTTATAGAACTCTTAAATTTCAATACAGAGAAATGACTCAGCAGTTAAGAGAAGTTGTTCTTCTTCCCAAGGCCTGGAGATCAGACCCAGCACCCACATTAGGAAGCTAACAACCCATGTGTAACTCCAATTCAAGGGGATCAGACAGCCTTTTCTGGCCTTCTTGGGAACCGTACACACATGGTGTGCATCCAGACAAGCAGGCACACACATACATGTACATTTTTAAATAAATACATATTTACAAAAGAAATGCTAAATCACCAGTAATCCTTCTGGATCATTTGAGGTTACATTGCAATGGCAGGGGTGGGGGTGAGGGGTGGGTTATATCCCTTACCTCGAAGCCTGAAGATTCCTTGAGCTTCCCGGTCAAACGTGACAGTTGTCACCACCTCTCCTGTGTCAGGATTGATCTCAAACAACCCAAAGGCAGACCCTGGCAAGATTTCAAACCGACGTTTGGAATTGATTCCTTAAGGAAAAAATAAAGCAAAACTTAGCAATTCTTTCCTTGGGTAAATGATATATTCATTTTCACATGACTATATCAGGCTGTAGATGAGAAGAGCAAGATTATTTTTTAAAAAGTCTTCTGATTAAAATAGAAGACAATATCTCTGTCAGTTCTTCTGGAATAAAGGCCTCATGAGTCAAAATGCTTGGTTTTCAAAAGCCTTAAGAGACTCACCCACAGTGAATGCTTGGGATTTTTTCCTTCCCATAAAGTTTTTCTTAGGAGTGAGCAACTCCACAACGTAGTCCTAATTACTCCCCCTAACACCCCTGATTGTGATTTAATGACATAATTGTGAACTTGCGGGGGCAGATGACAATTTCTATAGATTGGCCTCTATTTAAAAAGTCTGTGCTCAGCTGTAAGACTGTGTTTATTCTCAACCTCAGGCGGCAGGCCCACAGAGTTGCTCTGTGGTTGTTCTTGCTTTGTTTTGTGTTTAACCTAGCAGTCAGCCTCCTATCTGCAGGCAGAAGCACCACACCACATTGTTATGCGTTTTGAAAATAATTCCTCCCATTTTTGTGGTTGTAAGTAGTTACTTGCTTATTCCTCCTCACACCCTTGTAATTGTCCAGAACAAACAAGAGAATAAGAAAATAGAAGAGAAATAGAGATGGCTTAGTCTAATCCCATTATCTTACTAAGCAACTTAGAAGCCTCTGTCTGCAGATACTTAATGCAATCTTCCTCATGACACACATATAATGAAGATGTGTGTGTGTGTGTGTGTGTGTGTGTGCCCAGTTGCTTCTGTGTGCATGTGGCACTATCTGATATTGGACCTCAATATCTGCATTCTTCCTCATGCCCCTTGAGAGCACCCCTCCCCAATGGCTTTCTTTCCCTCTGTGTATCACAACATTGAATTTGCTTCTTCCCCATGTCTTGTGACTTTTGGGTGAAGACTCACAACAGAGCTTTTCTCTGCTCTCTTTTCCTTACCCAACAGATACTGAGATGAAGAGAAGGTCCCAACAGCACAGGCTAAGGCCACAGAAGTGGCACCATCATCTGTAATTGTCCTCAGTCACAGTTCCTCTGTTAGGCCTCCCACCAAACACATACTGGCTCACTCCCACAGGCTCCTTTGTGTTTTTCAGAAAGAACAAAAAGTATTGAGGAGGAGTTCCTGACATCATCTGAATCTATTCTCAACTCAACTTCTCCTCACCATCTTAATGGCAGAAACGATTCTTCAATTGTTCTGACGTGGAATTTTCTTGAAACTTCTAGTCTTCCTTCTATATGTTTTCTATCTATTTAAACTATAAAAATTAACTCCTCAGTATTGCCAAATTTCCTTTAAGGATGTTGTCCACTCTCTGAAGCCAACTTCAAACCACTGTCACCCCCAGCTATTCTTTCTTCTGTGAGCAATGCTTTTCTGATTATAAAACCTACTGGCTATCTTTAGATTTTACATATTTTAGCTTCTCCAAAATACTATGAATTCCTGGCTGATATGTAAAAATACATAAAGGAACGAGAAGAGAGAAGAAAACCACATAGGAAGAGGAGTAAAAGGAAAAACAAAATAATTTATCCAGGTATTTGTTTGTTTTGGTATGAAATGCAAGGTCTCACACATGCTAGGCAGACACGCTATAATTGAGATAAAGCCCCTTGTTGCTTCTCTGTGTCATATTTTTCTCCTTGTTTCCAGAGTGAGATGAAAATGGCCTATTTTGGCCATAGTTTAATTAGCATTTTACTCTAACAGATAGAGGAAGAGCTGAATACACATTCATCTAATTTTTCCTAGTCACTAACTCCAGGTGACATCAGTGTCTGTATTGAGCTTCAATTATTTGTTTAGTTAACTCTTTCCTTCCTTTCTTCCTCCTGACCTCCCTTCCTTCCTTCTATCCTTCATTCATTCTTCTCTTCCTTCCTTTCTCCTCTCATTTCTTCCCCTCCCCCACCTTGTGTTCAATTATTCATGCACATTTATTGCTAGAACTGGAAAGATACTGTTAAAACAACTATCTTGTTCTGTAGAGCTCCTTTGTGGCGGCTATACAATAAATCCGAGTTATAAAGAGAGATGGGATAGACTCCAGGAGGAAGTAGATTTGGAGAATGAAAAGTGCGTTCGTTGTTTCCTTCAGTTAAGCATGCAGCATTCTAAGGGAATAGGCAGATGATTAAAATATAGTGCTATGAAGACCACAACGTCTTTCTCCCCACAAGGCTTATATAAGCACAGCACTCAGTACAGACAAGTAAGCATGCAAGCACAGTTCTACATGATATGCCATAACTGGCTAAGCCTTCTGTAGGACCATGACGATGAGCAGGAGTTAACCAGTAAGAAGAAAGAAAGTGAATGCATTCAAAATAAAATCCACACACTTCACCAACATCTACAAAGTCCCTCATGATGTGGACCCTGTTTATTCCTCCAATTCTTCCCATGGCTCACACCCTTGCTATATTCCTGTCTCCCTTACTTACTTGTTGCTCTCCAAACATACTAAGTTTCATTTTGCTTGTAGTCTCTGAACCTGCCATTTCCTGTTGGCTCTTCCTTGACTGTTTTTTTAAGACAATGTTTAAACTACTGTGTCTCAAATCTAAATCTATGCTTGCATGCTCTGGGCTATGACAATAGAGTCTGAGACTACAGCTCTCCTTTGCCCAGTGACTTATCTTCAAAGACTTGCGACAAAGGGACACTGGAAGGAGGCTGAAAGTCCAAAGGAGAAAGGGCTAGGGACATGGCTCAGCACTTAAGAGCATATGCTGTTCTTGCAGTAGACCTAGGTTAAGTTCCCAGCATCTACATAGCCACTCACAACCATCTGTATCTTCAGTTCAACCAATGGCCCTCTTCTGGACTTCATAGGCATTGTGCACACATCACAAGTGTACATACAACCAGGCAAAACAGCCAAAACAAAATAAAACAAATAAATAAGTATTTTAAAGGGGACGAATTGGATTTTCTTCTTTCTAGTGGTATATTGTATCAGCAATGCTATTCTGTCCATTTAACATTTCAGACTCTGTAGAATTCTGTCCCTTTAATTCCCAATTCTGCAAGGTCCCTCCTGCTATAGTCGGTCCTCTGAGTTCCAGAACTAAGTGGTAGTTGCTTCCAGACTCCTTTATCACTCCTCATCCCAACCTTCATACTGTGTCTTTGTTCACTCCGCTGCCCAGCAACATTACTGCAGCATCTAACATTGTTGGCCGAACATGACTGGCAAGAACATTTGTCACAAGGAGAAGGTTCTGCATAGCATGGAATCTGGCCTGTTTTTCCTTGAATAGAGTGCCAGTGTCTTGTCACTGGAGAGAGAGAATACCCGTAAATCATCACTTCTGTGATAGAACAGATAATCAACCACTTGGGTTGAACTATCATGAACTGATCATTAAAAGACTCAAAGTGGTTAGGGAACCAAACAAATATCAGTATGATTTACAGAAAGCAAATTACAAGTTGAAGTTTTAAACTTGGCAGCCTAATTCATAGAAGACTGCCAATCTACTATGAGAGCCTGAAGATAAATGTTCTAGAAGACTTGACCTGTACTGAACGGCAGATATACAACATAGACAAAGGATGCAAAAGTCCACTAACACCCACAGCCAGAGTCTGCAGTGTGGCAGGCAGAAAAATGGAAACCTAGGTTATAGATAGAAAATAATTCATATCGACACAAACCTGGGGAATATATATAAAACCAATTTAAACTACATGAAAAAGACCTATGTCTTAAGGCAGAATATAACATTGGCTTGTGAAGGTTTACTAACATTTTCTGTCTACTAGAAATAATACATATTATTTTTATTTTCCAACTAGAACACAATGCCCACACCCTCAGCCATCTCTAAAGCCAAAAGAGGGCATGCTTTACTGATTGTTGGGGAAGAGGGTATGCTTTACTGATTGTTAGGGGAGGATAAAAGAAGAAGTAAATTAATATATTTCAAAGACAACCTGAAGCCATTTTGACTCATGGGCTTTGCTTTCTCCATTGAATGCATACATCGTATCTCTCACTACCAAAAGTATCTGGGCTAAAAGAAAGTAAACTATACTAAATCCATGTCCATAATATAGAAGGGAGATGGCCAACAAATACAATGAAATCAGAGTTTAGACCAAACTGTTAACAAAGATTGTCTCGGCATGAGTGAGAAAATGGTTGGTCCTTATTCATTTCCCTCTTTCTCCAAGTGCATTTATAGTTGGAATCCATATAGAGGAAATCTACATAGTGTCAGTCAACCTAATACCAACAAAAGGCCAAGAGGACTCTAGTAAGAGGGTAGCAGAAGTAGACTAAGCATGTCATGTTGGCTCCTTTAGCAACAGCCTCAGATTGAGAAATTCAAGATTTTACATTCCCAATGCCTAATCCCCCTCTAAATGCCTCTATTAGAACATGGTCAAAAATGAAAATTTCTGGAATCAGAAAGAGAATGAATAAGACTGGATGGTACCAGAACCCCATAGCTTTCTAATACACCTCTGGGCTGGGCTGAACCTAAAACCAGCAAGGGCTGTTGGTAAAGATTCAGAAAGCAGACTGATGAGCAACTACAACAGAGTTCATATGAGCAACTGGTGGATATTTGCATCATCAGATGGCCAGAGGAAGTACATCTTCATAAAGAAAGGGACATTATGTTTGCCTGGCAGGAGAAGCACCGTGATCAAGAAGTTGACATTAAAAACTTAATAGCCAGCTCTCTGACTGCGATTGAGAGAAGTTACTGCAAACTGCCATATATTTGGATATTTTAGTATCTAGGGATGGGGATGAAGTTCATGATAGAGCACTTGCCTAAGATGTACCAACCCCTGGTTTCATGCCCAGATAATAATAAAAATAATAAAAAGATAATTTAGCCTCTTTGTCCTTTGATTTAATAGGCACATGTACAACTTCTCTTGGAAAGTGTACATAACGACTCTTATGAGGAGAATCCTGGCAGCACTCCAAAGTTTGAGAGGTGAGGAATTCCTATTTAACGTCTTCCCTTTATTCTAAAACATCTTTTCTCCTACATTTTATACATCTGATGTTAGATGCATTTTATGAGTAGTGGTGTCTGAACTAGAGTCAATGAAATACTGTGCTTGTCCTGACTCCGAGAGTGGGTTTGAAGGGCACAGCTGTACCTCACACACAGAGACATTCCTGTTAGGGTACTGTAGGGTCTCACACAAACAGAAAGTCCTGTCTGGAGACCATATGTAGTTTATTTAGGAAGACACTGCGTACAGAGGATATTTGCATGGAATAGAAACTCCCACCTTACTGACCAATGCCCTGCTTTGCTAAAGTGTCATGTTTCACCACTACTGAGCAAGTGCTGTAACCCCAATGCCATCTGCCCTATGAGGTGTCTCTTCCTCCAGGGAGCCAGAGGCAGCCACAGTCACCTTTGCACACTAACAATGGAGCTCTTGTTGGGGGACCAAATGATGGGAAATTTTAATATCTCAGTTAAAATCTAGTAGTTGGTTTTTTTTCCTTTTAATACAAGAAAAAAAATCCTGCTAGATTTAGAGTGAGTCACACAATATAAACATTCAAATCCCTTTGGACTTTGAATGCCAAACAGCACTGAGTACTTACGTTTCAGAAATCTGCATTCTAGAATGCCAGAACACATATGCTCAGCTCTCTGGTATTAAGTAACACTATAGTATTTCCTTAATACATACTATAAAGTAAACCATTCATAAATTCCAACCCGATGCCAGTTATGTTAAAATAGCGAGTACGTCATTTAATTCTCATGCATAATCCCGTTTCGTTGGTTAACCCACTAAGTGCAAAAAGAAAAAAGAGGAATGAAAACAAAAAGAAGAAGAAAGATCCAGAGAAAATATATTCAAATACACACACACACACACACACACTCACACACACACAGAGTCATATGTATTTACAAAACACCTGCTTAACAGCTTAACAGATCTGTCTTCATTAAAAATATAGTAAATACAGTACTTGTATGAAATTCTCAAAAATTTTCTTTTTTTCTTTATCATCAACTTGTTTAAAAAAAAAAGCAAAGGCGTTCAGTAATTCAAACCATCTCCAAGGCAATGTAAGATTAGATGAAGTTTGGAAGGATGTTAAGTTGTACTTCAAACATCCATACATGTAAAGCCACAAAAATAATAACTGTGCATCTAAATTTTCAGTTGTAATTTTGATCTCTATAATGATAAGGTTTCAACTCATATATAATCAACAGGTCGCAAAAGAAAGTAACATTAACTTCACAGAAAAAAAAAAGTAGAAGGATTTGCTTATGGCAGTCTTGTTAATAAATTCAGAGAGCGGTTAGAAATTTCCCTCTTTTCAAACATAAAAGAAAATGTTGTCAGTAGGATCCCGTATAGAAAATAAATTTAACGAAGTGTGGCCAAGGGGAAAAGAGATTGTAGGCTGCTAAGCTGCTCATCGGCAGTGGGTTCATATGCAGCCCTGCGGAGGCTCCTGCTGTTGGTTACAGCGGGGAATTGTGGACCAGAACATTACTGAACTAGGACCACTGTGAAACTGTAAAATGCGCAACTTGTGCACTTTCCCCATTGTTCCTATCCCCCTAAGGCAAACAGGGCTGGAAAGGCTCTAACTTCTAAGCCGGGACTGAGAACAGTAGAGAGCATGCGCCTTTCTGAGTACAGGAGGAAAAGTCTTTGATCATACTGCCCCTCTCTGGTCAAAGAGGGAAAATAACGTGCGCCCTTGAAAAGCCTCCCTTAAGCATCTTAGACAAATTCACATCAAAGGTTCATCGTTGCACAGCGGTGTTTCCCAAGAGATCAGAGCAGCTGAGCAATATAGAACTTAGTTTGAAAGCTGGAGAAAACTATCTTTTACTCTTCTGATCAACAGTTAAGGGAGAAACACCACGGAGAGCACTCTCTGTGTTGTACAAATGTAAGTGCAAATCTTACAAATGTAAGTTTTAAAGACTGGCTAATTGAATGGTTTGCATTAATTCTGATGGGAAAATTGAAACGCTGAGCTGTCAATATTATCACTATTTAGTTTAAAATGAAAACGGAATAACATTAAATCTACTGTGCCTTAGACATTCAAAGAGCCTCTGAGATGTTCAATAGCAAGTCAGAGACACTCAGGAATCCCAGCCACCGTAACTGTTCGTTTTAGATGTATATGTCTCTATTCTGTGTTCATTATAACAATAAGAATGGGAGTTAACATTGCTATGTAGTGTGCCAGATATTCATATAATCTTTCTTTTCACATAGTAATGCCTTCATACTTATAACAGGACTACATATTAAGCACCACAATTGTCTCCATTTTCCAGACAGAGAGGATAGTTAGTAACGTCTTCCATGTTGCACATCTTAAGAGAGAGATAATTCTGGGATTCAAACCTAGGCTGTCTGAGTCAGCTCCACAGCTCTTGGAGCGAGCCTGCCCTACACTGAGGAGATGAAGAAGCACTAGACTTCCCATGCTCAGTGCATCCAGTGCGCTGAGATAAATGTGACTCTGTGGGTACCTCCACTTGCTGTCAGTGAAATTAATAAACTATGTGTTAATTAGGCAAAGTCACTCTAAATAATAATAAACAATAACACAAATAGATGCTAGATAAAAACAGGCATCATCTACAGCTTTCGTTTCATGTATGTTGCTGAAAATACTTGATATTCGAGGTAAGTAGTTACTTCATTTCCCCATGACTATTACTTTTCTTAATTTATTTACTATTTGTATGTGTGTGTGTGTGTGCATGTGGTATAGAACACATGTGGAAGTCTGAAAGAACACTCAAGAATCACGTATTTTCTTCCATCATGGGTTCATGCAAACCAACTCAGGTTGTTAGGCTCCCCGGCAAGCATTTTCCTACTGTGCTCTCTATGTCTCTCACAGGCCCCTCTCTCCCATAACTACTATTTTATATTAACTATAACTCCTACATGCTTTTTTATAGCATCTACTACCTAGTTTTCAAATTACCTGAATCTGTGTCTTCAGCTTCAACCCTTGTGACAAACACCCCTGGACTTTGGTTTTCTTTAACTGAAGTTTCATACAGAAGTTGCTTAAATACTGGTGTCCCGTCATTTACATCAAGGATAGTGACTGTCAGTGTCTGGGATGAAGAACGTGCTGGTGTGCCACCATCATAGGCCACAAGGGTAAGGATATGCTGAGTTTGCACTTCGTAATCCAAAGGAGAAGCTGTCCTCAGCAAGCCTGTTGTGAAAGAGAAGACACGGTGGGCTATGATGTTGTTTGTCTTACTCTACCACAGCCTATGTCATACTACACTATTGAAAACTCACTTTTCTTTGCTAGTGAATGAATCATTAAAAAAAGGGAATGAAATTTATTGGACCAACTTTATACTCATATATTATCTACAACGGAGAGTTAATGTTCTTAGTCAGAAAGTCAATATAAGTTGTAAAAACAAATGACAACTTTAAAAGTCTATTCTATATGATTATCTACTCAGAGGCCTATAGCAAAGTCATTAGTCTACACGTTTCCCTCACCTTCAAAAGCATCTATAATACTAATAGCATATAGTCTGTGATACATGACGTACTTAGAAGTAATCAAGTTATAAAAATGTGCATATGACTCCATTGTTCAGACATTTGACTTCTGTAAAAGGGTTGGCATCTATCATACTGACTCTTGGTCACCTGTCACTTGCTTTATTAGCAACAGAGGACAAACACAGACAATGTTTGGCAGCACAGACTTTACAAAAAGCCACTTTTCTCTCCTACTGTACTGAACCACATAACTCCATGTGTGTACAGTGTTTTACACAGACAGCCATTGTAAAGTAATAACTGTTGAATATTTCTTTTAGGATTGATGATTGCCTCCCTAATATTTTCTTAAAATAATTAAGTATTAGTCGAATTTTAAAACTAGTTGTTTAATAATTGCTCATCATTGTATACATTGAGGCTATAGGAAAAATCACTATGCCATTTATTTGTATTAGAAACATGAGCCTTGTTAAACCTTCCATCTCATATGGATACATTCTGTAATTACTTTATGTCTTCGAGAAATACCTCAAAAGAAATAGCCATTGTATAGCTCAAGATTCATGAAGCCGGCATTACTAAGACACAATTCAAGTTTATTCTTCGTTTTTAACAGGCTGACACAGACCTTCCTTGGGCATCTTGGAAAGTGTTTAAAGTACCATTAAATCAGCTGAGGAGAGCCACAACTCTTGCAGAAACTGTCAGCCTGTGTCTGGAGAATCTCTTGTCAGCTGGGCACTTAGGTGGTGTTCATGTGAGCCTCAGAAGGGAACCACATGTCAGGATTTGAGAAATGTTCTGATAAAATTTCCCAACAGACTACTATGCTCACAACTTCCAAATCTGACACATTGACTCTCATTCCAAATAATGTTCTTCACAGCTGGCCAAATAGTTTACATCTGAGATCTCCCACCTTAGGTTCATGTTGAAATCACTATTTTACAGACAATTATACAGTAATCCATAAGTTTCTTAAATGTCCTGAACAATCACATAAAGAAAAGCTCATTTCCAAATTCACAAGGTTGAGATTTTTGTATATATTTTTGTATAACATCACATTTAAAAACAAGCATAGTGGGTGGCATCTGACAACACAGTGACAGCACAATCTCTGAATTGGCAGTCAGTGACATTTGTACTGAGCGAATGATCTTGAGTAAATGCTGATGTAAAAAATTAAAACACTGCAACTGATGTGAAAACCAATATCCCAGATGAGCAAAGAATTCAGCCATTAAAACCTGTATGTTACTTCCAGTTACTGATCAGTGCTGGCTTACATGATCCAGGGGCGCATTTGCACACCAAAGTCCTTGCATCATGATCTTGATTTGGAACACAGCCACTTTGCTTTACTTCTAGTAGCATTCCCTACTTCAAAAGCTCACAGTGGTGCTTACTGCATCCTCCTCGGCCCACAAGATAAGAGCTAGCTACAAATCAGCTAATATCACCAAACAGTTCAAGTATAATTCTTCATATACAATGTTCTCTCTCTCTCTCTCTCTCTCTCTCTCTCTCTCTCTCTCTCTGTGTGTGTGTGTGTGTGTGTGTGTGTGTGTGTGTGTTATATCTCTCTAGGAAGAATCTGTCATATAACAACTACCAGGGTGGCACTATTATAGAACAATAAACAAAAAGCGTTGGTAGGAATACAGAGATTTCAAAAACTATTGCACACTATTAGAAATCAGTATGGTAATTCCTCAAAATCATTTTTTTCAAAACCATTTCAAAAGTAGCTAGAGAATCATAAAGCCCCATCTTTCCAGAGAAGTTACAGTAGCTTTAAGAGTCTTTTAATTATAATTAAAGGATCGTACATCTCAATAACACAACTTCCGAATATTTATGCAAGAGAATTGAAATCAGGGTCCCTGGGAGGTAGTGACAATGTCAAGTTCACTTCTGTACTGTTCACAATAATCAAAGTTAGAAATAACTCAAAAGTCTATCAGCAGATGAAGGGAAACAGAAAATATGATACAAGCAAGCAATGGTCCTTAAAAATTATGAGGGAATTTCATCATGTGTGATAGCATGTCTAGACTTTGAAGACATTGGGCTGACTGAAATAAACTAGTCATACAGTGACAAACATTGCATGATTCCATTTACCTAAGGTATCTAAAATAATCAAATTTATAGAATTATCAAGAGGAGTGGTATTTGTCTGATGCATAGAGGAGAAAATGAGGGGAAAATGGATTAAATTAAGTAAACTATGACCTTTGGAGTTCTATTGTACAGCACTGAGTCCAGTCAAGAATAATATATTCAGAAAACTAAAATGTTAGGAGTGCTAAATTTTCTTCCTACAAAGTTGAGCATAGTGGCAGACACCTGCAATCTGATTACTCAGGAAGCAGAGGCAGGCAGATCAGGAATTCAGTGTCATCCTCAGCTACATTGTGACTTTGAACTCATCCTGAGATATAGGAGAACTTGTCTCAAACAAAGCATAACAAAACATTTAGCAAAATAAAATAACACAGAAGTGGCATCCAGAGTACTATACCTGATGAGCGGTCTAGCACAAAGACCATGTCCTCGTTTCCTGAGAGGATAGTATATGCTACTTCTCCATTCATCTCTGCATCTGGATCCTGGGCACTTATACGGTGCACCACAGAACCCACTTCAGCATCCTCTCTCACATAGGTGATGGGATAGGATACAAAGGTGGGGCTGTGGTCATTCACATCCAAAATCACCACTTCTGCTACCAGTGACCTCCATCGGCGATCTGTCACATTCACAGCCTGATCAGATGCAGTTATAGTTAAAATGAAAGTTGGAACATTCTCTCTGTCCAGGGGAGATGCAGTGACCAATGCACCAGAGGAGGGGTGGATTAGAAACGGGTTCATTCCACCATGTCTGGATTCTGCAAAGTATTGTATCCTACTGTTCAGAAAACTGCCATCGCCATCTTTGGCATTGAAGACATAAACCACAGTCCCTACAGAGACATTCTCCTCTATGCTTATCACAATGAACTCATCCTGGAAGGATGGGGAATGTTCATTCTGGTCTTCCACATCAATGCTAAGGAAGACTGTGCTGTTCCAGGCAGGGCTTTGGCTGTGATCTTTAGAAATCACCCTGATAAGATAATGGGATGTCATTTCATAGTCAAGTTCCTTAGTTAGGAACAAATCTCCTGTCGAGCTGTCAATTTCAAAGTGGTCATCTTTGTCCTCAGCAACAACACTGAAGTATAACTTCCCACTATGGTTATGTTTAAGTAAATCAGGTGACTTCATCAGGCTCATGATTTTTGACGGCTTCATGTTTTCTGGAATAACTAAATGTCGGATATTCTGAGACATAAAAAATCTCCCTTTGGAGAGTGGTATCACCTAAAATAAAAACAAAGAAAAAATGTTGATATGGAGTATTTTAAAACTTCAAGTACCACTATTAAAAGGTAAGTTTAAACATCAATATATATTATGACTTTATGTTAGAAGCTGATTTTTATTTGTGTTTTATATACATGCTAATTTAATATATGGGTTAATGGTTGAGCAAGCACCATTTATTAGAATTATAACATGTATTAAAAGATAAAATTTGCTACATATAGGAGAAAAGAGAGTACACTTTTTAATTTGCTGTAATACATGAATGACTGTTTTGCAAGGCTGGGCCAAAGTTCCTCTGGAACATTCGTGGTAATTCTTCAGTGTGAATATTAAACAGCTAATTCTCCAAATTATCCCAAATTCTAGAGATCAACCTAGCTACAATGAGACCTTTGGGCACTGAAATAGTGAGTCTTTGTTGAAACAAAACTAAAGGTATGACCACATTAATTTTTCTCATAACCAACATTTTAATTATGAAAGACATATTTTGAAAACAGTAGTCTTAGGGAAGTAAACTCTTTGTTATTGTATACATATAAGCTTATATTATATTTATACTATGTTAACATCACTTAGTATCATATGATTAACAAACAGTCTAGCTATACACAGTCACCTTAATTTTGACTAGTTAGAGATAATTTTCTCCTGTGACAAAGATTTTCCATGTCTTGGTGTTTTTGTTGATGTTGTTATGATTAATGTGAATCTTTGAAGTAATGGTTATATGCTTTAAAACTTTCAAAAACACACGTGATTTATCTGGTAGCCATTTACTTCCATACAAGGCCCACCTTACCAATTCATTGCAATCAGAATTAAGTAAGAAAAAGTCTCCTTTTGTACATCACATCCAAAACAGCACAAATGTTTGGTAGTGAAGGAAGACTTGCCAATAACAATATATAACTAGTTCAGAAGTTTTTTAGATTTAAATTTTGCCGAACAATAACGAGAAGGTAAGCATTGTGTGTAGTATACTCTTGAAATAGGATCCACATACTGGCAATGTCTTCATGCTATCCACTTGTTTAAAAATCAAATGACATTCTCAATGTTCTTCTACATCTTACATTGATAACACTACCTGAATATTAATAATTGCCTGTCCTTGAAGTGGGGGCACCCCGTGGTCACTGGCGATGACTGTCATCCTATAGGAAGATCTGTAGTCATGTGAAAGGATCGTGGTTGTTCTTATTTCACCATTGTTTGCATCAATCTTAAAGTGAACAGGATAATCTATACACACAAAGGAAGAAACTAATATTAATCCCCCCAAAAGCAGAAGATGGGATGGATTCAGTTAATATATTCATAATTCAGAACATGCATTTACTTTAAATTTTTGGGGAGTTTGAAGAGCTATAAAATTTTAACTAGGTTTTAATTCCTTGAGGGTCTGAGGTGATGTTTGCCCTATTCAAACGTTTCACAGTATACTGATACATGTATGTGTCAATCCACTGTTAATATCAATTTAATTTTAATATGCCACTAAAACATAGACAAGACATTTTTTTTAGATTATGTACATAAAAATAAAAGGGTGGGTGGCTAGGCATGGTGGTGCGTGCCTATAATGCCGTGGAAAGATCCTGCCTCGCCATCCTGAGCTACAGAGTAAGACCATCTACAGATTTCTGCCACCCATATGCATATTTTGCCTTTGAAATTTGTTTGTTGAGACTGGATCAGGAATGGCCTACATTTGGTTGGTATATCTTCAGTGTGCAGGTTAATTCTTTCCTAATCCCTTTCCCTTCCTCTTAAATACTTAGGTTTCTTTGAAGTGTTTCAGATCAGAAAGTAGATCTGGAGAACTGATCCAATTTTCAT
Organism: Grammomys surdaster; assembly: GCF_004785775.1. Lineage (NCBI taxonomy): Eukaryota > Metazoa > Chordata > Mammalia > Rodentia > Muridae > Grammomys > Grammomys surdaster. The sequence goes on from NW_021620662.1 coordinate 3,183,633, forward strand.
AGAATTTTTGTTGACAGTGCTTCACAAAATAGTGTATTTTCCTTCAGAGTCAAATATCAGTTGCTCTTTGATCTTGATGTTGGTCCCGCTGGCTCAAAGCCTAGATCTGTGGGGTCATTAAGTATTCCAGTGAAGGTAGCTCCTCTTGCTTTTACTTCTGTTATTAACAAGAATATTTCAATAAAAGAAGATTATTTTCTAACTAACATTGGTGCCTGCAGAGTCCAGAAGAGGACATTGGAACCCATTGATCTAGAACTACAAGCAACTGTAAGCTGCTTGGTGTGGGTGCTAGGAATTGAACTTGGGTCCTCTGGAGGAGCAACAAGAGCTTTGTAGACACTGGGATGTTCCTCTAGATCCCAAGTAATTTTGTAAGCCACAAGAACATCTCAGTGTAGGAAAGGGTTTTAGCGTATCACCGCTGTTATCTTTACTGATACTCAAATTACTTCATCACTGAATAGCAGAATCCTTTCAAAATCAGTCCCTGGGTTTTTAGACAGAGGCCCAATAAGTCTGTACCAATTCCCTTGTGTCATATGCTGGGTACTGCAGGCTTTTCTTATGGATTTACTGTCTAAGATCTGACATCTGTCATTTCTCTGTTAATTTCTGGCTCCCTTTGGTAGAAAATAGTTCTGTGAGTCCACAATCTGTAAGAGAGGGAGTTCTCACTCTTTCTTGGTTACTTGTAATTTCTAGGCCTTTACAGTAGATGGTAAGTCAATAAATATACATGCCAAAATATATCAGAGGTTCACATAAATACAAGTAATTTAAGCTCATTTCCCCAACGTGCTTAATTAAATCATAGACTACAATTTTCAATGAAATCTGAATACTTCAAACAACAGGAAGGCCTCAGACAAAGCTCAAGCATACAAAGCCATTCTCTGTTACCACAGCCACTGAGTCAGCTCAGTCCACTTACTCCTCAGGGCTGTAAATAGAAAAGGACCTCTGCCATGAAGAAGTTAAGAGTGTGAAGTCAGCAGCTATGAAACACATGAGTTGTGATTTCTATTTTCATCTGCTCATTTCTGTCTCACAGGGATCCTGTGGAATGCTCTGATGAATGATAAAAGTCCATGTTGCTATTATATTTTTTATCTTGCTACATTATTATATTCAAATGTTGTCAACTTTATTTAGTAATCAGATCAGGTGAAAACAGACCATACATATCATTATATGCTTCAAATGCATTGTCCCAAGTGTCCTCTTGGAAGTTAATTTAAAAATAACATCTCAGGGGACCAGCAAATGAGCTCAGAGGGTCAAGGCACTCACTGCACAGGTTTAAACTGAGTTCATGTCCTGGAACTCAGGAAGAGGTGAAAGAAAAGAATCGAGTGCACACATAAAAACAGCATTCTCGACACTCAGAAATGCATGCTGGGCATCAGTGTCAACTTTTACGTGGAGTGATTTTCAGTGTTTTATGAACGGCGGATCTGAAAAACAAATGAGTCAGTGTTCATTTCCAGATCTTCTGCCCTATCTTTGTCCTGTGGAAAGTCACCTTCCTAACTGGCATAGTGCTCTATTCTTTCCGATAAAGGTCCTATACCAGGATTGAAGCTCTCCCCCTCTCTTTTTCCTCCCCCTCTCTCTGATTATGTATGTGTAAGTATGAGTGTATATGTATGTGTTTGTATGTCAGTGTGCTTGTAAATATATGTATGTGGATGTGAATGTGTGGGCATGTGTGTATGTGAGAATGTATGACTTAAGTGTGTACATGTATGAGCATGTGTGACTGAGAGTGTGCACTTCTGTGACTGCATATGTATGTGTGCATGTGTAATTGTTTGGAGGGTAAGTTTGTATGTGTATATGTGTGTGTATTTTCACATCCATTGCGTTTCATGGCTATTTCATGTTCTTTGACTACTCTCACAATTAGAGAAAAGTCATGAAAAGATCTCAAACACCTAACTAACCTTAGCAAGGGTCATAGGAAGATAGTCTGCCCCAGTGTGCCAGAACAAAAAAGATCTACAATGTTTACATGTGAAGTAATCATGGCACCTCCTTGTGAGGAACAGGAAGCATGACAGGAGGACTTCCTTCCTTACCAAGGAGAAGATGAGGAACCACTAAGTCCTAGTCCCCAGTAAGGATGGAGACAATCCTAGTGCACTATTGAAGTAGAGTTCTTATATCTGTCATGAGTTGACTTCTTCAAATAAATGCCACAATGTGTCTAGGTTGGTGCATTTGAAGCTGTAGGTAGACCACTTTCCTGGCCATATCTTACTCAAAGAGAGTGTAAGTATGTGAAACAAAGCTCAAACAAGTATTCTGCCCCTTCTCATTCTGTGACACATGAGCTGCTCCAGGACAACAAAAGGAAGGCTGCTTCCAGGACCTAGCACAAGCACCCTGCAAGTTCATCACACGTGTCTCTGTTCTTCAAAGTTGTTATACTCAAGAGACGTGCTTTAAAATTGGCTGTACCATTCTGGCTGAAAAAATACTTATCAATATCCTTTGCTTGGCTTTTAAATCACTTATCCTTTTCTTTCTGATCTTCAGAAATTCTTAGTAAAGCTGATTGCAATTCTGTGTCATTATAAAGGTTGTAATTATTTTCTCCCAATCTATGACTTGAGACTTATAATATGAAAACAACATCATATATTATGAAGTTCTGAATTTTAATGTAATTGCATTTATCTACATCTTTAAATTTTGCTTGTTTAAAAGTTATATATTTCCCTTAACAGCAAATAATCAACCTCTTATATTTTCTTCTGTTAAGAATTAAGTTTTTTGACATTTAAATATGATATATTTTTATAGTAAAAAGTTGATATGCAATTTATTTTTTCATCTGGGTAACAAATTAACTTTGTATCATGCATTGATGGTCCATCTGCTTTTTACATATTGTATATCAAATCTACTTAGATGAATTATCTCGTCAACTGGTCTATTGTTAGTCTATCGGTACTTTGGTGTCTTCATTTCGAAAACTTTATGAATTGAAGTCTTATGGTGGCACATCTTCCATTTGTCCTTTTGACACTGTCTTGATAATTCTTTTTTAAATTCTCTTTGCTTATGACTTTAGAACAAGCTTGTCATATTTCACCAAATACTGACTAACATTTCAACTGAAAATATACTAAGCCAATAAATACTTTTTTCTTTTGACCATTGGGCTTTCCTTACATGAATAGTACATAAACAGCCTTTTACTTCATTTGCCTTTCATGTCTTATACTAAAGCTTTATAATTTTTTCATAAAGGTCTAAAGCATATTCTGCGAGAATTTCCCCTACATTCATTCACAAGTCTAGACCTTACGTAAGGAGTTAAAGGTATCCCCTTGAAAAAAATCAGACAATAGTACCAATATCAATCACTCACTACCCACTGTTCAGAAAAAGTCTGAACAAGCAATGGCCTTGACACCCATATATATTAGCCTGAGCTAATTCCTTGACTTCACCACAGTGACTGAGACCTTTGGAACAGTGTCATCTCTGAAAGGTTAGCAAGTATCATGTGATGACAGTGGTCCCAGGAAGTTTACAGACATATTAATTTCAGCATCTGTTCTTATACCTCTTGGGTTTTCATGAAGAGAATCAAATCTGCTTCAGGCAAGGACAACGTTGTCTCTGGATTTCCCATGTTTGTGTCAAACAAGATAAAGCACAAGATGCCTTTTAAAATGCTCTCAAACACAATGTCAAGTAAAGAAAATTATCAGGACAAAGGGAAAGAAAGACTGAGCATTTTAAGGGAAAGCTTGAAAGTAAGGCTGTTTCAATAAAGTCACCATAGAGTGCTCTACATGCAAGGTACGACTTGCGGTATGATAGAGGTAAACATGACACTTTCATCCTACGAGCAATCTTCATAGACATTTATGGGTGCTCCAGCATACCACATGTTCATTACCACTTCTTGTCTATTGACTTCCACTTTCCCTGCAGCAAAACTTGGCTTGTGCCATGGTTCTCACAAGTCATGCATTTAAGATGGATTGTTTCTTTTTTTAATTTTTAAAATTTAATTATTTAAATCAAATCGTAATTTTTACTTATTCACACAGGGGTTATAAACACAAAAAGGCAGGACGTGGGGAAGGGGATGACACCGGAGAGATGGATTGTTTCTATTGAGGGCATGGGGAAACAACTACTGGTTTCCATAAAACTTTCGACATTCTATTTTGTGCTCTTAAATATGAAGTGATTATCAAAAACAGCAACTGGATTTTGTTTGCCAATTTGGTTTTATATTGTAAGTAGTGTAGGGAGTTCTGAGTGATCAAGGAGAAGGTATCTTCCTCAAAGGAGACAGAGGGGATAAGTGACAGAGGAAAATTTAAAAGCCTGTAGTCCTCTATGAATATTGGCTTTTACCTGAAGAGATGGAGTACGTAAGGTCTGCACTGAGTCCTTCATCGAGATCCTTTGCAAAGACAGTTGTCACCAGTGTATTGACTGGCTGACCTTCCAAAGCCTGTCATGGAGACAAACAGCTTACAGATGAGTCAGTGGCGTCTTAAAAGATGCATTAGTGGGCCTCTAAATGAAAGAACACATTATACCAACCACCTACTAACAATTCTAAAATCTTCACTCCACTCAAATCTCTACCATCGGAAAGGTACAGGGGTGGACGTTCACAAAAGGAATCCACTTTATCCGTTAGTTTTCTATACAGTTTGAAGTATTTGAACTGGAGCATTTGAACCAAATATGCAAATAAATTAATTACCACGAAGCCAGACTAAATAGTTCTTTTTTTTTTTTTTTTGAAATTCTTAAAGGGCTTAGCATTCTCACAAAAGTTTCTCAGGTTATTGTTTAGGATACTTGCTACAGTTCCAAAATATGGTTAACAGAAATAGCTTCCTTTATCTCGGAAAATATATCTCACAGTAAGTAGGAATTTTCCAGGAGTGATAATGAAATTCATGGGTGGCACTCAAACATCCTTTAAACCACAGGGGATTTTCGTGATATAATAAATATCATTCTAATACTGTTGCCTTTGCCAGACTTTTTCAACTCTGGCTTTGGAAGATTGATTTAAATCCCCCAACTTCCTCAACACCCTTCTGAGTTGTTCATTACATATACCCCATCAGGGTCTAAACATCCAATTCAATTGTTTGGAGATCTGTAGTTAAGCTTTTTATATGCATGATTCACCTATTTCATATATATTTACTTACAAAGTACATGAACCACCATTGTAATTTATTATAGAAACACACACAAAATGTGGAAAGGAAATGATGAAGTCATATGTGTATGATTACAAGTTGGGTGTGTGCTTCCAAACCCCACATGCTCATGTCAGGACTGCACACTGATACTGCATCCAAATGCCTGCACATCAACTGTACATAAGAAGCTGTGCTCAGAGGTGCAGGCAAAGCAGCAGCAGCCCACGCATGAGCCATTGTGGCTGACACTGGGGTGACATCATGTCTATATGCAAGGCACAGGACTATATTTCCTTTAATCGAAGTGGGAATGCAATTCTGAATTGGAATTATATGCAATGACACGCCATGGGTGACTTGGTGAATTCACATCTTTTACCACAAGGTGGCGATGAAAACAAATGACTCTGAAGGCATTACAAGCTCCCTGCTAATCTACTTCACAAACCTTGAAGTGAAATTCCTTTCCTGGGAGACACTGAGGGAAAAAAGGCCTGTTGTCATTGATGTCAGTAATTGTGACATAAACCAGCATGGTGGCATTCCGTGGTGGGGAGCCATGGTCTGTCACTAGGACAGTCATGTGATGATGCCCCTGGTGCTCACGATCCAATGCCAGCCAATTGATCAGCTCACCTGGAAAGACAGCAGAGTAAGACAGGCACTGTGCAATAGAACACTGGCATGAGGTGGACCAACCGCATCCAAAATAATCCATGGGAAGAAAAATCAAGTCGAAAGCTTTGACCCTCAAGACCATTTACACACAAAGCAATTCTGCTCTGTGTGACTGTTGAAAGAATTTGCTGCCAGCTCTGGTGGTGTGTGCCTATAATCCTAGCAGCTGGAGAAGCAGAGGGAGTTGGATCATGACTTTGAAGCCATTCTGGGATAAATAACAGGACTCTCCCTCAAAGCAAAACAATCACTGAGGTTGCCCTGGAAAATATCACCTGAAAAATTCTTTATCATTCTTTGTCTTTCAAATTACCCACCATTAATCATTTGTATCCCCCACAAAATGAAACTTATGATTTGGAAGATATATAATGGTTGCTTTTGCTGCTGCATAGAACACAGGAAGCGCATAGCTAAGTTCTGGATTTGGTTTCCAGATCTCCACCTGCCAGTCTCCCACAGCTAACTTCCAGGTTGCTCTCTGAAGCAGACACAAATGAATATTTTATGGTGTTTTGTAAGCTGTAGATTATATGCCTTTGATATCATTGCTTTATACTAACTTGAAAAACATATTTCCTGAGAAGTGACATGTCCTTTACATATGACATCGTTTCTTTTAACTCACAAAAATGTGTACATCAAGAGGCAGAGAATTCCCAAATGACTTCCTTGTCAATGCTTTTCAAAACGTATTTTGTAATTCTTGCTTAGAAATGTGCTACCTTTTAAAATCCCCTTACACTCAAGCATGGAGAGTCAGTATAAACTTCTAACTGCCTGTCCCTGCTGCCAAGGACCTGCAGAGGCCACACACAGCTTTTCCTCCTGCCCTGCCTAGCACTGGCTTCCTTGGCACGAGACCATTGCCACCAAACGTTCTTATTACTGAACTTTGCTCACACTTAATCCAAATGCAATGACATTGCCTAGAAAAAGAAGGCTACAATGAAAGAAAAAGTTTGGTGAGAGTTGCTGAATCAGTGAGCTTAAATCCAGTGTTTACTGTGACATCACCTACATAAACCATACGTACCAATATGTTCATTAAACATAAACCAATAGTGCTCATTATGAGTATGGTTTTAATAAATCACACATGCAACAGCATTTTTAAAGTTCCAATCTGTAACTCTGAAAGTGCCCAATCTAAATTAGCAAATGGAAGCTTTATTTCATGAAAATTACCCTGAGAAATGTTTTTTTTCTCATTTCTGTCTCTATCAGTCTGTTTCCTAGCTACCTGCATCCAACTTAAACATATGTTGTTGCATTTTATATTAGCCATATTTTATATTTAGATTTTTATTTAAGGTATCAAAGATTAACTACATCACATTCAATGATCCCTGTTTTTCTTTATCAAAATGAGACATAAATGTTTCTGGTGATTTTGTGATCATTGTGATCATGATTTTGTGGTTTCTAGTTTGACCTTGATGGCATTTGTGTTTCACAAAATTTATCTTGGCTTTTTCAATACATCTATAAAGGAAAAGGAATGATAGGTGCAAACCATTTTTGCCTTCTCCATAAGCAGAGAACATCAGGACTCCCCAGACATGAGGTGCTGAATTTATAAGAAAGCCAGAAGCACGCGTGTGCGCGCGCACACACACACACACACACACACAAACAGGTTTCAGGATTGCACTGGAGAGATGGTGTACAAAAGAGTATATACAAGACAGGTGTGAGGCCTCCCAAGAGAGGCACCCAAACAAACCTTCACACAGGACTTATGGTGAGGCCCTCCAAGA
>NW_021620662.1:3191275-3201290 GCF_004785775.1 Grammomys surdaster
AGAGGCACCCAAACAAACATTCACAGAGGACTTATGGTGAGGCCCTCAAAGAGAGGCACCCAAACAAACTTTCACACAGGACTTAAGGTGAGGCCTCCCAAGAGAGGAACCCAAATAAACCTTCACACAGGACTTATGGTGAGGACTCCCAAGTGAGGCACCCCAAACAAATCTTTGCACAGGACTTGCGATGTCTAAGTCTGGTGCCTCTGGAGTAGTATAAGGTGGCAACCAATCACAAATTGCTTATGGGTCAGGATACATTCTGAGAACATATCACTGACCAGTTTCCTCACTGTGAGCATAATGGAGTATACCTGCACAAACCTATCTGGGTAAGGCTCCATAATACACCTCTGCCACACACTATTGCTCTTGGGCAATGAACTTGAGCATCCAGGCACTGTACTGAATACAGAAGGCAACTATAACATAGAGGAGTACCCATGCTTCTAAACTATCTAAACAGAGACAGTAAAGACAGGGTAGAGGGGTACATGACAATTGTCAACACCATTAAAATGACATGGTACCACTGTCTAGCATGCAGCCCATCTTTGACTGAAACATTTTACAGTCTGGGCCTGCACTGGCAGAATATGATGGGGTTGAGGGAGACAGAATCAGGATAGGTGAGACTCTTCTCAATGTGAACTTCATTTTAAAATCACAGCACTCTCATAAAATACTATGTGCTAAAACCAAAGCTTAAAATTTACTTGTGCTAAAGCTATATCTAAAGATTTGAGGTTTTTTTTAATTCTGATTTTTAAAAAATATGGATGAACGATGCAAAAAGCTACCTGTGTTAGGATTCATCTTGAAGAATTTTCCATTGGTCAAAAGGAAATATGAGAGTTGCCCATTCTTCCCAGAGTCAGCATCAATGGCTGTCATTTTGCCTATCACCCCTAGGGGGATAGGGCTCTCCTCAACATTCAGAAACACCTTGTTCTGCAGGAAAGCTGGGGAGTGGTCATTCTCATCCAAAACATGAACTATCACCGAAGTGCTCACATTCTGCAGCAATCCGTCCCCTCGGGTTTGCGCAAACACTCTAAACTTGTATGTCTCTGTAGATTCATAGTCTAGCTGTCGCCTTAGATAAATCCACCCTGTGTGAGGGTGGATTCCAAACACTGCAGAGTCCACGCTGACATCCAGGGAGTATTTGATCTTCGAGCCTGAGTGCCACGGATACAGTGGGTAGGTCTGTACCTGCAGGATTTGAGTCGTCAGTGGGAGAGACTCACTAACTTCTACTTGATAGACCAAATTTTCAAAAGCCACGGCTGGGATTCGTTCTTGGCGTTCAATAACTACTGTGAGTACCAACTGGGATGCCTGGGGAGGAACACCTTGGTCCTTAGCCATGAGAGTCAGCCTGAAGTCTTCCTGGCCTCTCAGACTCTCCCTAAGGTACAGCACTCCACGACCATGGTCCATGCTGAACTCGCTTGGTTGGGGGCTTGCCATGCTGTACCGGACCAGCCCATTCAGCCCACTGTCTCTATCATGTGCACGTGCAAGGTACAAGGCTGTACCAGGAGGAGTGGTCTGGGAGATCCTAATCTCATCTGAGGCGGTGGGAAACTCAGGGCGGTTGTCATTGACATCCATCACCGTTATATTCACTTCCGTACTGCTGCAGGCTGGGGAGTTGCCAAGCTGTGCCTGAACCGTGAGGACAACCATGGGCTGTGCTTCATGGTCCAGAGGCTTCAGAGTGCGGATACTGCCCAGCCATCTGTGAATGGAGAACTTTCCTTCCAGATCCCCAGAGGAAATCCGATATGTGATTGGTTCTGAGGAATCTGAAAAGAGAGCGTACAAACAACACATGCTAAAATAGTGTCTTCTGAAAACAGCGTACGTCCCATCGTAGAGAAGAACACAGTGAAGTCTCCGCCCATTCACAAAGACTGGTGCGACACAGGGCTTACACCCTTCTTAGTGACCAAAGGGAACGGCTGGTGGACAATGAGCAAGGAAGTCATTGCTTTCTTCACCTTTCTTGCATTAGGTAAGAGAACCACATTAAGAAAATAATTTAGACATCTTTTTGGAGGAAGCCACGTTAAATTTGTGTTGGTATTTTTTTCTATAATATCCACCTTCAGAATGACAGATACCCTCCGCAGAGGGGGAAAGAGGACGATGAGAAAGGACAAGAAGAACCCGCTCTTAGAAAAGGAGTTCACTTTCCAGACTTGTCCTGAAGAGTTACCACTACACATGGCAAGGGAGCCAGGCAGGAATACCTGCTCAATTACCATTTATACCAGCACCAAATCTTAAATCATTCAAACTGGTACCAAAAAGGGAATGGTTAAATAGGATACATTTAAGTTAAATCACCCTGTAACTCACTATATAGTAAAACTGAGATGGTGACAGTTAGCTGGAAAGCCACATAAAGTATAAAGGTAGTAGTTATGAAATATAGTAAGATGTATTTTTATTAGAAATATTAAAATACATATACCTTATACTCCATAATTATTATGTACTGTATTAAGCATTCTTTTAAAACTACCTATTCTTTTCTTGTAAGATAGGTGGAAACAACATTGAAAATACAATAAGCAGGCCAAGGGGTGTGTTTTCTCATTTATTTAGCATGGACTGAAGGAAATACTTAAGTCTATATGGCCCGCTAAAACAGGAAAATATACAGTCATGGACTTTGGGACAGTGTTAAAAATTCAGCACTTACTCAAGGACTCTCTTGCCTTCACTGTTCCAACGAGAGTGTCTTCTGGCACGTCTTCATAAACTGAGAAGGTGTACTTGGCCCTTTCAAATTCCGCAGGAGCCAGTGTGGTCTGCATGACGTGGATGGTGACATCAGCATTAGTGGCAGCTGTGAGCCCGCCACCATCTCGAGCACAGACCATCAGAAAAAGGGTAGCAGCTTCCAAATGGCTGAGAGTTGATGTTAAATAAATAATCCCTGGGTAGGAAAACAAAGAACCAACCAATTGGCAATAAGCAATGAGTACTGATGGCGGTACCTGGTCTAGAGAATCTACTGTGTCATGTTTAATTTTATGTGTCCACTTGACTGGGTCTCTGGTTTCCCGATTTTATCCTACAATATTCTGAGCATGTATCAAACAGTGTTTGGGGATGAGATGACCATTCAAAACCAAAGACAGAATACGATTGTTTTTTCTCTGGAATGAAGATGGGTTTTTCTCCAATTAGTTGAAGGCCTGGATAGAATATAAGAGCTGACACACCTCAAATCTTGGAACCTGCCAGCCCCTATAATGGCACGAGTCAATCAATTCCTTGTAAGAAATGTCTTCGCATCCTACTGGGTGCTTCACTGGAAAATTTGAATTGACACATTTATTTTGCAACAAGGCATTTTAACATGTTTGTAAATGATGTCCAGAATCTTCCAAGAAATAATTTCCTAGAGTTTAACCACTAGACATTTTAGGGGCATGTCACCTCATCAGAAGAATTTGTGTTGCCCTTTTCTTACTATTGTATCAACAATGCCAGATAATGAGAGTAATGGGGTAGAGGACTCACTTCTCTAACGTGGAGCTGATACATGTATAGGGTGTTCACAGCCTACCCAGAAGTCAGGATCCTAAGAATCAGAAGTTCAAAGTTAATCTCAGCTACTGTGGTGGTTAGCTTTGTCAACTTGATACAACTTCAAATCACGGAGGAAGAGAACATTGGTGAAGGAGTAGCTAGACCAGGCTGAACTATGGGCATGTCTTTGAAGAATGGTCTTAACTGATGTGAAAAGGCTCAGCCTGAAAGTGGGCAGCACCATTCCCAAGTGTGGAGGCCCCAAAATATTAAGAGTAGAGAAAGTTGGCTGAGCACTGAGAGTGCATACATTTATCTCTATCTGTTATTGGATGTGATGTGACTAAGTGCCTCCAATCCCTGCTCCGACTTCTCTGTCAGAGTGGACTGTAACTGAGAACCATAGGCCAAATAAATTCTCTCACCAGGTTGCTTTTGGTATTTTTTTTTTTATCACAGCAAGAGAAATGGAACCAGAAGAGCACCTAGGGTGTTAGAAACCAGCCTGAGATACATGGAATAATATCCCCAAATGAATGAATGAACGAATGAATGAATGAATGAATGAATGAATGCTTTTCAACAATTTTAATTCCTTCTTCCTAAGTCTCTCTGAAAATTAATATAATCAGACAGTATATCTATTTTCTTTTCCCTCCAGGTTTATTGTGTTACAAGTGATACATAAAACTATACCAGTTCAAGGTATAAAATGTTTCATCTTTCTTTGATGGTCTGCCAAAGCACACAAGACTCATTCCACAGGGTTTTACTACAAATACTTCCAATCTGGTTTTGGTATAGTTTTCAAAATAATAAGCTATAAATTACTTCATTGTTCAAGTCTGGTACTGTCCGAAAGGTTGTAGAACCATTGGGAAATGGAGCTTAAATGGGAAAAGTGGATCTCAGGAAGGCTGGCCTTCGGTTTCAGTTCTCAGTTACCAGCCTTTCCCTTGCTACCTGTCCCACGTAGAAAGGAGCAAGCAGTCTTGAGATCCTGCTGCCGCAGCTGGAGCAACCCTAACACCATTCCTTTCCCACCCTGATGGATGTGGCCTCAAACCATGAGCAAACCTCAAACCTTCCTCTTTTCAACTGTGACTAGTCGAAAGGTTACAAAAAGAAGATGCATTAGTAGGTATGAGTTGCTACAGCAGAAATTACACATCCCAGGAGGCTTGAACAATAGAAAATTGATTTCTCATGGATCTAGAGGTTGGAAAGCTAAAGACCAAGGCAACACAGACCCCCCCCCCAAACTGATCAATGCTTTCTTGGCAAATCTGCAGTCATCTATCTTATTCTTACACCCTGTTATGGCAGAGAAACTTGGATTTTGTCTCTTTTTTTCCCCTTAGAATGCTGCCTTAGTTACTTTTGTATTGGGAGATAAAATACATAATTCAAGGTACCATCGGGCAGGGAAGTGGGGACAGAAAGTGAATGAAGCAGTTGATCGCATGGCGTGCACAATCAGAAAGAAAACAACATTGTGCCCAGCTCATTCATTCCTTCCCAGTGACTTATGGATCACAACTGCTTAAGCAAACCTCTATCTCCAAAACGTTTGCCTTGCATCATGTTAAGGTTCATAGCAGTAGCAAAACTACAGTTATGGTATAAGTATAATGCTGATAGAAACATTGTTGTCACATTACTCCTAGGCACTCATTAAAGAGGTTCCCCATATCAAATCTTAACCATGTGTATTTTAAAACCTTTCCCACCCACTTGGAATATTTAACCAGAGGGAATATTGAACCATAGTACATTGCAGTTTGTGTTACAAAACCAGACAGTCAGCATACCTTGATTCTTGAGGAAATTGTCTGACCTGAGATTCGCAGGAGTCCAAATCTTGTGAACTTGCTTAAGATGGTTTATGGGAGATTTTTCTGTGAAAGCTACATGGCTGGCTTAACTACTCTGGTAAGCTCAGAGCATGAGTTCACTCTCTGAGTTTTCAAACACTCATCTTTCTCTTGCTCTCAGCAATTGAATGAAGTTTGTGATTTTTTTTAATCCCTGCCTTCAAATGCTATGAATGTTAGATTTCTGATTCTATATGCTAATTTTATGTTCTCAGCACTAGGCCTACTCATGAATGATTTTGATTAAATCTTAACAGAAACAGACTCTCCCATAGGCCTGGCATCTTAGACATTTTCCATATGGGGAGCTGATTCATAGAAGCAGGGCAAGACATCCATTCTTTAGAGTTCATGGAATAATAAAAGACCACGGAGACAGATTCTTAGACTCAGATACAACTGCCTTCAGATCCCTATTCTGTCAAGTCAGAGTTGGCCTTGAACAGTCTCATAAACCTTCTGAATCTATTTATAAACAAACTGCAGAATGACACGACGTAGTGTGCACATATGCTATGAGGCTCAAACAAACAGCGTGTGCAAACATAGCGTATCACAGGCCTGATATACATGAGCTCTGTGCCACAAGACTAGCTCTCTTCCCTCCATGCCAAGGACTATAGGGTCAGATGAATAATTCAGTGTAGCACAAATATATGATCATTTATGGTGAGTAATTGATTTAAAACTTTATGCATACAGAAAAAGATGAGGCAATCAGAGGAAAATCAATATTCTATAAAACCCTGTGGAAACAAGTACATAAGAAATTGAGCTAAAGAACCAACCAGGGACCCATTTGTCCTCACAACTTGCCTACCAAGTCACAAAGATGAATTCTGGAGGAGGCCATAATGGCCCTTCTCATACTAGCATATCCTACTTCCTCAATAAACTGGCAATTTTATGTAACCTGGTCTTAGATACGTGTGCATTTCCTACTTGTCTTACTCTCATGGATGGTTCTATTACCTATATTCTTTATGGGTTTACACTGTGTCCATTAAAGTTAATATTTTAAAAGTACTTTAACATTCTCTCTAACTTTATAAACCTAGATACTCTCGTGAGCAGTTAGCATGAGTGTGGGCCCTTGGGAGGCCCCAGTACCCTGCCAGTGGACTAGGCTGAGAAACCAGAAGCTTCATCTCTGCTTTCATGTGGTCACATGAAAACGTCTGAAGTCCAATAGAGCCAACTGAACACATTTATTCCCTGCAACCAAAAGGAAAATCTTTCTTAAAGTCAGACCACAACTATTCAAATACCTTAACCTGTGTTTGTTCTTTTGCCTGAGAGAATCAAATGAATAAGTCACAATTTTTGGCAAGGACAGAGCAAAGAGTCCTATACTATCTGAAGACTAGATCACTACAAAGGCAGCAGAATAGGTTGAAAGGTCTGCTCTCAAAACACATATCTACTTGCAACCTCTGAAGTAGGCTTTTGTAATAGAGTCTCTGCATGAAACTGTAAGCTCTCAATAATGACTAGAGTTCTTCTAAGAAGAAATGAACCAAGAATTCTCAGATGTAAAGAAGACAGCATAAGGATGAAGGAAAGAATTGCTAGCAGCCTCTGAAGCCTATCCAGGAAACACAACACTTAGTTTTCAGGCATCGCAGGCATCAAGCCTATAGCACCTTTCTTTCAGATGTTTGGCCTCCAGAACTGTGAGTCAGTGCCATTCTGTTATTTAAGGTCACTTGGTCTGTGGCACTTTGTTATGGCAGCCCTGGGGAGCCAACTCAGAGAGTAAGCACCTGGCAGAGCATGGTCTTTGAAACCATAGAGCCTTGGCTGACAGGAATGGCTTGAATGACCTTATATAGTCCCCCTCGCTTCACCTTCTAGTTGGGCACAACACACACTACATTCGGGCAAAATAGTCAATATGGGTAGAATATGGATAAAAGTCTGTGACATGCAGAAAACGGTCAATGGACACTGTCAAATGATAAAATTAGCACAAATTTCATTTAAAGATCCTGACTGACTTTTGAGGTTCTAGAATTGGGCCATGCCTCATGGTTAAAATATTCTGAATGAGGCAAACAGAAGAAGTTGACTTCATAGTGAGAAAGGGGTAGAAGAAAGAAGAACCAGAAAAAGTGATGGGTCATTTCAAAGCTACTTTCCTTGTAAAGATGAAAGCAAAAGGCAATTCCTTATCACTTTGGCTAAAATTATCTGGCCAATTAAATTGTGGATCAGGTCATAAACTCTCTCTGGATATTGTTCAGGGAGTCATGATGTGTGACTCCCTGTTGGTTTGGTCTGTGGAGCCTAATATAGAACCAATGGCCCTGTACAGATTTTACTTCATGATATTCATTATTATTACTAGACTAGGGTTCCGTATTCTTATATCTTTAAGAGAGTATCATTTTCCACCTCCTCACAGGAAGATTCTGACAGTGGATACAAACTATTTTTGAAATATTTAAAAATAAGATTAAATATACATCATAAAGCCATGCTTACATTATTGCTGTTCTTTTATGTCTATTTAGGGTTCAGTGGCTAGAGAAAATTATAGTCTTCATTGAGAAACTCATGCGTGTGTGTTTGTGCGTGTGGCCGTTGTAACCAAAGGTTGACTCACACATGTGTCTCAGTGCTGCTATAATTACCTTCCAGAAAATAAACAACAAGATACGTGACAGATGTTGTTTAAATAATAAAACAGAAGCCTGCTTTATTTTGGTGCTTCAGAGAAAACAAAATTAGACAAATTGTGGACTGGTGACAAATGAAACCTAATTTCTTTCTTTGTTGTCTTCTTGACCGTCTTTCTCAGATGGACTCTGTCCATCTGAATTTTCCCACTGTGACAGGATGGACTGACGCCTGTTCCACCTGGATGCAGGCCACAGCACCCTCTGAGCATCCGAGTCTCAATGGAAGACACAGAACACTAGTGGCATCTACCTGCTGGAATTCTGCAGAGCTCAGATATCAGCTATACATGAAGCAGAGGTAAAGGCACTTCCAATTTGCAATATGGACTATCTAAATGCCCACACACATTGTTAAGGATGTTACACATGTGCAGAATGAAAGGGTTATTACTGTCATTTAATATATTAACTCCCTGTTTCTATATAGATTTTTAAGGCATAGCAAGGGTGTAGTAACTTTTTAAAGAAACTGTTCATGGCCCAGAAATATATTATCCTGAATTATTTTGGCTTTAATTACCTTAACAAAGAAGATTTGGTCAAATTCTACAATTTACTTCAAATATATAACACCAGAGATAGAAATAACTTGATGGGCTGGAGAGATGACTCTCAGATTGTGAGCAATAGCTCACAACAGCCAGAGAATCCAACGTCCTCTTGTTTGTAGGACACTTGCTTATACTTACACACACAGATACACAAACACCTGAACATGTACACATATCCACACATAAAGAATAGATGGACTGTAGATAGATAGTTAGATAGACAATATCTAATAAATTATTTGAAAACATTTCTTCACAAAAAAGAAACTACTTGGTTAAAAGAACTTGGAAGTTCTATTTGTTTTTTCG
This sequence comes from Grammomys surdaster, assembly GCF_004785775.1. Taxonomy (NCBI): domain Eukaryota; kingdom Metazoa; phylum Chordata; class Mammalia; order Rodentia; family Muridae; genus Grammomys; species Grammomys surdaster. The sequence continues at coordinate 3,200,243 of NW_021620662.1, forward strand.
ATCTCAGTGTGAAATGATGCTACCTGCTCCCTCCCTTCTGTGGGCGATTTGAGTCCTAAGCATACGATGCTGTCCAAACATAAAAACATTGGCATTCAGTGACTTTGGCTTCTCTCTAAAGATTTCCTCTAAGTCAGCTATTTTTATCTTTTTTAAGAAATCAAGTTTTAAACCACGCAGCCAATATTTTCCATATCTGTATGTGAGAAAATCCAGAACTCTAATGAGAAAAAATGACATGCTATAATTTTGACTTTCTAAGTAATACTTCCTCATGATGTTCAATATCATGCACACAAAGTAAGACAACCACAGAACATCAAGAACAACAGAAAGGAACCTCAAAGGAAATTATCTGTTTCTGCATTGGTCCTCAGACTCCCTTCCCAAAAGCAGCTGCTTTGTAAAATGTGAATATACAGTCTCTGAAAGAATAGGTCAACAATAAAAGAGGCTAAAAATTAAATCATGTCTGGAGACATTAAGCAGCATACTGCACTGAGCCTTGACCCAGATAATCTGCCAAATCCTAGTGATCTTGAGTGAGCTTTCCTTTTAATGACTCTGTGGTGTTCAGTGTGCAGAAGACCAGAACACCGTCTTCTATGGGTAGGCAGAGGCTAGGGATTGAAAGTCTATCCAGGATTTGTCTGATAAAATTATTCCACAAAGTTTCAGTTGAACGATGAACTAGAAATAAATTACTTCATCTCCAGTGGGCTGCAGAGAAAATTGTCTGATTTGAAACTCAGTGCTAGAGGTGGTAAACATTTCTTTTGAGAATTCATGAATATGAAATAGCTCTTGTATTCATCTGAAGTCTGGATTAACAATACAGATAATGTGGAAAAAATTAAAGCCAAGAAAAAAATGTAAGTGGTATAGACATAGCACTGGAGATGACCCGAACGATACAGCATAGTCCAGACATCCAGGATGTGTGTGTGTGGGGGGCAGAGAGACAGAGAGACAGAGAGAGACAGGGAGAGACAGAGAGAGACAGAGAGACAGAGAGAGACAGGGAGAGACAGAGAGACAGAGAGAGAAA
>NW_021620662.1:3201300-3209769 GCF_004785775.1 Grammomys surdaster
GAGAGACAGAGAGACAGAGAGAGAAAGAGAGAGACAGAGAGAGACAGAGACAGAGAGAGAAAGAAACACAGAAAAAGACAGGATATAAAGGAGGACAAATATCCCTAAGACATTTGAACACAAGTGCTTTCCAGAGCAACCCACCTTCATTCCCAAGATTCAAAGAAATCTCTCAGATAAAGATCCAAGCTCACAGTTTAAAAAGAAAAAGGGAGAAGAATGAGGAATTACATTAGCATAGCTGAATCTGAGAAACAATGATAGATTTAAATAGGAAGTGACTTTAAGGAAACAGACAATACTAGGCTTAAGACAAAAGTTTCGAAGTTAATTCAGCCATGCATTCCTTGTAAGAAGTGGAATGCGGGCAGGGGAGATGGACCCATCAGGATCTCAGATCCTCAGCATGCATATGAAACACACCAGTATGATCACACGTGCCTATGATCCCAGTGCCGGGAGACACAGGCAGAGGTCAGCCTGTCTAGGCAAGTCAGCAAGCTCCAGTGTCAGTGAGGGAACCTAGCTCCAAAATGAAGTTCAGAGTTATAGAAGACACCTGATGGAAACCCCTGACTTCCACATGTATGTGCACACACATTTACTGAAATATACACACACACGCACACACATATGAACATACACATATACACACATATGCACACACACAAAAGAAACAATACTTCTAACATACCCTCCAGTTAGCTCTACCTTACTGCTTTGTTCTTGTGGACAATCCTCATTATACCTGGATTATCATAAGATCTAGGCTTTCTGTTTAAAATTCCCACTCCCGTTATCCACCTAGCGTACTACTGAGAGGCTCACTGTCTACACATATCAGCTTTATCACATCACATCAATGATCCAAACCCTCACCTTATACCTTAATCCTATCAATAACCAGGCTTACGCCACACTGTCACAAACTGCCCTCACAGGGGCACATCCAACATGCCCTTGTCAGATGGGATCATATTCTGCTGTCATTAATTGGGTAGAAAATGAGAAGATGGGCTGGAGAGATGGCTCAGTGGTTAAGAGCACTGACTGTTCTTCCAGAGGTCCTGAGTCAATTCCCAGAAACCACATGGTGCCTCACAATCATCTGTAATAGGATCTGATGCCCTCTTCTGGCCTGCAGGATACATGCAGGCAGAACACTGCATACATAATAAATAAATAAATAAATAAATAAATAAATAAATAAATAAATAAATAAATCTTTAAGAGAGAGAGAGAGGGAGGGAGGGAGGGAAGGAGGGAGAGAGAGGGAGAGAGAAAGAGAGAAAGGAAACAAGACAGAACACAGCTCATTAGATGTAATCACAAATTGACTTTTAGCCCTCCTGTTTAAATCTATGAGGGCCAGTTGGTTGTTCTTCTTCTGTTCCTAAGTGCAAATTCAGGAACCTCCAATGACTTCAATAGTCACTCTCAACCAATCATTATTAAATCCCTTCTGTTACTCAAGGCCTCTGTACTGGCTGGTTTTGTGTGTCAACTTGACACAAGCTGGAGTTATCACAGAGAAAGGATCCTCCCTTGAGAAAATCCTTCCGAGAGATCTAGCTGTAAGGCATTTCCTCAATTAGTGATCAAGGAGGGAGAGCTCATTGTGGGTGGTACCATCCCTGGGCTGGTGGTCTTGAGTTCTATAAGAAAACAGGCTGAGCAAGCCAGGGGAGGCAAGCCAGTAAGTCACATCCTCCATGGTCTCTGCATCAGCTCCTGCTTCCAGGTCCCTGCCCTGTGTGAGTTCCAGTTCTGACTTCCTTTGGTGATAAACAACAATACAGAAGTGCAAGCTGAATAAACCCTTTTTCTCCCCAACTTGCTTTTTAGTCATGCTGTTTTGTGCAGGAATAGACACCCTGTCTAAGACAGCCTCTGTTTTACTTAATAAATCATAAAGGACACCAGAACTCTAACTTTACATGACATTTAGGCAGGAAGCATGCTTCATGTCAAAAGTGATTGGCTTCTTCTCTTCCCTGTTGATTACCTCTTGTCCTGTCTCCTCACTTCACTCACTGGAGTTTCTGAATCAACCTTGGTTGAAGAGAGGGGAGAGGAGGCAGAGAGTGGGCAGGAAGCAATGCCTGACAGGCAGTGTCAAAGTGACCTAGCATAAAGATTTCTTAGATTGGGAAATTGTTTAAAAGTCATTTTCTTTTCCAGGTTTCATGTCAATCTGCTGTCCGTTATCATAACAAATATCAAGAAAATGAACCTAAAAAGGTTTAGTTTAGATTATAGTTTTGGCTCAATATAGGTCATAGATCGGGTAGTACAGCTCCTGATTACATCTCAGAAGTTGTGTTTTGTCTCCTGGTGAGCGTCCTATAATGATGACAGTAAGACATGATCCTATCAGAAAAGGAGAATTCGAACAATGGAAAGTTTGGAAGTTCCATATGACTTGTTGTCCCTTGGCCCTGTTACTTTTTGGCCTGTTGGGAGACAGCCCTCTACGATGACAGCAAATGACAGAAGCAAAAACAGGGAAAGAAAATGGGATGCAGTACTATGATCCCCTTCAAAGGCAGCCACCAAGAACCTTACATCCCCCCTTAGGCCTTGTCTCCTAGAAGTTCTGTCATCTCTCAGCAGCACACAGGATGTGGACCAAAATATAACCAAATGGGCCTTGGAAGAATGCTCAAGAGACAAATCATAGAGAGTATATTCTTGGTCACTTTGGGGGTAGCTCCATAACTTCTAATCTGAAGCTGCCTTAGTGGCGTCTTCATTCAGAATGTTTGTTACTGCTTCTTGCCTAGGAAGAATTGGAGGCATTCCCTGTGGTCCTGAAAAGGCAGAACCTAACAACAACACCAGTTTCTTTTTTTTTTTTTCTCTCAGAATGTACTAAAACCAAGAGAAACATTGAGCTCTGTTCAACGCTGCAGGCTTCTGGAATGTGGTTTGTCTCCGCTTCAGAAACTACTCCTTTATTCTGCTGCCAGTCATTTTTTCCCTTCAGATTTGTCAGATGCCTGCCAGACATGAGTCTTCTGTGAGTCTTATTACTAGCTCAGGGAACATGGACTAGGCTCTCTAAACAGTCAAGAAGGTGCAGGTAACTCACCCCAGAGAAACATGTAAATCAACAGCAGCTCCCCGGGTTCTACCAATCTTTTCTTTCCAATCTGCCAACCTTCTATACCTTTAACAAGATGGGTCTCCTTCATATAACCCACACTACATTTACAGACACTGTGGAATGCAGAGCTTGTTGCTTAACTTACACCCCCAAACTTAATTTTAGGTTTTTGTTATAAATACCTAAGATTGTCCACCTCCAGATCTGCTACTCTGGAATCATCAGGTTTTCTCCTGATGACATACCAATTGAAGCTGTCATGAAAAGTGCCATAGCTCATGGTCCCTTTGTCCCATAACACCTTGTGTGGCAATTCTAGATTTTGCTGAGTTCTGTGTTCAGTATGTGGAGATTTCTCTGAGTTATTCTTTCTTGTGGAAGACATATACAGACCCCTTAATGAGGAAGAGTGGCTGGGAATGCAACTCAGTGACACAGCATGGGTTTAGTACATGTAATGACTTTGGCTCAATCCCAGAACCAACCACACACACACACACACACACACACACACACACACACATAGAAGTGAAATAATGAAAATCAAAAGAATCCTCCTTTGGTCTGCAGAAAGTGTTTTGTTGTCTTTTAATGTGCTGACCCAAAGGAGAGTCAACTGAGGAGTCCAGGAAAGCTGTAAGAAGGAAATAACCATTAGGGATACACTTCTGAGTCTAGGAAATTTTGTTGAGTGAGCATTCATTATATCAAAGAGGTGAGAATCAATGAAGCTGTGAATCTGTAGATCAAACATTTCAAACATGCACTTTCTCTAAAAACTTTAACACACACACACACAAGACACAAGACCAGGAAATCTAGGACAGTCTGAATGTTTGAATTCAGCCTTCTTTCTATTCAGCTTTACTGGAGCATAGTTTACAAACAGAAAGTGTAATCTGAGTCATGTGTCATGTGTGTGTGTGTGTGTGTGTGTGTGTGCTCAAGTGCATATTTGTTGATTGTGGGCATGCATGTGCATTAGTACACATGTCTGCTTGTGCACATACATAAGGAGGCTTGAGCTCCATGCTGGGTTTCTTCAACAGGTTTTTCTCCATCTTGGTTTTTGAGATAGAAGTTTTGTTGAACCTGGAGCTTGTTTGGCTTAACTGGCTGGCCACTAAGTCCCAGGAATCCTGTCTCAACCTCCGCAGTGCTGGGATCACAGGTGCATACCACCATGCCTAGTTCTTGCATCGATGGGTGCTGACGAACCAATTCAAGTCCTCAAGCTTCAGCAGGAAGCACTATATCAATGAACTGTTGAGACCAACAATCTTAAATAGTATTAACTCTACTAAATAGTGAAAGGGTCAGAAAACATCGATCTACAACATATGTGCCACATATAAAATTTAACTATATACATTTTGCATACTAAATAGTAAAATCATAAAAAGCTCTGTTAGTATATATTGGCCAGCTTGAAATTTGTAACATTGTATCTTAGTACTTTAAAGCACAGTGATTGTTGAGCTCTCATTCTTATGACCCTTGAAAATCATCATTAGCTATTGGTACAAGGACCAACCTCAACCTTGAAAACCAAACATCAATAAATTTACAGGTCACTGATTACTTTGTATTTGAATAAGTATTTTTATTTACATACTGTGTTAATCTGTTTTCATTTTCAACTTGACAAACCTAGAATCACCTTCAAAGAGTGTCTTAGTGAGGAATTATCTAGATTAGGTTGGCCTGTGAGCATGTCTGTGGGGTGGTGTCTTGATTAGTTGATGTGGAAAGAGCCAGACCCTTATGGGCATCACCATTCCCTTGGCAAGAAATACTGAATAGTACAAGAAAGCAGAAAGTTGGTTGAGAGCAAATGAGCAAGTGAGGATGTGTATGTTTTGTTCTTGTCTATGAGTATGATGTGACTATCTACTTGGGTTCCTGCTTTGACTTCTCAGTTATGTCTGAGATCTGGAGCTGTAAGGCAAATAAACTCTTTCTGCCTAAAGTTGCCTTGTGCTAAGATATTTTGTCACACCCACTGAAAAGGGAACAAGGACCCTTATAAGTCCTTAGATGCATTGTCATTTGTCTATGTTTTTCACTATGTCACTTTTTAATTTTAAATCTCATTTATTAGGGGGAAGAGGCTTTAGATTGACGGAGTGATGAAAAGATGAAGCATGGAAATCATCTTTCAGCTGACTCTGTTGTATGTTTTGAAATGCACGTGACCAGTATTTAAGCACTATTAACTTTCAGGATCAATTATTTTGGAAAAGACAAAATATTCTTAAACATATTGGAAATTCTCCCTATAAATTAATCTGTAGGTCTTTACCTAAGTTGTAAAATGGTCTTGTGAGAAAGAATAAAAAATAAGAAAAGTCAGATATCCTAACATGAAACATAAAATAAGTAATTCTCCCCAAAATAGTAATAACCCAAGCTGTAGAATCACAACACTGATTTCTTATTAATTATTGGTACCTCCAAAGTCTCTTCTTATTCATTTTGTGGAAACATAAAATCTTACCAACTCTTTGGGGTTTGAGTTGTAGCAACAGAAAGGACTAGAACAGATATTTTACTTTGGATTGAGAACCAAACGACATCTTAAGAAAAACATACATTTATTGCAATATCCCACGAAACTATTCAATTAAAACAATGGGTTTAAAAAACCAGTAGTTAGTTTAGTGCTTCGAACAGGCTTGTATAGGAAGCCACAAAGAGATCTTTCTTATCCCTATTTACTTGAATCAGAGAATCTATATTTATCTTACCTTTTTGTCTTTAGTTTAAAAGTAGTCCAAATGTTAGAAAGAACACAGGAATGGAAGTTCAGTAAGAAAACCAAGTGTTGGGTTTATAAATATGTCTGTGAGTAAGTCAGATTTATAGGGCATCTGAATTCCTAGTTTGTACATGGATATAAAAATCCTGTTTCTCTACTCAAAATAGAAAATAAACCTCCCTCAGCCCCAAGTCTCTGGCATGTCCTAGAGATGTCCCCTGCCCTGCCCCCCCACTGATTTCTGTTCTCTCTCCCTTGCTCTCCCTACACCTGATCCTCCTACCCCAAACCTCTCCCTATCCCCTTTGTCACCCAATTTAGCCCCTCCATCCACTTATGATATCTATTTTATTTCCTCTTCTAAGAAAAAAATGAAGTGTTCTCCCTTGGGCCCTCCTTATTTGGTTTCTTTGGTCTATGGATTGTAGCATGTGTATCCTGTACTTTATGGCTAATATCCACTTATCAATGAGTACATACCATTCATGTTCTTTTGGGTCTGTGTCCTCAGTCTGAATGATATTTTTTAGTTCGATCCATTTGCCTGAAAAATTCATGATCTCTTTGTTTTTAATAGCTGAGTAATATTCCATTGTGTAAATGAACCACATTTTCTTTCTCCATTCTTCAATTGAGGGGCATACGGGTTGTTTCTAGTTTCTGGCTATTACAAATAAGGCTGCTGCTATGAGCATAATTGAGAAAGTGTCTTTGTGATATGATGGAATACCTTTTAGGTATATGCCCAGGAGTGTTATAGCTGTGTCTTGATATAATGTGTCCAATTTTCTGAGAAACTGCCAAATTAATTTTCATACTGTTTATACAAGTTTACACTCCCATCAGAAATGGAGGAGTGTTCCCCTTGGTTCACAACCTCACCAGCATGTCCTGTCTCTTGAGGTTTTGATCTTTACCATGATGTGTGTAAGATGGAATCTCAGAGTCATTTTGATTTGCATCCCCCGATGACTAAGGACATTGAACATTTCTTTAAGTATTTCTTGGCCATTTGAGATTTCTCTGTTGAGAATTATCTCTTTAGCTCTGTACCCCATTTTAATTGGGTTATTTGGGTTGTTGTCGTCTAACTTCTTAAGTTCTTCATTGAGACCCATCTCATGGGCAAGAACCAATCCCTGGCATTATTCATGATGCTCTGTTATGCTTACAGATAGGAGCCTAGCAATAACTGAGAGGTTTCACTCACCAGCTAATGAAAAAAGATGCAGATACCCACAGCCAAATATTAGACAGAGCTCAAAGGAGTCTTGTTGAAGCCTCGGGGAAAGGATTGAGGGACCTAAAGAGGACAAAAACTCCACAGGAAGGCTAAAAGAGTCAATTAACTCAAACTTTTGGGGCCTCCCAGAGACTGAATTACAAACCAAAGAGAGAGCATGGGCTGGACATAAGCCCCCCTCATATATATGTACCAGATGTGCAGCTTCATCCTCATATGAGTCCCCCAACAAGTGGAGCAGGGTTAGTTCTGAACCTGTTGTCTGCTGGTGGATTCCATTCCCCTAGTCAGCTTGCCTTCTCTGGCCTTAGTGGGAGAGGATGTGCCCAGTCCTGCAGTGATTTGATGTTCTTGGGTGATACCTGAGAAGGCTCCCCCTTCTCAAAGGAAAACAAGAGGAGAAAACGGGGGAGGAGCTGTGTAAGGGAGACTGGAAGAGGGGGCAAAGGTTGGGATGTAAAGTATGTAAATAAATAAATTAATAAAAATACATTTAAAAGTTTATATGAGACCACCTTTTCCATATATTGCCTATCTCCACTTTTGGGCATATTACCAGATTCCTTCTAGTTTAATTTTTCCTTTGCTCAGTTAGGCAGTGGGTTTGTAAAGAACTTTCCATATCTGTGAGTCTATGATCTCGTACTGAAAGCACTCATGAGTAAAGTCTCTAACTTGCTTTTGTTTCCTTTGAAAGTAACACTTACTCATTAGGTGCTCGTGATTAATTTCAGAATCTGTCTTGCATGTGCAAGAAAAAAATATTTATTTGGCATGAGCAGGCTCATGGCCCTTATAAAATGAGGTATGGTATTAATTTATTAAGTACACAGCAGAGCATCAAATGGTAAGCACAGGAGAGTGGCAATCAGGAAGAATTATGAGAATCACTGCATGGTAAGAAATTTGAGCATAAAACTAACATTAGGAAAGAAAAAAAAAGTCTGCTCTGGAAACAAAGAAAAACAGCCTGTGCTATAATACTTATCATCTATACTGAAATCCTCACAACCCATACAAAGGAAAAATTGTAATAACACTGGGGCACTGCTGCCCTGGGCTGGCAGGTGTCTACCCATTTGATTACTTATTTTTCTGTAGCACAAAGCTTAAGCTTTGTGTATACTACAACTCAACTTAGGTTGGGCAGCTTACCTCTATTCCTGTCAGCACTGTTAAGAGGCATGTTGGCCTGTGTTAGTCACTGGTGTACCCCACACAGCTAGGGTAGTGTCCAGGATATTAAGCATTGTGAATGTGTTGTACAGGTGGTCCTGCTTACATTTTAGGCCTTAAGTAGATGAGCTACACACTCGTGTGTGTGTGTGTGTGTGTGTGTGTGTGTGTGTGTGTGTGTGTGTG
>NW_021620662.1:3209779-3231815 GCF_004785775.1 Grammomys surdaster
GTGTGTGTGTGTGTGTGTGTGTGTGTGTGTGTGTGTGTGTGTGTGTGTTTAGATCAGAGTTCTACATTGTAAGTTTTCCTCTGTAGCTCTCCACCTTAGTTTTTGAGATAATGTCTCACTGAGTCACCAGCTAGCAAGCTCCCAGGAGCCTCCCCTTTGCATATGTAGCCCCATATAATTTTATAGACGCTGAATTTTGCAATTAAGATGCTCTTGAAAAATAATTAGGTAAATAAGATGAAATCACAGCTATTTGGTGGCTGTTTTATGCTACTATGACAAGTACTTCAAAACAGAGACTGCTGGTTGTGATGCCACTTGGCAGCTAGGAAAATCATATGCAGGAGGATTATCACAAGTTGGAGGCTTGCAAGGATTTCACATTGGGTCAGCAAGATTGGCTTGCCCGGTAAGGGTGTTTGCAGCCAAACATGAAAACCTGAGTTCATCACATAGTGAAAGGAAAGAGTTGTGTTTTGAAACTGCTCCCTGACCTCCACATGTGGATATAGACAAACACACACACACTCACACACACTGTAAAAACAGTGTTAAGCAGAATAAAACATATCTACATGTAACTTATAAATAGAATGAAATACAGGAAAGGAGAACTATTAATAAATCTACTTCCTGTATTTCTTCCCCTTGAAACTCAAATCAGAGCAGCCTGCTTCTTGCCCACATCAAAGCAAACCAGTGGGCTGAGAATGAGAGCAGCGGAGGCTCCAGTCAGAACCTCTCGCCTCGTGTCTGAATGCAGTCTACAAAAAATGTTCTCTGAATGAGCAACAAACATAGAAAACCAGGAACAGGACAGGAAGATAAAACCACAAGAGAAGACAGCCACGACACTGACACATCCACTTCCAGTTTCCTTCCAAATAGTTCTTTTCCCAGAAGAGCACAGTAAGTTTTCAAGACATGTGTGTTGGTTGTGGCACAGAGATTGAAGAGTGATCTCTTCCTTTAGAAAACACGAATCTCCAACACAAATTCTGTAAGCTTTCAAATAGCATGCCTGGGACAAATAAAAAAAAAAAAATCCATCCAAATAAAGAGTGAATGAGACAAAAGCAAGAAAGTGGTGTCCTGAAGAGGCAAGTGAGCATTTTGAGGGCCAGTGATCATCTAAGCTGACTCACCAAGTCTCAGCATTTTTAGTATATGACTACACTATCTTCCAAGCTATGTAAAAATTCAAGCCCCAAAGGGATAATAATTATCAGGAGTACTGAAATTGAAAAAAAATTGTAAACAGAAAGGTCTCATCCTTGAAAGGAAATTAATAAAGCCAAGGACAAAACTAAGAGAGAAATCTGAAGTGTCCACACTGGTTGAAAGTCAAGAAAAAGAAAAAAAGTAGGAGAAAGGGACGGGGTTTCTGGCCATGCCACGTCACAGAGAGGATTTCAAACCAAGTTTTGTTTCTTATTACTAACAGAATTCCCAGGCAAATCCTTGGGAGGTTGCAGTAATAATTCAAATCACTTTCCAAATATTTTGTTGTCATTTATTCATTTGTTTCACAAATATTTACTGATAGAGTATCTCAGGATTTTTTTTTAATTGCTACTGGCTTTGGTAGAAGTGGGCTTTCCGGTAAAAGAAAAGTTACTAAAACACAACAACTCCATAACAGGATAACCATATTTTAGTACTTCACCTTCTCTCTCTTGAGAACGTCTGTTGGTAGAGCATGTGATATGGCCATACAAAGAGTCCACAAAGTCTGAAATAGAACATCCACTTCTGGGTATATGTCCAATGAAAATAAAATCAGTATACCAAGAAGACACTTGCCCTGTTCTTTGCATTGTGGCATTATCCATAATGGTCAGAATCTGGAATGGACTAAAGTGCCCATCAGTGCATGGCTGAGGAAAATGCCATGCATGTACACCAGGCTACGTAGCCTTCCAGTTCTATCACTTATGTTAACATAAATATCCTGGAAAATACGGTGCTAAGTGAAAAGAGCCAAACACAAAAATACCAACACTGATCTCACTTTTATGTGGACATCAAAAGAAAAAGTTAATTTGACAGAAGCTGAGAACAGAATGGAATTCGCCAGGGACTAAGACAGAGGGAAACAGGATGATCTAACTATCTATTGTACAAGATAGTAACTATAACTAATACTAATGTTTAGACCTGGTTGATTTAAAGCAGATCTTAATTAGGCTGACTACATAGGACTAGAAGTATTTGGGGTTAAAAACGAGGCCATATTTCATAATGGATATAGGCATCGATAGACTACTGGTATTCTGAAAATATACATTGGCTTCTTGGTTTCACCTTTTGAACTTCTGGAACACAGTGGTACAGGTTGGAACTGCCCGCTCCCTGAATAACTTTTTCCCACAACTAGCAGTGACACTGTTCCATTCTCTAAAGGTTAAAACAAAACATTACCAGCCCTCCTGGATCATTCACAGTTTGTGATTAAGTACAACCAAATTCCAAATGCTGTTTGCCTGACAAATGTCTTCCACCCAAACGCACAACCATCAAACCTGCCAACAACAGTAACCCAAGGCTGCTTCCATTACAAATTTGGTCTTTGCTTTAAGAAAAAAAATCGCTCTGATGTGTCCCAAGATAATGACCCACATAAAGCACTCTCCATGATTAGTAATGGCATTTGCTACATAGAGGGTGCCAGGAAGAGAGTCACAGGGATATCCATGGCCCACAGGGACAGAAAATTCTCCTGTGAACAGAATGCCTAATAGCTCATTCTTCAAGCTCTTCCGGGGGATCTGGGATGGTGAATGTGATGTCTTTTCAAAACAATCCACTAAATGCTTTTAGATCCCGTCTTCTGATTATGGCTGACCTATATATTTTTGGCAATGTTACTGCCCTATGGGCCTGACTATGACAGGCAGTTAAGGTTCTCAGTTAAGATGAATTTTGAAAAAGCCTAGATAAGCAGACTAATTTCCTACAAAGTATGTTCCTCTGATCTTAAAAATGTTAAGGGGACCATGTCAGTGAATTATTTTGAGCAAGGGAAATTTCACCTTCTACAGACCATGGGGCAAACAACTCATCCCCAGATGTTGTGTTACATGCCAGAGTAGGCATACCTTTCAAGCAGGAAGGGTGACTATGTACTGAGGCTGGGTGGAAAGGCAAACTAAGTACACTGTGTGTCCATGCAAACAATGACTGGCTTGCCATACCTGTGGTCATCACAAATAAGATAATGTACAATGTCTAGGTTGGATGAGAATGTCGTCCTGAAGGATAACTAGCTTGTATATACATATAACACAATATTAAAGTAAAAATGTATTCAGACCACTTCTCAGATCTGGTAAAGAAGTGAAAAAGACACCAAAACATTGTCTGGGCTTATAGCCTCATTTTAAAGCCAGAATATCTTCAATTGTCTCCAATGTTACTTGAAATCTTATATCTTCTAATCAAATATTACTTTACTTTGATGACAACAAACATAAGAAAAAAATAAGTGCTGGGCAATGGTAGCGCACACCTTTAATCCCAGCACTTCAATCCCAGGGAGGCAGAGGCAGGCGGATTTCTGAGTTCGAGGCCAGCCTGGTCTACAGAGTGAGTTCTAAGACAGCCAGGGCTACACAGAGAGGCCCTGTATCGAAAAAAAAAACAAAAAACAAAAAAAGAAAGAAAGAAAGAAAGAAAGAAAGAAAGAAAGAAAGAAAGAAAGAGAAAAAGTAAGTAATGACTGAAATACTTAAATTTCTAAAAAATTTAGATCACTGGGCTCCTTGTCAAATAAATAGTTACTGTGTTTGGGAAATAAAATGAACTTTAGCCATTATTTCAGAAACAAGGAAAGAAAGAGCAACAGGGTTAAAGAAACACCAGTGCTGGTGCAAAGAATGGCATATACCGAGTGCTCCAGCATTGGCCTCTCAGTCAGTGAAGTGGGGCTAAGTCACCCATAGATAAGATGCTCAAATAGACAGAGGGACATAAATCCTTGCAAAATGGGCACACTTGGCTGTTTCTGCTTAGTCTTCATGATAACCTTCCCACACTAGATGACTGGCAGTACTATGAAACTGGGGTCTTTAAAGATCCTGGGTTCTTGGTGAGCAGAGATGAGACTTATCCAGGTCTTGGCTAACAAAGCACCAGCCCATTTCAACACACAGTGGTGCCCTCTGGATGGTCGAACCTTGCCACACTCCTACTGTTGACAAAACATCACTATTTCTAAGCTTTCTAATCTGGGCTGTTAAATAGTTAAGAAGAAGTTTACCAGCAGAGGGCAAGGCTATCCCTAGATCACATACCTGTAGTGGAGTCAATGGTGAAGAGAGACGACTGATCTCCTGGGATGAGTTCATAAGCCACTGTTCCATATATTCCAGAATCTCTGTCACTGGCAAGAACCTTGATGATCTCAGTTCCTGGTGGGGTCTGTCCACTGATGCTTGTCACATAGGTCGATGGATTGAAGACAGGGTAATTATCATTCACGTCATCCACTTCCACCCGGACGAAAGCTTGGGCACTAAGTCCACCCTGTGAGATGAATGAAAGTGAATACAACTGGACTTCTGTGGACACAGGAATCCAATATAATTAACAATAATCCCAAAACAGACTTTGAAACAACAGAGTATAGTGTGGTACGGTATGGTGCCTGGGGGGAGGGCAAAGGGATGCTACTAAAATAAAATTACTAATAATGACCCTAAAACAGACTTCTGAAGAAACAGAACACATATATTCATATAAATCTGTCTTGGTTTGTTCTTGAGTTATGATCTCCTATCCATTATTATAGTAAGAAAATCTCATTAGGAAATGATTTGAGGAAGGGAAGCTATGGAAGAGACCTACACTTGTGTTATCTAGCAAAACAATGCTTCATAAGCAGGTGAAAATCTAGTACAAAGACCCCGAAGCAGTAGCATAGTACCCTGAGCTGGTCTGTTCAGACACAGAAGGAAGGCAAGGGCCTGGTGCTGGAGGATAGAGCTGGCTATGGAAATCACTGGGGTCACAGGAGGATGAGGGCTCTTCACCATCACAGTAGGGAGCATTGGGGAGTCTTGGGGGGTTCCCATGTTTGGAATAGACAGTGGGCTTAGTAAGAAAAGGGACAGCAAAGCAATTTGTCCTGCAGCAATGTGGTCTTATTGGACCCAACGGAACTTATGTCAAGTTCCTGAGGGCAAAGAGAGGATTGAAATTAGCCTATAATATCTGTGCCCCTGGGTGACCTGACTAGCCAACAACAGCTAGTAACCATTTCCACCCTAGACACTTTATTTGTTTGAGCATGGTATTCTTGAGTTACAGAACACAGAGAAATCAAGGTGCTCTTTGGCTTAAGGTTTCTTTCATGCTGGCTATCTTTCACAGTGCTGAAAGGCACTGTTCCCACTACCAGCAGAGAGAAGTGATCATCAGTCTACTGAGAAGTGAGCCATGTGAAGGACAGCAACAACCAGTCTGAAAAGATGTGCTCCTTGATGCAGTGATGGCATGAATGTTACGGGAGATAACTAACCACCTTCTGAGTGCACTTTATGGGATGCACCACAACTTGAAACCCATACCTGGCACCATTACTGGGGCCAGGAACCAGTGGTTAGATCATCTATAGGTTCTAGGGGAGAAACCTCTATCTACTATTACTTTGCTAAATTAGCATATCATTAAATTGACTCCTGATGACTTATTTTTACTGACTCCTGATGACTTATTGCAACTAAACCTCAGCAGAGAAGCTTCTTTTGCAGAAGATGGGGATTAAGAAAAGCCACATTGGTTGAGCTGTAGAAAATCAGAGACTTCGGAATGCTTGCCTCTACTCTAAACGCATCTCTATCACACCTCTCCCCCAAGGGTCAGAAATCACTGTAGAAGAGTAGACAGAAAGATTATCTAAAGAGCCAGAGACCATGGATGACTCCAACAAAGTGATGTTTTACAGACACAACCAAGCAGTTAGACATAAGAATTCACAGAGCATGTGATGGTATACACGAAACAATGTAAGCTTAATCCAGACAAAATTCCAGCAGAGAGAGGGGAAGTGAACATGAAACTCCACCCCTAGCCACGGAGCTATGAGTAATTGATAGTTGCTGGGAGAAGAAAAGTCCGTATTCCTAAAGGTGCAGGCCCTGGGAGTTTGACAATACTCCCAGCTAAAGGCTACATACCAAGGGTATATGGGCAGAACAAAAATGTACTTAATGGTTTTGGAGTTTGGTTTCTAAGAAGACACAAAGTTGTGTGGATAGGAAAGGTAGAGGAAGGGGTGGGTCTGGGAGGCATTGGGGTAAATATGTTCAAGATATATTATACAAAACTCTCAAAGAAATGATAAAGGTGGTATCTTCCCTCTGAGGCCTCATGGTTTGGAAATTCTGAGATTTCCTGGTTTCAGAAAGGTTAAACAGTGCATAAAGCAGCGGGAGGTGCGTCTCAGACTGTTTACTTCATGTTGGCTCCATCTAAAACCAAAGGGGAAGGAACAAATAAAATCGAGGGAAATCATCTCCTTGGATTTTCTCTGTTTTGAAGGAAAACATCTGTTCTTGCTTCCCGACACCATTTTCCATTTCTATCTGGCACATTTTGAGACTTTCAGATCTGACAAAAGTCCTTGGAAAGTCACAGCAGTGTAGGGGAGGAGGACAGTTCACTTGTGTGCCCCCCACCCCCAGCTCCTTTTCTTCTCTTAGCTGCCTTTCTCAGCTATGGAGGAAGGCATCAAAAAGAATGAAAAAGGAAGGACAGCTAAGAAGGCTTGGAAAGAGAAATGGGCTATGCAGCTGCTTGGAACACATGTGGAGGGGGCAGCCTGAGAAAGGCATTTCTGATAACTTAATCATGAATCTAGAAACAGCTCTTACTGCTGTCCGCTGTATACCATCCTTTGGGAATTAAAGGGGATTGAGAAATCCGTGGTTAGATATAATGTGATTTTCCATGTTCTGAGTTGAATGAAGCACCAGACTTCTACCAGTTATTGTTTAGAACGGGAGAAACAAAATAACTGGTTAGGATCATAATGAAAGTAATATGCATTAAGCCACCTGTCTGTGTGCTGATTCAGAAGGGCCTCCATCACTAGGATAACCTAAAGGAGTTCTGAGAGAGGTCTGGAGATGGGACTGCTACGCAAACAGACTGTAAGCATGTATGAAACAGACTGTAAGCATACACTTGCCATCTGCCATAGAGCCTATTGGGACTCCAGTGGCCTGGCTTCTTGTTTTTGTTTTCCCTGTTTTTTCTCCTAATATATTTGTCCTCAAGCTTGAGCAGCTCGGTAAGTTAAAAGAAGGACTGAGAAAGCAGGTAAGCAAAATAATGAAAAGAGAAAAGACAAGAAGAAGAAAATAACACAGCACCAGAAAACCCTCTATAACAGAAGTCTTGATTCATTGAGGAGCCTAATAATGAAATCCTGTGAAAACAATCAAGTGTTGGCTGGACAACAGAAGGCTTAAGCATACTGTCAAAAAACAAGGCATCTTCTGGAGGCAGAGTATGAGCTGTCAGTGTCTCATGTGTATAAACTCAGTGAGCACCTGCTGAATTCATCAGATGGGGAATTTCCTCATATCATAACCAACTATGAATGCTTTTGATGTATTTCACACATATTTCTTCTCCTTAGGTTGTTACAATCTCACTTTTTCTGGTTCCCATTTCTTTCTTCCTACTTCAATAAGAAACTAAGATACAGAGATGCCCAGGGACCAGCTCAGAGTATAGAAGTCTGTAGATCCATGAATATGAAGTTCATGTATCAGTCTTCCATAGCTTTTTCTGTCTTGGAGTGAAGTTACAACCGGATGGCTGCAGTCATGCCGAGCTCTGGGCCTGCATTCACTCTTGCTGAATCACATAACTCTCTTTGGAAGGAGCATGTTGGGAAATCAGCATCCCACAGGACAGAGCAGGAGGAGAACTAATCTAAGCAGTTAGTTCACTTCCCAAGACTCTGTAACAGCCTGTTTTCCAGCTCACGGAGACATCTCAATGCCAGTCAGAAGAGACTCTGAAACGTCCACTCTGAAGAGTGTCTCTAGATTCCTGGCAATTAGATATTGTATTGTCTTGAGCTTCAAAGTTGAAGGATAACTGTTTACACAGCAGCATGTACCTACTACCATAATCTCTGTATTAGCATTTCTCAATTTTACCTCTGCCTTGAACAAATAACTCATGGACTTACTTTAATTTTGATCATTTCACTTGTAAGGTTATTGAAAGAAACACCTGAGCAATCTACCTGAATGCCAGCCCCTTCAAGTTACAACGGAATTCAAATCCTTTACAAAAAAAAAAGTACAAGTCCTTTAAAAAAGCTCTAAGCTTGAAATCATCTACTATTGACTTAGAAAGCTACCAGTGCCAATTAGCACATATGGAAATTTTTCTTTCACTCTTTCTACTTTGGGAATTCTCTATTTTCTTTTCTTTGTGCTCTTGCATCCTGTGACTGTTAAATAGTAGAGTATTAATATCTGTCCTTCACAACTCTTACCTCTACTGAGCTGTGGTTTACTTAGTGAGCTAAGACAGAGCATTCCAGCCTAGATTTCATGCACAAACATGAAGAGTAATGAGTTCCTATCTTACTAAGGAAAGATCAGTACACTGGGTATCACCAAAGCCAAGCAAGGCAACATTTAAAGAATATTTTCAGAATAACTGGGAGATTGAATAAAATAGAAATAAATAGATTGAGAACCCAGGATATGGTACAGTTGTTCTGATAAAATCAACTTTCTGAGAGAGGTAGGAAGGAGAAAATGAAGAAAGTTGAAAAATGAAGTAGAAAGAGCTAGTTCAAATCTGTTTGCTATAGAATAGAGGGAAAAGAAAATGACTAAGAGGATATAAAAATTAAAAGGAGTTTGGTTCCAAAGGGAGAGGTTGCCATTATGTCATGTTTGCTGTAGGAGTAATCCAATAGAAATTGAGAAATTCAGCTATACAGGAAGAAAGACCACTACAGGGGTCTACTATGCTAGAGCAGGCTAGATGCATGACCCTGAGGCTCAGAGAGATTCACCTCTGATGCAAACAGTGTGATTCCTTAACACAAAAGCAGGCAAAGAGCACACGCTGATAACCAGGTAAGGGAAGAAACTGAATGGCTGGAAGAGAGAAGATTCCTCTCAAATACCGTTGTTGTTACTGTTGTGGTGGTTATTGTTATTGTTGCTGCTGCTGCTGTTGTTGTTTTTAAAACAGAAAAAGCAGAGTTCAGGTAAAATCTCTTTTACCAAAGAAATTGCAGGGAAGGGAATTTGCACTGGAGTGACTAATTATATGTAATACTTCAGTGATCTTACCAGGGAAGGAATTCCTGTCTGCATTGGAACCACTGAGCTAAGTGACAAGGGAGATAAAAGTGCTTATCAGAAGGTAATGTGCTTGGAATCAAGATTTCAGAGAAAGTGATGATCCTTGCAAATGAGAAATCAAAGAAGGAGGAGGCTAGTGTTGAGTGGCTCTGCCGAAATCTCAAAAACCTGGTAAGAAACATTGGTTGATAGAATTCAGATGCTGAAAGTCCTTCAAATGACCACATGTTTAAGGCTTAGTCCCCAGGGTGGTGCTGTTTGGAGGTGCTGGAGATCATTAGATTGTGGCGGGCTTGTGAAGGTCCTTAGGTAACTGAAGATGTGGTTTTTTAAAGGGTATTGTAGGATACTGGTTTATTTCTCTTTGTTTTCTCTAACATGAGGTAATGTTCCACTATGTGACTTTGCCATGGGTTTTTGATCTTTCATAAGTCCAAAGAATAGGGCCCCTCTAGCAGACTGAAACTTTCTAACTGTGAGCCACAATAAAATTTTTCTTTTTAAAAGCTAATCATCTTTAGTGTTTTGCTGTAGTGATGGATAGCTGACTAACAAAGTGGTGCACATGAAGAATATGAGATATGAGTGGAACCAAGTACAAAAGTGTTAAGTGATTGGGAGTTTAAAACAGCATGGAACAAACAGAGGTCTCTGACTATATTCTTCTTTTATTGGATATTTTATGTATTTACGTTTCAAATGTTATCCCCTTCCCTTGTTTCCCCTCTGGAACCCCCCTCTCCTATCCCCACTCCCCCTACTTCTATAAGGATACTCCCACTCCCACTCACCCACTCCCACCTCACTACCCTGGCATTCCCCTACACTGGGGAATTGAGTCTTCACAAGACCAAGGTCTTCTCCTATTGATGCAAGACAATGCCATATTTTCTACATATGTGACTGGAGCCATAGGTCCTTCCATGTGTACTCTTTATTTGCTAGTTTAGTCCCTGAAATCCCTGGAGGGGTTTCATTGGTTAATATTGTTGTTCTTCCAATGGCATTGCAAAAGCTCCTTTAGTCCTTTCTCTAACTCCTCCACTGGAGACCCCATGCTCAGTTCAATGGTTGGCTGCAAGCATTCACCACTGCATTTGTCAGGCTCTGGCAGTGCCTCTCAGGAGACAGCTATAATAGGCTTCTGTGAGCAAGCACTTCTTGGCATCCACAATAGTGTCTTGGTTTGGTGTCTGTATATGGGATGGATCCCCAGGTGGGGCAGTCTCTAGATGGCCTTTCCTTCAGTCTCTGCTCCCTACTTTGTCCTTGTATTTCCTTTAGACAGGAGCCCTTCTGGGTTAAGAATTTGGAGATGAGCGGATGGCCCCATCCCCCAAATGGGGGCCTTGCCTAACCTCTGGATATGGTCTCTACAGGTTCTCCACCCTTTATTGGGCTACATTTTTGAAGCAGGAACTCCAAGATTGAGTTGGTTTTAATGGAGAAAGAAATATATACAACTTAGAAATTGTGGTGGTTTGAATGGGCCCCCATAGGCTTGGATACTTGGTCTTCGGTTGATGGAACTCTTTGAGAAAAATCAGAAAGTGTGTCCTTGTTGGAAGAAGTATGTCACTAGTGTTGAGCTTTGAGGTTTTAAGAGCTTATACTATTCCCAGTTAGCTCTCTGGCCCTGACACTTGTGGATGAAGATGTGAGATCTGAGCTGCTGATCCAGCGCCATGCTTGTTAGCCTGTTCCCAATACTCTCTGCAGTGATGATCATGGACTCTAACCCTATCAAACCAAGAGCCCAAATTAAATGCTCTTTTTCTATAAATTGTCTTGGTCCTAGTATTTTATCGCCATAGAATAACTAATAGAGCAGTAACTAAGACAGAAAGGCAGCCATCTAGCCATCTTCAGACTACAATTACTGCATTTCTTAGCCTTACCGAGTAGGAAGGATCAGTATTCCCCAGTCTCCAGTCTGCATTTTCCATCATAGGGAGAAGATAAAAGAACAACCAGAGACCTATTGGAGTTTGTGAAGAATTTGCTGAGTGACGATAAATGAGTTTGAAGAGAGATGTGGAAAATGGGATATTGATTCAAGTTAAAAGTTGAACTGAACAGGTTGGGTGAGAAGGAGGGTAATGGCCATGGGGAAGCTTAATCTTTCAGAGATGAAAATGAAGAAGAATGACGTTAAGACATGTCAGACGCAATCCTTGTAATATATGAATGAATGGCTGGAAGGACATTTTAGGTTGGCCCAATCACCTTAGCTGGCACACTGTGTAAGGGCACAGTCCTCAGATAAATTGAGCAGTAATCAATGAAACAGAAGACTAGAATAAGAAGCTGAGTATGGGGCTAGAGAAGTGATCCAGTGGTCTCTGAGGCCACTTGCACTCACATGCATACACAGACACAGACACAGAATATAGATAGATAGGTAGATAGATAGATAGAGAGAGAGAGAGAGAGAGAGAGAGAGAGAGAGAGAGAGGCTATATATATAGTCATATATATACATATATATATACATATACATATATATATACATATATATGTATATATATACATATATATATACATACCACCTGCAAATATATATGTATATATATACACACACATACACACACACACACACACATATATATATATACACACACACATATATGTGTATATATACATTTAAATAGATCTTAAAATGACAAATAATTGAACACATTTAGACAACAGGATAATGTAGGCCAGTAGAACATAAACAAATACTCCTTTTATTCAGAAAGCTTGTGTTTGGGATTCCACCTGCATTATATACACCATGGATCCCAACTCGAATAGTCAGCTCTTATCATGAAGACACAGGGTGGTGAGGAGCTAAGCCAATTACTCTCTAGAGTGTTGTCTGTCAAAATCCTTCCTTAAGCCTCAAAGTGGGAGATGGAGTAGAAATCTTTTTATTTTCCAGATGTACATTTCAGCTATAGAATTCAGGATGCAGCAAACGTGCAGAGAGAATGATAAACACGTGCCAGAAACTGAGGGCTTTGTCTATGAAAATGTATCAGAGAAAGGAATACAAAGCTTAGACAGAAGGATGGGATAATTAAATTGTGGAGCTAAATTGTAGACACTAACTTGAATGCCAATCCAATTAAGTGGTTCCATTATATAATTTCATAGCATCCTCCGTGTGTGAGATAAATAGCAGGCACTCCGACGGCAGCAGAAAGAGGATATCTTAGATGTGGTGTCAGCAGAGAAGGAGAAGCGACTGCACTAAGACTATATTGGCAGTCATCACAGAGATGAATGGAGCAGGAGTGGAGATGCACAGAACATCTAGGGCGCTTCCTAAGAAAAATTATTCTATCAATAGATAAAATCCTCTTAGGAACCACCTGCAAATGGATTCTTGGCAATTTTCTACCAAGGACACGCAGGTCATTTATTACAAAGTGAAAGACTCCAAGAGAAAACTACAAATTGTCAGAATGATTCTCAATAGCTGAGGGACATGTGCCAAGGCTGTTTATTGTTTAAATAAACTCATTATGGCCGGAATTACCATTAGCTTGAACCTAAGATATTTTACCTGACTTAATTATCCTGTGAGTGCAGTCTAGATTGTTTTTAGGGGCTACCTATTTAGTCACTGACAATTTTTATCTCCATCGTTACCAACCTTTTTGATGACCTGGTTCAGAGCATTTTATGCTGCTGTCAACACTGTGCTGAGTGTGAAAGATGTAGCGCTCACCCTGTTGGAACCCAGTGCTTCTCTATCACAGGACTTCATAAACATTGTGCAGTAACACAGGCTAACCTGACATATTCACATGTGTATATCTGCTCACACACACGTATATATGTATGTAATATGTGCACATGGACACTCAGGCAGATGCTCACATACTGCACTGATAATGCTGAGGACTGGGGTGATCCAAGGCTTTCCCTGATGTTCTGATATGTGGAGAAGAAACTCAGTTCCTTGTCTGAAGCCAGGAACCTGCTTGGAAATTCCAGTAATAGCCAGGTGCCCTGGGAGATTCTCCCTGAGGCCCTGATGTGTAGAGAAGGAACACAGTTCCTCTTCTAAAGAAAGAATGTACTTGGCAGGACTGCTAAAGGCCTGTAGATGCTCCGTGGAGTATCTGCTCAGATCCTGGGAACACACCTGTTCCCATCAGTCCCAAGGCTGCTCTGTGCTAGGTCCTTGATGCCCTTGAGATTCCTTATTCCCTGTGCTGCATTCTTTGATTAGCTACACACTGGCTTCTCCCATTGTGTGACAGCTTCTGATGACTACATCCCATCTTGCCTCTGGAAATCGTATAGGAGATCGTGTACTTCTTAATAAGCTTGCTTACATGAGCCATCAGCTTGTACAAGATCTTCTGATCCCAAACAGTCCTATCTTCTTTATATTCTCATCTCCTGTCCTTCCTGCTTTGGACTTTATCATTGGAAAAGGAAAGGCTAGTCCAAATGAAGCAGTGTTGCTTGTTGTCTATACACACTGAAGCTTGTATGAGGAATGTTATAGACAGTTTCAGCCTTAAGCTGGGTCAAATTAGGAAGCTGTTAGAAGCCTAATAGCTCTAATGAGCTACTTCCAACCATGAGAAGATAAAGAGACTTAGAGGGCAAGAACTCTGTCCTATGACTTTGCCAAGATGAAATGTGTCCTGAGACTACGGACTGGTTCTTTTAGAGGATGAATAATTAAATGACAAAGACACTTGTTTATGTCGTGAACTCAACATCTACAAAATCAGAAAAGATATCTGGAATGAAGTTGAGCTTTGTGGCTGGGCAGTGGTGGCGCACGCCTTTAATCCCAGCACATGGGAGGCAGAGGCAGGCGGATTTCTGAGTTTGAGGCCAGCCTGGTCTATAGAGTGAGTTCCAGGACAGCCAGGGCTATATAGAGAAACCCTGTCTCGAAAAAACAAAACAAAAGTTGAACTTTGTAATCAAGCTGTGATGCATGATGTGCCCTAGGCTGTGGTGATGGTTCAAGGGAACGGACACCCAGTGACCTTTGATGGGGTGGATGCATTTCTCGGTGAGGGCGATTCTATCTCTACACAGATGTCTCGTTTTTTTTCTGGCCATCAAAGCCTAAGAGGAAATCAAATTAACCTTGAAAGTCAGAGTGGCCACTAGATGGGCACCTGGGAGACACAAGAAACTCTTTTCTGGTGATTTCCATGACAGTACAACAACATGTATACTTTGAGCCAGAATACACTCACATGGAGCAAGCTATTTACCCAGAGGACTGGGCTCATATATAGATGGGGCTAACAAATGTCTGTCACTATGCTTCAGCACTTTCAATACGTATGGGAGCCACTGGAAGCACATGTTCAGACAACCACCATGTTTCCAGATGTAGTTTCTCCTCTGAGAAAGAAAGCAGCAACTAGTAGGTAAAGACAGGTTACAACTTAACTCTCAATCTGTCACCCGGTGTTCTGGCAGTCCTGACTCAGAGCCATGGGCTACAAATCTTGTATGGAAAGGGAAAGGCCCTAGAGGCTGTCTTCTGTAGTATCAGATCCTTCTTCGAATGAGTAATGAATGTGGGACAGCCAAAATCTCCTAGGTCAGAGAAGAAAAGAGAGAGCCTAGGCAGAAGTGGGGGAAGGAGAAAGAGAAAGAAGTGGCCAACGTTGACAAGTAGCAAGCAAGACAAATGGTTAGGGAACAACACCCTGAAGTCCACTCCTGGAGGGGACCAACATGATGGTCTCAAAGGATGGGATCTTTAAACACATGCTCACCCATTCAAGGAAAGGGAAGGTGAAGACGGCTCTGAGCAGCAAGAGCCACGAAACCTGACTTTCACTTGAGATGGTAGTAAAGATAAGTACATTTTAATTACAAAAATAACGGCATATTTTTATAAAGTAAAATAAGTAAAGCACAGGAAGAGCTTATTTGTATGATCTCATTTACATGGGAAATATAAAAATTAGTTCATAACGTAAGGGAAGGATGCTGTTTACAAAAGGTTGAGAGTCATGAGAGGGATGGGGAGGTGATGCGACAAGGCTTATCACTGGGGTACAAGTTAGAGTCAGGCAGAAGATGGTACCTCTGGCGTGCTTTACACAGAGGAGTAGCTATAGATAATGCTATCTAGCACATATTTCATAAAGCCATAAGAAATGTTTGAGGAGGTAAGCATAGTCAATCTGGTTTTTTAAATATACAATGTATAAAAGCATTAAAATATTTAATGTTACCTCATTAGTATGCTATTTTTATAATTTATGTTTCAGATGTTAAAATACACTTAGTTTGAAAGAGTATTTGTAGGACTATTTGTAATACCCTAAAATAGACCATCCATTGTAGAACATATAAAACTATGACTTATTCACTATGTACAACAAATCCATAAGAATGAGGGAATTAGTCACATGCAACAGTATAAAGGATGTTCCCAAGTAATGCTCAGCAAAGAACATGGAAACACATGTATGCTTCCATTCAGTGGAAGTTAAAAAGCCAGCTTACTGTTAGACGTCGGTAGTGTTAACTGCAGAAGAGTCATGAAAGAGATTGTTAGTTTGTCTGCTTCCTGGAATGTGCCTACATTTCAAATATCCACTGAGTCACACATTTGTGATTTATGTATTGTTCTAGATCTGTTTTATCTGGCAGCTTAGGAGGTTTTATTTTTATATTGTTTATTTGCTTTCTTGCTTGCTTGCTTTTTGCATAGGAAAAAAATCAAAGTTTCTTCCAGTATGCAAAGCTCTGTCAATGTGTACTTCAAAAATGATCACTTGGGTTGGAGAGATGACTCAGCTGTTAGGAGCACTGGCCAACCTTCAAAGGATCAACATTTGTATCCCAGCCCCCACATGGCAGCTCACAACCATCTGTAAATACATAGAGTTTTAGGGGGACCCAATGCCCTATGTTCTTTTCTGGTCTCTGGAGGCTAAGACATGTACAAGGTACACAGACATACATGCAGGCAGAAAAACCACACACATAAAATGAAATAAAAAGAAGTTTAAAAAACTATAAGGTCAGCACTGTCTTGAATCTATCAAACATATAGGATCAAGATTTTATATGCAAAACAGGAAATAAACATCAGTCACCTTTAGGATCAGTTAGAGCATCAAATGACCAATTCTAAAAACTGGAGAGGGAGAAGGAGGGAGGGGGGAAGGGAAAGGGGGAGGGGGAGGGAGGGGGAGGAGGGAGGGAGAGGGGGTGGAAGTGGGAGAGGGAGAGGGAGAGGGAGGGAAGGAGGGAAGGAGAGATTGTCTTCCCCTTCCCGTTTGAATTATTTTTCAGGGTAATAAATGGCTGACATAATAACATTAGAGCTGAAGTGGCTCATATAGTAAATGCAAAAGGAATAACAGACTTAGGGAAAAGCCATTCTGCTGACACGATAGGAAATACAAGGCACTAAAGAAACCTGAAACCACTCACAGGCTCCTGTGCTGAATGCCAGTGCACAGGGAGTAGTGAAGATAAAAGAGAAAATTAAAACAATCCAAAGAATGCAATCAACCACATTCGCCATGTGGAAAATATACGGGACAAGTGACCTGATGTTAAAAATGCCATAGGAAGGGAAAGACCAAGGTGGGAACTTGGGGGTTATATAAATCAAATTAATGTGTGGTTTCCCTTAAAAGTGAATCCAAACATACCAATTATTAAAAGATATAATTAGATCATCCAGAGCCTTTAGCATAGCGTGGATATTAGATACCATCAAAGATTGATCCATCATGTATGGTAGCTATGCCTCATTTAAAGTCATTATCCATTAGAAATATTTATTGATGATAAAATAGCACTTGGTCTTAGAGGGAAGTGGTGGTAAGGTGGAACGTGGTGAGCTAACAGTCAGCAGGCACGGCCATGCTTCCACGTGCTCACTGCGGCTCTCTTTGGAGGGTGTTTGACGTTAGGGCCGAAAGGCTTACCCCATCCTTAGCTTTTACCAGCAGATCAAAGGTGCCCGGATCCCTTTCCCTGTCTACATCTTGGGACACACAGATGCGGCCATCCTGAGGGTCGATCTGGAATGCTGGAGGGGCTTCATAGCTTTGGAATCCATCATAAAGAGAATACTCGACTAAGCCGTAGAGCCCTGCATCTGCGTCCGAGGCTTTTACCTGTAAGACAGGAGGGAGGTTAGTGAAACTCTACACATACCACCAGTACATTAGCTTAGCATGAATTATGATGCTTTGCACAGCCGAGTGGATCCCAAGGTTGCTCAGAAAGCAGAGCTTAGGATTAGCTCTCTCCTCTCCTGTTCTTCTGCCTGACAAGTCTTGGGCCTTTTTCCTTCTCCAATGGAGATCTCTCCTTTTCACATTCTTGGCCCACTCTAATTAAAAGGTCAAGGTCTCAGGGTCCAGCTCCACACAATCTTACTTCCTTTCACTATATCTGAGTGATCTTGTCTAAGCGCAAGGATTTATAAACATTCATATGGCTACAAAAACCTACAAGACATCTGCTGTTTCCCTTAATGTGCTAACCCAGTCTGGGAGCAGCAACATGAACACACAAAAGAAGGTAGGGGTGTGATTTCTAGAAAACCAATGTCAATTTAAAATCCAACTTAGAGTTGTTGGCCAGGTTTCTACCTGGAAGGGATGTCCCGATCAGAGCCCTGAATAACTGTGCTAATAGGTACTAGCTAGCTATGCACCTCTTGTCCAGGGTGCACACAGGGATGAAATGCCAGCTACCCTTTTCTCGTTAAAGCAGGTGCATGGACATATGGCTGTGCCTGCTCAGGGAAAGTGTGCTTGTTCTTATTCCATACATGATAATTTTGTTGGCAGTCTGTGGTCAGTCCACCTAGACCTACACAAACATTTTATTTTTAACTAACTATATTACACATACCATAGACACTCCTTATGCAAGGGGATGAAGGCCAAACCAACCCCACAGTGAGTGCCTGAAACCACTCAATGCCAAATGTTAAACTCTTTTCTATATGCGCATGATAGTGATCATGCAGTGCAATAAGGAATTAACAATAATAACCAATAACCAAGTAGAGAAGATGTACTATGGTCAAGGGGATGATTTATTGCCCTTCATAGGAGGGAAACTATCAAGATTCCATTACAAATACTAAGAATAACCGTTAAAAATTTGTATTTATTTCTAGAATTTTCCATTAACATTTTCAGACCAGCTGACCAGAGATAAGTAAAATTACAGAAAAGGAAACTACAGATAAATTGAGAGAGGCTTTGGGTAATGAGACACACAACAGACTATATAAAATGTCAAACTCCTAAACCTGCAGGCTCATGATTAATTCCTTTGATTTTTTTTAACCCAGTTAACAGCAACAGTAAGCATCTAAACAGCATTTACTATAAAAGAGGCATTTTTCATCAGTGTAAGTGAGCCCTTGATCCCTTGATTGCCACATTTTCCAAATGATGCTACACACACACACACCCTAACAGGTTCAACAACCAGTTCTCCACCTGCCTACCCTTTACAACATGCTGTCTTGAGTATGTGGCGTTGGGGGTGTTTGAGTAGCATACTTTAGTGTTTTTCAAAGGAATCCATCTGCCATCTTAATTAAAACTCAGAGAACAGGCTCCATGACAACGGGCTACCTGACCCTCTTCCTCTTTCTTTGTGTCCTTTGCATCTATCTTCACATCATCTGTCTCTCACTTTCTGGCAAAATCATTCATCTTCTGCAACCAGCTAACACATTTCTAAGTTGTACTTTTCACTAGCTGGATGGAACCTGAAAACCCACAAAGTTCCCGGCTACAAAGGACTCATATCCAAACCCATTCTGTCTGTTCCATGCTGATGGCTTGTAATAACTGAGTAACCTCTGGTTCCCAAAGACAACAAATACATCCTCTAGGGCCATGTGGTCTTCTCGATAATTTTGGCTGCATTAGAATACAAATGTAACAAGCGGAATTCTAAACTTCATCGTCAGCCTTTAATAGTGTGTATGGCCAAGTATTTTGGCTCATATGAAAACATGGTCCCTGTTCCCACTTTATGGCTTTTTCTCATGGGGACTTCTGGCAGAGAAAATTTTAAGGGATCCAAAGTTAGAAAGAGTACAAGACTCATTTTGTGTTAATGGTTCAGAATCTGAGCTCAGAACCATAAAATGAGAGTGTGCACTCTCTGCTCTCCACTACACCCCTAGAAATACTTACCTGCTGTTCTTGCAATATAATCAACCTCCTGGTAATGGATCTTGGTTGCCTAGAACTACCTTAGAATTTTTATGGGGCTTGCAATGCCCAGTACCCATTGACTGATGGGACGAAGGGGTAGACAATTTGAAAAACAGAAAATGCAAGCTGCTTCCTCAACACCTTAGGAAAAAACCCTGATAAGTTAAGAAGCAAGACGACAATGCCTCCCTGGAGACCACCACTGATATCAAAGCAGAGAAGTGCTAGTGCTAACACAATCTGGAGTCTGAGCAGAAAGTTTAGAAGACATGGGAGGGAGGACAGCATCTCTGGATTTCTCCTGGAGCTGAGCCCAGCATACCCAAGCTCCTCCTTGACCCTCCATGACAACTCACTCACTCTTTCACACTCAAAGTTGATGGGTTTAAATTCATTCTAACTCATAACTATTCTCATTGAATTTGATTTTCCACAGATATCATCGGGGCATTAAGGAACTTACAAATTATGAGCACCCTTTTCCTGTGATTAGCTTCCTGGGAGCTAGAGAATTCTTATCAGCCTCTTCATATTAATGTTGCATAAGGATTCCTCCCTAAGAACAAGTCCTCCAAACAAGAGAACATGGCCCTTGTGGGGTTTGGCTGAAAAGTGTCTTGAAAGCAGAAACTTCCCGTAAGTCCAAACACGCATTCATACATGCAACTGAAGGCAGACACGACTTTTATCGTTCACTTCACCCTCATCTTCCAATCCAGCCATCGTGCTTGCGAAGACCACATGGTTTTAAAGGGTGTATCTGTTTGGAAGTCTAGGTTTTTTTTGAGATCGTTAGCAGCTGTAAGAAATGGACCTGTCTGCATGCTTCATACCAAGAAAGCCCCCTTCTGTGTGAGAAAGTCTTCTCCTCAACATCAGTGGCCAGCCTCGCAATAAATCACATTTCTAGCCATTCACATTAGCAAAAGATGGAGAGTGACATCCTTGTTGTTACTAATATTCTTTACCTGCTGATTTAGATGGGTGACTTTTTTTTTTTTTTTTAGAAAAACCCCAGAGTCCCTTACTAAGAGGTAAGGAATCAGAGAAAACCTTTAGATAACAACTTTAGGTGAAATTTAAAACTAAACAATTCATCTAATTTTTCCTCTACAACCTACAAAATTGCTTCCATGGGCATATAGCAGGTCTTTTGGAAGAAACCAAGATCTGACATTACACGTGCATCCACAGAACTTCAAACAGAAAAGAAAAAGGAATCACAAAACAAATGATTACATTTGAAGCACTTAGCTATCTACTGATCCCACATCTAAGCCAAGATAGTAATCTCTCAGCAGAAGTTAGATCCAAGGTTGAGGACCACAGTGACGCACGCATGTCACTCTCTGAACACAGTTTTGGCAGGTTCGCTAACAGTGAAGGCTGCCTTGCCAAGTCTTTAAAAGCAATGTTATGGGTTTCCTCCCTTATGTTCTGAAGCATCCATCAGCCACAGCTAATCATTTCACCTCACTGAAAGACATCCCTTACAGTCTGGCATGCTCTCTCCTCCCTGACGCCCCTCAGTTACCCTGCTGGTTCTGTGGTCTTTTCCAGGTCTTTGGATGCTGAGGCAAATGCTTACATATTGAAACTACTTCTCTTTTCAGTTCATATTAACTACTTAGAATGCTGATCTCAAAAAGATACGTTAGTGTCCTCATCCCATAGGACCCTGTAAAATTGCATTATAGGATCAAAGAGCCACCTTATATGGCAAAACGGAGTTGATTTAAAGATTTTGGGAAGTGACATTTATCCTTGGGAGTGAACCTTAAATTCAGTGACAACTGTCCTGTGATAGGCAGACGCTGACCTCAGACAGAAGAGGGACTGGTGGTATGATGCCAGAGGCAGAGGCTAAGGTCATGTGGCTACAAACAAGAAAGCAGCAACAGCACCAGACAGTGGAGACAAAGAAAGGACTCTTCATACATCCCTTGGAGGAGCAAGGCCCTTCAGAGCTGGGGTTTGCCATCACTGGAAATGTGAGAAACAATTATTTTTGTTGTTTCAAGCCATCAAATGATGATGATGTGCAACAGCACGTTCCGGAAGCTAACATGCTCCCGGAAGCTGACTCACTCCCGAGTGACCTTCCCAGAATCACTTCTCCTCAGACACTGTAGTACAGATTCTGATTTGTTTGTTGATAACACTGTCTCTTCCCTGCTCGGATTTAAGCCCAGTGGCATGTGTGACATTTACCTTGCTTCTTGCTCCATCTTTGGACACCACAACACTGGTTCCCTATTCACACAGAGAGAAACCATAAATCCATCTTGCATGAAAAAGATGAATCAAATGTTGGCTATAAGATATAAGCACGGGGTCAGCCAGATGGGTTAGTGGATAAAATACCTTGATAACAAGCCTGAACAACTGAATTTGAGCCCCAGAACCCACATGGTTGAAGTAAGGAGAGAGCAACCTTGGCATGAGTTCATGCACACACACACACACACACACACACACACACACACACACACACACACACACACA
>NW_021620662.1:3231825-3253120 GCF_004785775.1 Grammomys surdaster
ACACACACACACACACACACACACACACACACACACACACACACACAGAGGCACACAGTGTAAAGCAAACAAAAAACTAAAAGGATACAAGCACAAAGCAAAGTATGGATGCAGCAGGTGTGTGGAGTGTGTGTTTCAAGACAATTGGTCTACATAGTATGTTCCAGGCCAGCTGAATTTACTTGTCACATAGCCAGATTTAGTCTCAAACATGAGGTTAATTAATTAAATAAAGTAAGATGCAAAAATTCTTAAGAATAATTTTCTTTACTGTTCTACTTGACCTATGGGGGAATAAATATGAATAAAATATTTTATAACATGTATTAACTCTCAATAAGGAACAATTTTTTGATATTAATTTAATTTCTAATTATGTGTATGTTTATCTCTGTTTAGGTTTGTGCACATGGATGCAATCCTCACAGAAGCCAGAAGAGGAAGTAGAAAAATCTGGAGCTAAAGTTTTAGTTGGTTGTTTAGTTGGAGGTTTAGCTTCCTGATGTGGATTCTGGGAATGGAATTGAATTGTATTTAAGAGTATTTCATGACTCTTAACCATTGAGCCATCTCTCCAGCTACAAAGTTTTCATTTCTAAAACAATCTATTAATCTAACACAGAGCTCTCAGACTAAAACCCATCACAATGTTACAACTAAAATCAGACAGACAAAAGACAAAACTCCCAAGGCATGTGGAAGAGACTGGAAACAAAACAAATTTTCTTACATGACTTTTAAAATGCATTGTCAAATATGTTGATACGAGCTATTAGATTTGGTAAATTGAATAGGCTCTGGTTATAGGCAAGAAATTATTCTGATATGTTTTATTGCCTAAAATGTACAGTAAAATCAAGGGGCTACTAATTCTACTGCTTATTAATTGTCCTGTGTCACACTTCCCAGACAAATGGGTCAGGAGGGTGACTTGGCCTGTGCCTTTCTGCAAAACCCTGGAAGCAACACAGTCTATAAAAAGAACTGGCAGGCAGATCAATGAACCCAAAAGCAAGGTCTGTGACAGATCCTGGTAAGACTAAATTTTTCTGTACAATTACAAAGGAAACCACCAAGGAATTTGGGGTTATCCACATAATTGCTAGAAAAATTGGCAAAGCACATGGAGGGAAAATAAATCACGTTTGATATTATCCTCATGCTGAAGCAAATTCTATACAGATGTTAAGTGCAAATAATGAGATCATTTAATGTGTAAATATGTATTTGGCTGAGCCTTATACTGGAGAGAAACTTGAAGGTAAAGGGGATTTCACAAATAAACAAAATAATAGACTAACATCACAAAGGAAAAAGGTCAAAACAATGATGCACACATGCACACACACAGGCACACACACACAGAGGCACACACACACACAGAGGCACACACACACACACACACACACACGAGTGCGTGTATGCGTGAACATTACTAATTACTGTCCTTAGTCTAGAAACAGGTCTTAAAAAGGAAAATTATATAGATTTCCCAATATGAAAGAGAGAAAAAGTACACCAAGGATATGAACAAACAAGTCACAGAAAGATAAGTATCAGGAGACTCAATTTCACTAACAATCAAATTAACATAAAGGGAAACACTTTGTGCTGCAAATTGGCAACCATTAGAATAGTAAGTGGTAGAAAAAATGTATCAAATAGCCAGTAATTTCTATAGTCTACAAGGAGAATAACCTCTTCTATAATGTAACAGTGCTAAACATTTTTACACATCAAAAAGTATCTATTTCTGTGATTCCATATACTTCTAGACTATGTAAAAAGTACATGCACCAAAAAGTAAACTATAGCATTGTTCTAGAATCCAAATGTCTAACAATAAATTACTAAATTATAATCCATACATAAGATAGAATTTAAAGTAGATATTAAAACTGTATATAAAATATCTGCATTTTCCTTATTTTGTTTTCCTTTTAAAAGCCAAGTAAAAGTAATATTTAAAATATAGCACTTTTATAAAAAACTATCTCCAATGAAAAAATAAATTTTCAAAAATCACAACTGTGAGATGACTCAGTCAATAAAGTTCTTGTGTGCATAAAGACCTGAGTTTGCATCCCAGCACCCAGGGAAAACCAGCAGTGGCAGCCCATGCCTTCGATCCCAGCATTGGGGAGGCAGAGACAGGAGGATACTGGGGGCTTGATAGCCAGCCAGTCTTGCTAACGAGTGATCTTGCTAACGAGTGAGCTTCAGGTTGACTGAAAGACTCTGCTTCAAAAAAAAAAAAAACAGTGGAAAGCAAGAGACAATGACACCCATCTTCAACCTCTGGCCTGCACATACAAGAACATACACACGTACACACATGCACACACACACACACACACGTACACGTACAGACGTACAGAGAGAGAGAGAGAGAGAGAGAGAGAGAGAGAGAGAGAGAGAGAGAAACACTGAATGTTAGATGATCAATGGAAACAAATGAATTTTGTTTTGTGTGTAATTCAGTATTTTCTGACTTTTGAAAACTAAAAGTAATTCCATAGAAGCATGACTGTGGAAGAAAAGGTAGGCATGAAACATTAAACCTAAATAAACTGATACTTGGCAAGTACCTGCCCTCTGTCTATTTGACCAAAGTGAGTGTCTCTTCCAGCATCTTATCCCTGAAAAGCCGCTAAAGGATGGGTGTGAAAGGAACACAAGCCTGATAACTTTGGCATCTCTTTGTTTGCTTTTTGAGGCTCAGGAGAATGAACCCAGAGGTTCACATGTCAGGTAAGTACTCTACCATTGAGGTATAGCTCCACTGACAGTCTTTAGAACAGCATGGCTGGCATGCCACCAAGAAAGCACCTCCTGCCTCCATGTAGTCATGCTCCAATTGTCCTTTGGTCCTTACACTGTTCAGGGTGCAG
The DNA here is from genome assembly GCF_004785775.1 of Grammomys surdaster. Classification (NCBI taxonomy): domain Eukaryota; kingdom Metazoa; phylum Chordata; class Mammalia; order Rodentia; family Muridae; genus Grammomys; species Grammomys surdaster. The sequence continues at coordinate 3,234,717 of NW_021620662.1, forward strand.
GGGGACTTCTGCCTCTCCTACATTCTAGAACCACAAAGAGGCATATTGGAGAATTCAGTGTTGGACTTGTAACAGGAGACGAAGTATTGAACGGAAAAAGAAATTAAAAAAAAAAAAGTACAATGAACATTTCTCAAAGGCATGGCCAGGTTTATTTTTGTATGCCTATACACAAGTCAAAGGACAGGCCAGAGGGGAAGCCCAAGCAGGAACTCCCCTGACTTCTCAGCACCTTCCTGATACCAGATGGGTTGGACAGAACAGCAGGAATCCAAAGACAGTGTGACTTTTCATGTCCCCAGCGAAGGACAAGCACCAGATACTTCTCTCTCTTCATTCACCTGTGCTTCCAGTGACAATGGCAGAGCCAAAGGGAATGGGCCACCACATGGTGCTGTATGACCTGCTGAGAGCTAAAGTTTCCACAGGTGCCCTAGCTCAGGACAGAAGGCCACGTGTATGTTATGTAAAATTTACTATTTTCACAAAAATATAAAAATGTGAATAGCATGCCAAATGCTAGCAGGTGTTCTCTCTTGGGGCAGGAGCATGGGAAATGTTCATTTCTTAAAAGATATTTTTTGTACAGTTTTATGGAGATCTTTTCCATTTATAGACCCAAATTAGCTCCTCTGTTCTGTGAGTCTTAAGACCCATCCTCTCCCACTCTACCCACAAAGGAGAGCCTGAAACACCTGTAAGGTCCACAGTGAAGAGCTGAATTCTGGAAATTTCCCCAGAGGATTTGTGTTTATGTTTCTCTTTGGGGGATGAAGATCATAAATTTGAATCATAGCTTTTAGGCCTGCTGCTCCTACGTGTATTTTGAGAAGCAAGGAGGCACCCCAGGTTTGAGCACAGAAGTCCTCACCCTAGAAGGATGTAGTCCAAGAAGGAAGTAGACTCTGTCGGCTTGGAAAGTCACAACGCAAAAGACCATGGCTAGGAAGGCAGAGTGGGTGCATGGCCAATACAAACTCCGAGGTGACAGTGGTGACCCCAGCCTTCTAGAGTGCAGCTAACAGCTTCAGGTTTCTAAGCTGTTTGGAAACCTGAGCTCACATGAGCAGTTCCACTTTCTTGGAGGACAAAGCTGTCCCAGATGAGAAGGGGCACGGCAGCATGGGCTACACAGCCTTGCTCCACCCTGTTGCTTCTGCAGACCTGTGCATTCATTATAAACACACCATTTAGGTTATTTCTATTGTATTTGCACTTATAAGGAGGTATAGGGAAACAGTCTCAGTGGTCAGGGAAAGCTAACTGCTGCCTCTTCTGACTAGCAGGACTCTTCCTGATGCAGAGGTGACAGGGCCTGTGTCAACTTTAACACATTAGTCTGTTTCTGGAACTATATTCTTCCTGATTCCACCTCTCCACTATAATCCACAGTCGCTCTGTTATTTTGCTTTCTTTCCTTTCTTTCTTTCTTTCTTTCTTTCTTTCTTTCTTTCTTTCTTTCTTTCTTTCCTCTATTCCCTCCTTCCTTCCTTCCTTCCATCTTTCTTTCTTTCCTTCCTTCCTTTTTCCTTTCTTTCCTTAGTTCCTTCTTTCCTTCTTTCTTTCCTTCCTTATTCCCTTCCTTCCTTCCTTTCTTTTCTTTCTTTCACCTTCTTTTCTTTGTTTTTTGTTTGTTTGGTTTTGTTTTGTTTGGTTTGACATAGTCTCACTGTAATTCTGGCTATCCTGGAACTCACTATGTAGACCAAGCTGTCTTCAAACTATCCACATGCCTCTGCCTCCCAAGTGTTGATCTCTTTGCCACCCCTCAGCTGGCTGTGACCTCAGGAAGGAAGAGGTGTTTGCAGGCCCATTGCTCACACTTCTCTGGACACAAGGTTCTAACAGCGTCCCCAGTCCCTCTTTATAGTCTGTCTCCTCCTAGTCCTTTAAATGCCAATGTCTCATCTAAATGCAAACCGCACTGTTAGCGCCTGCTCCAGGCTTTGCCTCAAGCCTGGAATTTCCTCCCTGCTCCACTTCAGGCTGACCAACTCCTACCCAAAATCCACTTCTGTGAATGAGAAGACAGTATAGCTTGCCTCTGAGCTTTCCCTGGACCTTAGCTGAAAGAATCCCCCATCCTCTGCATTTCCAGATCACTTGCCCGTATTATTCTAATGCTGTCTCTCTTGGATATAATGTATTTATGTACCCCAAACCTTGCTGCTCAGTAAAATCAAAACCCCAGGTAGTGAGGGGAGCAAGATCCAAGGCTCTGTACATCCATGAGGAATGGAGAATACAGGCAAGGGTCTAAGAGTAGAAAGGGACTCACGCTAAGAAGTACGAGTCAAGTAGGACGCTGGAAAGTCCATAAAAGTTGGCACAGGGAGAGAACATAAACTGTTACATGAGTGAATATTTATTAGGCAAAAATTCTTCCATGTTTTTCAAATCCTACTTAATCCACACATACCATTTGGACTAGGGCTTAATGACTGTGGTTTTTTTTTTTTTCTATGTCTGTTCTTGACTTCTTCAGTAAATTGAGCCAAAAGGTTGAAGTAAAGTTAGTGGAGGTCTGGGATACAAATTCTACAGCCAAGAAGAGACCCCACCAATTTGATTTGTGTTTTCCAAAACTAACCCAATTTAGGAAATGGGCCTAGTTTCAATAAAATACTGCATCATTAAAATATAAAAATGCTTATTCTTCTTACTCATCTTACCAAATTTTATTTTCCTCCCACAAGCTTATGGTGGTCCTTCAGTTTCAGGATGGCCTCTTCCAGACAATGCTCCTCCTTCATGGCCTCTGTCCTCTGCTCTCTAAGCTTAGTCATGCCTAACAGTAGGTTATTTTTCCCATTCTATAGTTAACTTTTCCAAAATTGTATTTCACTTTTTATTAGTAGTTTTATTTTTAAAATATCATTTCCCTAAAGCCATGTTTCATAGTTACCAAATCTGAAATATGACCTCTCTCAGCAGTTGTTTCTCAAAATGAGGGGGTGGTAGACGTGAACGCCTTTCTCTTTTCTGTCATTCTCCCCAACCCCTAGAAATGAATAACAAAAGCTTGGCACATCAGGAGGCTGGCTCATATGTGCATTGGGTAGAATAAAGCAGCAGAAGAGAAATTATAGGATAAAAAAGGAGGCCAGACAGTGGCTCATGCCTTTAATCCCAGCACTCAGGAGGCAGAAGCAGGGGGATCTCTGTGAGTTCCAGGCCAGCCTGGCCTATAGAGTTAGTTCCAGGATAACCAAGGCTATATAAAGAAATAAATTCTTTCTTGAAAAATGAAAAAAGGAAGTGCTTATGAATGGCTCAGGTCCATGATGAAGAAGAGGAGAGGGTGGCTACCTGGAGCTTTCTTTGAGAAGAAATCTCGTCTAAAGCGGGATTATCTAATGTCCTTTCTTTAATGAATCTAAAATGTATGTCCCCATGAGGCCTTAGAATATGATCAGTGACATCTGATTGGATTTAAATTTTATTTGAATAAACAATCAACATATGCAAATTGTTCTATGCCCTAAAAGAACAGGGGTCTCAGACAGGAGTTTGAATCTGAACTCAGACTTTTATGAATTGTGTCAAATCAGGCTAGCTGGAGGCTGATTGCCACTTCTTGGGGTTCCTGTGAACATTTAAAGGACAGAGTGTACAGAAGTCGTCGATGCCTGTCTATAATAAATATACAATAAGCTCAGTTATTATTACTAATTCTCAGTTCCTTCTCACCAAACTTCTCGATCAAAAGGTAGTCCTTCCATTGTCAGACTACGTGGTTCCAGAACATTCCTCCACAGCTCAACAAATCACTGTTGGAGACAGAATGAGGCATGCCCCAAACAATGTGCTGACAATGCAGAGTGACTTCAAATCCTTGCAGATGATTTGTGGAAAATGATGGTTACAGGCTTCGAATTTTATAATACTGTTCCCTTGACAACAACGTATTTGGTCATTCTCATTCCACTGAGATCCAGAAGGATCCTCCCCCAACCCTGAATGTCAGCCCATCATAACATCATACAGAAGGATCCTCCCTAGCCCTGAATGCTGTCCCGTCATACTGTCATACAGAAGAATCTTTCCCCAGCACTACCACTATGTCACAATGTCACACTAATTTACTGTGTAAAGAAGTACAATCCTCTGTTCTTATTCAAATCTAAGGTAGAAGCCAATCCTGCATACTCTGAACTCATTATGTTCTCTGCAAATCAAAGACCCTTCAGCATAGATCTGCCCATCCCAGATCACAGCCTGGCAAAAGGTTTAGAGGGACAGGCTCTCTTTTTACATCACACAGTTCATAGGCAAGGCTGTGCTTTCCACTTGAATCTGCTTCCTGCTAAATGGGCAGGGAATAGGAAACACATGTGTGGACATGAGTTCTCGGTGTATCTGCCTTTTAGGAGGGCTGAAAGCAGAAACAGGGCTGTAAATAGATGGTTATGCCTGAGAGCAACCTCCATGTTCCATTCTGAATTGATTTCAACTATGGTATCATTCCCAGAACAGTTGAGCGCCATTCAGCCTGTAACCTACCCAACCTCTCGCTTTGAATTTAATCATTCTTCTAAATCACGTGGCGCATGAGATTCTGACATTGGAATCTGCCAAGAAAAATTAAAATTAAAAAACAAAACCTTCATAAGCACACAAATCTGTTAATAGTTAGTGACAGTTTAAGTGGATACATATTTTAAGCACTTTGTATTTAAGTGAGAGATGCTCCAGGGCTGACCTCAACAATGAGGTGTTGAGGTGCGGTACAGACCGAGAGACTGAGAGGCCCACAGGTCATGGCAGTAGGAGAGCTGGAGCTAGGATGGGCAGAGGCAGGAAGAGGGAATGGAAAATGAGCCCTGCAAACAATCAGTTTGCACGGAGCCCTTATGTTTGTAAATAAACACATTTTGTTTTGGTTTGGAGTTACTATTTTTAAGACCTCGTGGAGATAAAAATCATATTCGACGAGGACCAGGGTTTAATCATGAGGCAAAAAACATGGTGCCAGCAGAGGGAGTTGGTGACAAAGAGATTCGTACCCCAAAGCTGAATCCATCATAACGAATGGCAGTCCTCAGTGGCTGAGCTGCCTACAAAGTCAATTCCAGCTGTGCCCCGAATGCTCTGCTGAGGTTTCCATAGCTCCAAGCTGTTTCCACTCAACTAGAGAAACCTAAGGGTCCCTCTGGGAGCAAAAGAACAGAAAGGGAACTCCAAGCTGCTGTGAATGAATTGCAAGAACACATAAATCCATAGGGCGTTCCTCCCTACGCAGGCAACCCATGGAGAAAACACCAGCGTGTTTTACTGACAAACCCCAGAAGATCTGCTTTCAACATGACAAGGCTTCCAAGACCAGCCTTTATTGTTGGGAGCTGTAAGGATAGCCACAATGTTTAGTGTTAAAGGCCTGGCTTCCACAACACCAGCAAGCCAAGGTCTTCCACTTGTTGGTTCCCAATCTGCCAATTAACAGGATGAGTAACTGTGAAACGCAGAGGGGAGGGAGTCATTCGCTGTGGCTTCACTGGGAAGAGGCACAAGCAAGGTTGTCCTGGGACTCCTAGCAGAGCATTGGCAGGAGCTCTGTCTAGGAAGCATGAAGTATTTGCAATTCGAGCAGCCTGGTTTAGGTGCGGACCTCCTTGGTCATGATCTCAGTGCTCATCTGGTGGGCCCAAGAAGCCCTTAATTGCTTGAAGGAACAAAGTAGTTTTCAGAGCAGAGCAGGACCACAGTACTCTAGATGCAGCCTCACCCTTAGTTTGGGGAATCATCATAGGCTTTTGTTTTTCCTGGGATATACAGTGACTAAGGGATTGGGACATTAACTTATCTGTGTGACCCGAAAGGAGACAGATGCGAAACGAAGGTAGAAGTTAGAATTCTGGTTTTGGTTATCTTTTGACTCAGCTGAGAAGTCAGTGTTTTCCAGCCAAAGCAACTTCTAACTGTCCGTTTGATAAGGATGCTACAGAAATGCTTTCAAAGGCCAGGTCACCAAGAAACCAGAAGAGTACTCCTTGGGGCTTGCTCATGACCTCCACTCCCCATGATACGGTATGGTGAACTTAATGGATACAGAACAGAGCTGAAAATGCTTTAGAGTGCTGCCTGAAGCCTTTACCATTCCAAGTACTTGCACACATAGATGAAATGGGACAGCGCTTCATGATGCTCTTTCAGAGGAAGCACAAATCCGCTCTGAAGGCCAAGAAAAGTAACCAGAGTTCTACATAGCTTTTCAAAATAAAACACTTTCAAAATCCTTCTTAGGTATCTCTCCTCCTTTCTCAAAGCTTTGTACTTTTTATGGCTACAGAATCCTTTCTTCACTCCAGCGTTGTGTTGATCTCATATTACCTGTTCCTCTATACACATCGCTACTGTGAGGGTCTCTCCCCTCGCTCCCAGGTCCTAATCTGTGATGTCTTAACCACATAGGATGCTAGAGAATGAGAGGTACATTATTTGAACTCATGCCTTTCCGCCTCATTTACACTCAGAGGATCCATACTCCAGTTATACTCCCATTCTCACAGTTACACAGCAAACATTTACTCTATTAAGCCATCTCCCATCCTCTCCCACTCACTAGCTTTAAAGGCTAAGTATTAAGGTTGTGTTAAGTATTACAACCCCAGTTGGTTTTAATTTTGTTTCATTGTATTGATTTTTAATACTGTGATGCAGACTCTTTTATCTGTGTTCATGAGAGACTCTAGTTATAATTTAGTTTATTTCCTATGTCTTGATGTCCTCTGCATGTTGCATAAGTAGAGAACTCCTATCTTCCATTCCCTTACTTTACAAGCTTGTGTTATAGCTTGTATAAGAGTTCTTCAAAGGCTCATGCCTATTGGACATTTAAAGATCAACTGTATGTAGTCCTGCTAGGAAGTGTTGGAACTTTAGGAGTTTGTCCCTAAGAGAGGAGTGTGGGATCACTGGAAATGTGCTCTTGAGGAGGACATTGGGATCCTGGCTTCCCCTCTTACTCTGTTTCCTGGCTGAGGCGATAAGTCGCCCTCCCACATCGTACCATCATTGCCACATGTCCAAAAGGAATGTTCCAAATCCACCATGGTCTGAAGCATACAAGATTGAGAGCCAAGAAGTGGTATTTGCATCAACCAACCAGAGCTCTCAGAGTCTAAACCACCAGCCTAGAAGCACATAGGGAGGGACTCATGGCTCCAGCTGTATATGTAGGGGAGGATGGTCTTGTCGGGCATAGGTGGGAGAGGAGATCCTTGGTCCCAAAGGCTGGACGCCAAGTGTGGGGGAATTGGAGGGTGGGGAGCTGGGAGTGAGGGGGTAGGTGGGGGCACATCCTCATAGAAGCAAGAGGAGGGGATATGGGATAGGGGGTTCCTGGGTGGGGGAGAGAGAGACATGGGGTAAGGGGATAACATCTGAAATGTAAATAAAATATCCAATAAAAAATTTAGAAAAAAAAGAAGATAAGTTGTGGGGCCCTAGCAACCAGGTGAGGACCCAGATCCAAATGATGGAAGAAGAGCACTGATGGCTCACATTGTCTAAACAGCCACACAAGTGCCCACAAGGTGCAGAAACATACAATCTCTCTCTCTCTCTCTCTCTCTCTCTCTCTCTCTCTCTCTCTCTCTCTCACACACACACACACACACACACACACACACACACACACACACATACACACAATGTAAAAAAAAACAACAACAACAAGAAGTGGTATTGGCCTAGCAAGTCAGTCATCTCTGATTTTTCTCCATATTAAGCCATAACTAACACCTATTGGTATGAAGTCTTTCTTGGCTGTAGGATAGAATTTACTATTACATCTGAAGGAAGCTGGTAATTTGAATAAGAGGATGAGGCATTATTATAAACGTTGTCCATATAAAGTACACGGAAGCTGCCAAATTTATTCTTTCTCTTTGCATCAATTCTGTAGTTACTCATTTGCCCATTTCATGTACCTTGTCAAACTTATTGATAACGAAATCTTGCATAGTATATTTTCAGTGTATTTCATTCTGTAATTACATTCTCTCTTTCATTACTGCTACTGATAACCCATTTTCTCCTTTTCTTGGCTGTTCTTTTGAGGTTCTCCAAGAATGTATTACCTTTCAAAGAACCTTTCCTGTGTTAATTTTCCCAAATTATATTTTCTCAATTATGAGCTTTTCTCTTTACAATTCTTTCCCTCAAATTTATTTCCTCCTCATATCTTGTATCTTCTTTTCTTATACAAATATATAACATATTCGTCTATTAACTGATTTTAATGTATATCACAAATGTGCTTTAATGTGCTTTTTTATCACTAAATTAAACATATTTTTCAACTAATTTTCAATTTCTCCCTTACACATCCATCATTTAAGGGTATCAGTTTACTCTGAAACACTTGGCTTTTCTCTAAGGCTGGTTGAATTTAAATCTATTTGGTCACAGCACATAGTCCATGTCTTCAATAATTTCAGTATTTTGAGACTTTTGTGATCTACAGTAAACATCGTGTATGTCCTTCCCACCTTTGTGTGTTCTTCATTGTTGGATAAGAGGTCCTATGGGTGCTTATGTATCAAGACGAATGTTGCTGGGGTTATTTCCTTGTCTGTCTATCTGTCTGTGTGTCTGTCTTCCCATCTTTGTTCTTGTCTTTGTGTGTGTACTTGACCCATCAATCACTCATTCTGTTATTCAGATTAGACTTTTTATACCAGTTATCCGCTTCTAGATTTCCACTTAGATGCTCTCTGTGGTGTCTAATATTTGCTAACATCAACAAGCTGGTTCTCATTAGAGCCATTATTTCATTCAAACCACTGAACACAGTTAAATAGATGTTTAAAGGCCCTCATCTGATAAATCTAACAGTTGTTATTTGGGTAAGTACCTATTCTCAAGTTTTGATAATCAATCATGTTTTTTTCTAGTTCTTTATGTGTCTGTTAATATTTTAGTCTTCATTGGTTATTATGCATGATATAATATAAATATCCTAAATTATTTTGCTTTTTTTTTTATAGACTTGACATTTTGTCCTAGGACCATGGCTCTTACTTGAAGGATTAGTCCTAGGGTATAGCCTTTCTATAATATTAAAAGAATATCCTAATTGTTGAGCAAGGGCTCTTGGTCTCAGTGATGGAACTCCTGAATCTTTAAGTACCAGATAAGCTCCAGATCTTCAGGGTCAGCTGTTCTTTACAGAGCAACAGCTTGCCCACATTTGTGCAGGGAAAGTTGGGACCTCAGACCTTCAGCAAACACCAATCTAGGGGGCTCTTCCAGCCACCTTCCTTTCTCAAAGTTTAGCCACACTGAATCCTGGTTGTCAACAAGACCACCATTTGGCTGGAGCCTCAGCTCATCTCACCACAATCAGGAAACTGCCCAAGTCAAAGGACTGGAGCCACAATGGCTCTTCTCCTAAGCTGCTTTTCTTTCAAGACCCCAGTCCCACTCTGCCTATTGCCCAACACCTGGAAACAGTTGTCTTACACAGTCTGTTTGGTTTTATAATGTTTAGAGTGCAGGGGCAAGCCCAATATCTGTTACTCTATTATAGCTAAAGTGTAAATGATACCTCGTCATGTTTTTTTCTAGTGAGAACCAATCCCACACATGGATGTTAATGACTAAATTCCTTCGTCTCATTACATCTTACTCTTAGAAACTCTTTTGGAGTCTTGACAAACCTATTATACAGTTTGCTCTCAGAGGAGTCATGTGTTACATTTGCTTTTGGAAAATGAATCTCTTCTGAGCTGCAGCACTGTTTGTTGCTCAACTTTGCTAATATCTCAGTTTGCACTCCACTGCATACACTAGAGTTTCTGCTAGTCTTGGAGCTAGGATAGTGACTGTGGTGGGAAGGACACAGTCACACCCCACTCCAGTGTCCCCCCCCCAACTCTGGGGACTTATCTCTCCCAGGAGACTGAATGTACCAAGCACAGGCAATCCTTTCCCTATAAATGTATTGGATACCAAATGCTACAGGGAATAGTGAAGGCAGTCCCACTCCCAAAACACTCAATAGTCCTGAAGTGGCTCAATGTGGTTGGTGCAGTTTGTAATGAGACGTAAAAAGAAAACACCCATGGAAACTTGGGACTGCCAAGACAGGCACTTAACATATGCAAATTCTGAGCCTGAGGGATCCAACTACTTTGGATTGAAGGCTTGCAGATCCTTTTTCTATGGGGCTTCCCAAACATAGAGGCTAGGTTAGAGTTGGATGAATCATGTCTCCTTAGGCTCTGGTTTCCTCAGTTTCTCATATCTGGTCCCCATTCCCCTGACGTGGAAAGTTGTTTTGGTTTCTTCGTTTTTTTTACACCACCTCTTATTATGCTTCATGGAGTAAAACCTCACAGCCTTGAGGAGCATAGTAGAGGCATGGGTTGTGTAGCAACTCTAAATAGGGACGACAAGCTTGTCTAACTGATCCCAGAAGATACATATAAAACCTTTTCCTTGTTAACGATATGGTGGTGGTTTGTTGTTGCTGTTGTTGTTTTAATTCTTAAGAATGTACAATGCTTCCAGGCATTTATTTCAAAGCATTCACACCATTTGCTATGAACACACGGGCTGTGGTCTCCTGCCATGTGCTAAGATCATACACCCTGATAATCCACAGCCATCTGAATGGAGTATTCTATACAACCTGGAAATCGCTCTCCTTGGTGCTGTACTTCATACAAACTTTGCCAGAGTTCATCAGAGTCTGGGTGTATCTGTGTTTGCAAAGCTTGCTAATTAATCCACTTGTTCCACAGTGACCATCCCAGGAGAACCATGTTTTGCTGGTGGGGCAGGGCAAAAGTATTTCTCCTTACTTTCCTGTGAGTATACCCTGCATTTTCTCTTTCTGGTTGCCTCTGTTTCTCCCCATTCCCTTTCAAATTGAGAATTTTAGAAACTGAACCCTCCCTTTTGTTTCAACCAACACATCAAATACCACCCTTCCCTTGTGGTTCATACATAGGCAATTGCTCACAGGCTCTGCTAATCGTCTTTCAGATCTGTATATATTTAATATAAAGTTAACCTTCAAGAACAAGTTTAAAGTAAGAAAGTTAATGCTAATACACCTTTAATAACTTCTGACATATCTAGATTCCAGAGTCTTTGCAATAAAAATGCAAATTTAGAATACTCATGTGTGAAATACATTTAACTAGATCATTTAAAATCACATTAACAATATCTCATTTGCAAGCCAATGATTCCTCTAATTTAAATATTATGATGGTGCCTGATCTATGGTTAATGAACAAATTTAAATAGGCCAGAGCCAAAACTCTTTTGAAATTTAGGAATTTTGATAAAAAATTTGCATAGAAAACAACCTATAACTTATGTACTTTACGCAAGCTAGACCTTTTATAGTAAGACATGACTATTTTTATAGTGGCTTATTTCTTTAAACTATACTCTAAAGTTCCAATGAAAACATTTAAGAGTTCTGAAGGAAATTCAGTTCCCAGAAAGAAAAATGAAAACCACAAAATTGCTAATTAGTTACAAAATTTTAAAAAATAAATTATTTTAAAAAGGAAAAGAGAAAAAAACTGTACTTTTTCTAAATGAGTTATATCTTTATCAGCTTGGAGAATGATATGAACCCAGAGGACACCTATAAAGGAATGTTCTCTGGGTTACCAAGCCAAAAAAAAAAAAAAAAACACTTTTCCCCTCCTCTGGGAATGTACCAACCTTGCTCCACATCGCCCCCACCCACCACAACAATCTTAGCATCTTGGAACCGAGTCCTGATTAGTCCCCTCTTCCATCTGGGCTGTCTCTCAGTTCTCTTTGGCTGTCCCTAAAGCTGTCTGGGGCCTGCCTGTGGAATTCATTCCCCAACTGAGCTGCCTTGTCTATCTCAGTGGGAAAGAATGCTCCTAACCCAGTGGAGACTTGATGCACCAGGGTCCAGGGATATCCATAGCCTCACCCCCACCTCTTCCTCTTCTCAGAGGAGAAGGGGAATGGGGTGAGGGAGGGACTCTGAGAAGGGGCACTGGGAAAGGTTAGTGATTCGGTTTGCTTCTTCTATCACAATTGTTGAAGTTCTGTGGTTTCTCACAATTTGATAAATTCTAGGAAGATTTTCTATTTATGTAAAAATGTCTGTAGGATCTTGGCAGAAATTACTTAGGATCTTTACAGAACACAAACATCTTTTTATATTTCTTCACATGTTCGAATGAGAATATGTGTTGAGACAGTTTTCACACGTCTTTTGTGTGTTTTTTAGTTTTCTATCTGTTGTTGAGGCCAGCACTCCAGGTTCTTGGAGAAAACACTTTTTAAACAATGATCTTCACTAGTTTTGAAGACTTGGTCTATTTCTAAGAGATGGCCACAGTGAAACATGGTGACAAGACTTTGAGGAGACTGGGGATATTCTGCTGTGGTGTGCATCATTCTCCGGAGGCCTGCTAGGCATTCTTGCTTTTCTGTGCAGTTCATGATCCTCTTTCCCAGTGGGGCCATTAAAGCTTTCCTGTACTACCTGTTTCATATAATTCTGTCATTGATTGCTTTGTGTATCTGGAAGCTGTTTTGTGAAATGCATTCATGTTGATCCCATAGGTTTCCTGAAATGGGCCATTTGATCATTTGTTAATAATACTCTTTGCTTTGTATGTTGATAAGGCTTGGCTTTTCCTCTTACCTGACACCCGTCTTCATAGCAAATCTTTTTAAAAACAATCTCCTTACTCTTAGAACTTTGTATCCTTACATTTAAAGTGAATACTTTCATAGAAAATACATTTTTGAGTTTGTTTTTTTTTAAAGCAGTGAGATCCCAGGAAGAAGAAAAAGAAAATGTTCACACCGAAAGAAAATCACGCACACACGCACACACACACACACACACACCTACCTTTATTTCTATTGTCCATTCACCAAGGAGATACTCAATTTCAAAGTTGACATCTCATACACATGTGGTGGGCAACATAAGACTTCAGCAAAGAACTAAGTTCCCCAGTGAAACCCAGTCTTTAGGACAAAAATATACCACATCATTCTAGCAATCCATCTTCTAGATCGCTCATGAATTCTCTAAGACAAACCAAGTTCTCCTGCCTAAGAGGCCCTTCTGCCATTCAGTGACTGTTAAGTCTGTCAGTCGTTCTCATCACCTCAATGAATGACTTAAGCACTCTGCAGTTCTGACACTCAGACCCCTGCCTGGCCTTTCCATTTCAGTGACTTACTGCTTCCACATTTGCAATTGTGCAAAATCAGCTTGTGGGTGTTCGGCAAGTGTTTGTTGAGAAAGCAGAAATAAGGAAGCCAGAGGAAAGAAATAGAGAGAAAGGGAGGAAAGAAGCTAACCAGGACCATAGATATCAAGTCTACACACAGTCAAGTTCAGATGAAAGGAGGATTGTTCTAAATTATACAGGTTCTGAAAATGCAGTATCATCACCAATGGTGTCAACTTGTTCCTGAAATATGTCCCAAATGTGCCTTTGGGTCCACGGCATTTTTAATTTCTAAGGCATTTCCTTCTTCCTCTCCAGCAATTAACAACCTGTCTGCCATTAGCTCAATTTCAGTTATACTTGCTATAAAGGAACGTTTCCTCATCTTCTAGATCCAAGACTTACAAGAGTGTGGAGGTCAAGACTGTCACCACCTATATACATAGTTTTATAATGCTGGTTATCTTTCCAGAAAGCATATTAATTATATGAACATGTATGATATAGTCATGTGTGTTTGCATGTGTGGGGCACATGTGATTGGGTACACATGCATACTGGTTGACACTGGGAGTCTCCCTGGGTTGCTGTCCACCTTATGCGCTGAGGCAAGATTGCTCACTGAACCTGAAGCTCAAGATTCTGCTGGGCTAGCTAACCAGATCGACACCTATCACTGACCGGTAGCTCTGAAATTCCCGGTGAGTAGCCACGCCTGCTGGACTTTTACATAGATGATAAGGATCTAAATTCTGGTGTGCACACTTCCATGGCTAGCACTGAGCTATTTTTTCTAGCTGCTCACACTTATTTCTGATCTGCTTAAAACTACACCCCAGTTTAGATCACTATGGCCATGTGAGAGCCCACCTCCTCTGCTGCTCAATACCCCCATCTTCACATCTCTCTAAAGCGCACACTCTTCCTTCTGCTGCTGCCCTGTGCCCTAGAAGCTGGACCTGTGTAGATAGATTATGTCCTGTATCTCTCTGGCTATCTGATTTCCAGTGACTTCATACAGTAGGACATCATTGAGGTTAGAGACATTCTTCCTTGATTCCTGTCCTGTGGTAACAGGAGGCTAAGGCAGAGTCTTAGAGACCATTCCCCTCTTCATGGTCTGTCTTGGCCTGAAGATACTTACACCCTCTGCTTCTGGGTTTGCCTGGGCTACTAGCTGCCAAGTACTGCATGAATTCATTCATTACGTTTCCTTACCTTGTCCCTACTATTGCCTTTTGTAAACAAAGCATTTATCAATGTCTTAGAATCTGAGTAAACCCCACACCCCACTGAGACCCTGACCCATTCACCTGATTTATTTTCCTTTTGCACAGAATATCTGAAATTTACTTACAGATTTGTTTCTTTGTGTGCAGTAATTTGTATTCAGGGCCCCCCTCCCCCCCCACACACACACGATTCTGTCATAAAATAACAACACTTCACCATCAGTACCCCTCAGCTTCTAGAACAGTGCCAGATGGACAGGAAACAGTCGGTGATCATTCTTTAAACACATAAATAAATTCAATGTGTTTGTGTGCATTCCAATTCAGAGCAAAATCTCTATATATTTGGAAAACGACTTCAGAACACAAAGCTGGTTATGAAGCCACCGTTCCAAGATTTAGAACACAGTGCCAACTTGGAGCTCAGATGTGAAATTTCTTTAAACTAAACCAAAGCACACAGCTTTAACATTGTGCATGACAGTCGGGCCTCTGATGTGAGAGGAAACAAATAAAAATCCCCAGGAAGTGTAATAGGAAGACAAAGGGCATCTCCAAACAGCCTTCTTGTCTTTCTCCTTTCCTTTACATTCCCTCATTTCGATCCTCTTCTTTCTCCCCAAGGGAAATATGGCACTTGCCAAAGACTCGGGCTGTAACTTAGGAAGCACTATGACATGCTTGTTTCTCTTCTCAAAACAAATATTTATTGCCACCACTGGATGACTGTCCAACTACAATGTTCCCCCTCCTTCCCCAAGCTATGCCTTCACAGCTCTAGGATATCAGTATCTGCAAAGATGAAACAGGCTTTTTTCTTATGTAAATACTTAAAATTAATCTAGGTATTAAAAGCAGAGTACAGCAAACAATGAACTGTCTGTGAGACTCTGCCCAACTCTGTCCTGAAGGAGATACTGTGTGCTCCAGGCCTGGTCTGCCTTGGAGTCATGCCTCCAGGGAGCACAGCAGTCCTCCAGTAGAACTGCACCCCTGCCCTGACAGCTGCGAAGGGGGTGAAACTGGGGCTGCGTCTCCAGATGAGCTCATGCGGGTGTGGCAAAGGCTCACCCCCCTCCCAGCATGCTGTCCTCTTCAGCAGCTGTTCAAATGCCTAACATATGGCTATTTTCTTCAGCTAAACACATTATCATTGACCTACCCTTGTGACAGCAGCAGGGACCTGCTGGAGCTAGTTTTAGTTGCAAATTAGCATGTGAGGAAAATATAGGTACTCAGATAAATTTTGAGGATTTTGATTGTCATTCCAGTGGTATTTCAAATACTAATGACCTATTTCATAAGTTTGACCTAAAATAGAACTTTGACTACACATCAATCTCATTGCACGTCTACTTTCACCGGACGCAGTGACACTGTAAGGGAGCTTCCTGCCTTCCTCTGCAACATCAGTGGCCTCACGTTTCTTACAATTACAGATTTTTTTCCTAGAGAGTCACTGCTTCTGGGGATGTCACCCCCATAATCACTACTCCTCTATCTGTTGTTGACTGGACAGGCAGTGCGTGGATTGCCTCCTTTCAGAAGAGTGGGAGACTACTTCAGTGTGCAGCACTGAGAGCTGGTAATGTTGAGAAAACAAGGACGCCAGTACTTAAGCTTCCCAGGTATGTATGACACAGGACTGGGGAGCTTGGTCTCCCCAGGTTCTGAGTAGCAGTAAGGTAAAGAAAGGCTACTAGCAAGAGAGAAAGGCTAGTAAGAAAGACTGGGAGTACTGCCAAGTACAGTTCCTGCCCAGCAGGGCTCTCCATAAGTTGTCAAGTGCACTCCAGGGTCTCCCTAAAGGGACAGATTATACACAATTGTAGAAAGAAAACAAATTTAGTTTATTAATTAGAAAAAAGTGAAACAGCTGGTCATGGTACTGCACGCCTGCGATTCGAGTGCTTGGGAGGCTAAGGCAGGAGAACGGACGTAAGTCCAAGGCCAGTCTGCCTCCAAAGTGAGGTCTTGTCTCAAACAGTAACAATAACAAAAGGATGATCATTTAATCCTGTTTTAATAGTTTATCATAAGTGGAGTACCTATATTTTTCAATCATATTTTAGTACTTTCTATATTATTTTATTTTTACTATTTTTAAATTTCCATACAAAATTAACGGGTGTCAGGATTCATTATGGTATTTTCATACACGTATATTGTTTCTCAATATTATTTTTGTCCCTCTTACCATTGGGTCCTATCCTTCCTTCTACGTGTCCCCCTTCCTCTGGACAAATAGTCACCCCTCAGCTTTCATCACACACACACACACACACACACACACACACACACACACGTATATGGTACACATGGTTATATTTGTACTTACCTACCTATAAACATAATTCTTTCCCATGGTTTATAAGAATATAAACATATACTGGGGCAGAGCAGCCAAAACTTGTATTAGTAGTTCTACTGAATGTGAGATGTTTAGGGATTGGGGCTAGGACACTGAGGTGAGCAAAATGAAAGGGATCAGATTCTCAGAGATAAACCAGCCCCGCCTTTCAGAGGGGCTCAGACAAGTCAGAGGGGCCAGGATATGAAGGAGGAGGCAGAGATTCAGGGAGACGGTGCTGCAGGGCCAGGGACACTGGAAGGGTGTGGTAGGACCTTATGAAAAGCATTTCAGGCATCCTTACCCCTATAGGATGCTGATCACCAGGAAATAGAAAGTAGCTACAGCTGCCTGGTGTTCTATTTCCTACCAGAGAGATGTGGATGACCTCATTGTGCCATCCCTGAGGCTAATAGCAGCTGACAAGAGAGGGGGAGTGTTTATCCAGTGGTTTTTCTCCTTTTTATTCCCCTTCAGGCCCCTGGTGTCATCCTGAGCTTGCTGATTTCAGTTTTTTCCCCTTCCCAAGTCCTGCTACATTACTGTTCTTTCCTTCCTTCTACAACCTGCCTCTCCACAACATCCCGGTCCTTGTCTCTAGGACACTGTGACTCCTCAAGTCTTGGGGACTCCATTCCAGGCTCTATCAGGTTGGGTCCCCTGGGATCTCATCATAGTTCCATGCACTGTCCTAAGCAGCTAGCTCCAGGCCATGGAAGAGGGCCTGGGGAAATCTACCTTATTAAATGCCTATAAATGAAGCTTATTCCCCCCACATGTGACAACACGGTTTCTGTTGCTTTTCCAAGTCTGAGAGCTGGAGGCACACAGAGGGACGGCATCTCAGCCTTCTCACACCTTCCTTGAACAGCCTTGGCTCAGGTTCACATTTCCAGTCAGCTCCACTCATTTTATTTCCCAGATGGCTTCACACTACAAGGCCAAAACTAACATGACTTGGCTCCTTCCAAGGTCAGCCACTTGCTTCATCCATCAGCATCACAGAACAAGAAGGATTTCCATCTGAGGCCAGCATGGTGGTGGGATCTTCTCTTAGAAGACAAAAGACCAAGGCTGAGAATAGAAGCTCAGCAAGGCAGCCTTGTCACCACCTCAGGCAAGTCCCCTGTGTGTCTCTTCTGAGGTCAGCAGAGGCAATCATTCTTTCTCCTTTACACTGCAGACTCCCAGGTGCTCTGTGAGTACATTCCCAGCAACTTCTTGTCCAGGATTAATAGCTTTTAGCACACACACACACCCAAGGCCAAGTTCAAGATCACCTATGTTCCAGCCAAAGCACTCAGTCACTTCTCAACTGCTACTTGGATTAACTTCCATAGAACAACAGTGGCCCCATAATAGTGGCTGCTTCAAAGAGGGACTTCGTGATGGTTTTGGACCTAACACAAGAAAAACCTCCAAACATCATTGAACCATGAGCATGGCCTGCTTCAGAAGGTGGATAGACCATTTCATACACTCAGTACACAAAGCAAAAACTGCTCAGGGTATGTCTCACATACTGTGTTTTTAATCACTAAATCTAACGGTACTATGACTAGAGTTTACTCTGTCTTTGTGTGTGTGTGTGTGTGTGTGTGTGTGTGTGTGTGTGTGTGTGTGTGTGTG
>NW_021620662.1:3253130-3275595 GCF_004785775.1 Grammomys surdaster
GTGTGTGTGTGTGTGTGTGTGTGTGTGTGTGTGTGTGTGTGTGTGTGCTGGTGTGTGTTTAGCTCTCCTATTTCAACTTTGTTTCCCTGACAGAAAACAGCAGGAACACCATGTAATGTGAGCAATCATTAAAGAGTCCCAGCAGGGAAAAGGCGACTAACCAGTTGTCTTCAGTTTGTTAAGATTGCCTTTTCATGAACAAGTCTTATTATTTTTGCTGCACTTTAATTGTCTAACTTTTCTGTTAAGTAAGAATCCTGCCAGGTGACAGGAGACTTTTAAATGACTGTGTATGAAAGTTCTTTCAGGGGAACAGTTATCAGGACAAAAGGAAAACCACCCACCAAGATGAGCCAGTGCATTTCTTTCACTTCACACATGTCCACCACACACACGTAAGAGTGAGACTTGGAGACCCCCAAGAATGTGCTCACCATCCTGGTGTCTTAATGATGGAGGCCGGATGCCCCAAGCCCAGATCTCTATCTGATTAGGACCAGGATGTGACTCTTCTCATTCAGAAGTCCCTGCCATGTCTCCCCACTCACTGAAACTCTCTTTAATCTCTTCTACCACTAGGAAAAATGACAGAACACAGGAAATAACAAACGATTTAAGTATTCATCAAAGTGTTTAATTTAGAAAAGTCAACATAATGGAATATGAGATTAGGTGTTTACTATAAAAAGTTGGAAACAGTCAGGCCTGCTGGCATATCACTGTCACCCTAGCACTTCAGAAGCTGAGGCAGGTGAGTTCAAGACCAGCCTGAGCTGCACAGGGAGTTCAGTGCCAGCCTTTGCAACTTAGTGAGATATCATCTCTACAAAAAAAGCTGTCATTGTTCTTTCCCAAAGCTGTGCCCTTATTCAACAGCTAATTCCTCAGAACTGAAGACTCCCTCCTGAAGGAAGGAGGGAGCTCTCAGGCTCAGGCTGCTCACAAAACTTACTCTTCTACATGCCCCTCCCCAAGACCCTATAAAAAGTAAATGGTTGCTGAGAGGGAAGAATTCCTCCTCCATGAGCTATCTGGAAGGTGAGCAGGGAACTGCAGGGAGGGGCCTTTGTGAGACCTTATGCCTGCTGGGTAGGCTTTAGGGTGATTCTGTTTCCTAGCAGTTACCCACCCTTCTGAGAGTCACACCAGCAAACAGAGAGCTTTGCCATGCAGGACTTGGGTACAAGAACCTTTCTGGTCTGTTTCCAGTGCCTAGCCTAAGAAGAATAGACACTTATTCATTAATTCCCAGGAGAAGATATAAAATAACTCTAAATATTTGGTACTATTTCCTGTTTTGTCCTAATATGAAATTCCTACTGATATAATGCCAATATCAAGAAGAAATAGTAAGAAAAGAGATTCATAATGCAATAGCACATGCTTCAATGTATAATTACCCAATTACCCAGGTAAGACAAAAGGAAGAAATGCAATGGAGTAGATACGTGAACATATATTAGTAAAAAAAGGTTTGCCATCATGAGGAGACATCTCAACATACTTTTATACACGTTTTCCTATTTTAAATAGGACTAAATAAGGGTATTCACACAGGATCGATATGAATATTGTACATGAGTGACTTTTTCACACTTGATATTTTAATACAGGGATAAATAAGTGTATACACAAGTACACACACAGAGATAGCATGTGTGCGTATAGCAGCTACAAATGCAGACTGACTGAGTGGGCAACTACAGTGCATTTTCATCAGCGAATGCATTTTGAAATGTTAAATTTACAAATAAGTAAATGTATAAATTCTTGCTTTTCAGAAATTACTTTATTTTAGGTTTTATTCTGTGTATGTGGCATATGTAGTATGTATGCATTCTCACAAGTGTGCAGAATCATGACAACATAGAGCCAGACCTTAACATGGAACAGCTCCCTCTGTCAGACTCAATCTTGTATGTTGACACAGGCTCTCACACTGGACTTGGAGCTCACTGATTTGGCTAGACTACCTAGTCAGTTAGCTCCAGGAATCTGACTGTGTCTGTCTCTCCAGTGCTAGGATATGCTATGCACAACACACCCAGCTTTTTGTATGGGTGCTGAGGATACAGATGCAGATTCTCATGCTTGCATTCTCATCATCTAGATGCAAGTACTTTGTCAACTGAGTCATCTTCCCAAGCTTAATCTGTTTCTCCAATTTACTTAGAAATTGTATAATTCTATTTTTCAGTAACATAAGCTACATTAAGTCCATACCAAACCCATTTTGTTTTCCTGTGGAACACAGAGTACGGTTCAGACTTGGATCTTGGAAGTCGTTGTTTTTCACCTACTTTGAATGTCAAGTTCTATGTTGTACATTTATGAGGAACTGAAGCATATTCTTTCTGTGGGCGAATCATCAGCAACCGAAAGGCACAGGGTCTTGTTAGGAAGATTCTGCAGCTTTCAAAGGAGAGGAAGCTCCTGGCTCAGTCTGAAGACACTAAGGAAGGTTTCCAAAGAAGAAGGAGGGGTTGGAGCTAGAAATGTGTCTCAGATAGAACAAAACAAAGCAAGAAAACAAAATAAAGCCAGAGTTGAAATTTTCATGGGCAAAACTTAGGAATTTCTGAAAGGTGTATATGGAAATAAAACAGGTGAGGCTGGGCAATGACAGTCTTGTGCACTTTGGCCACCACTCTATCCCCTTCCTCTATCCCCTCTATCTTCCTCTATCCCCTGGCCTTAAGCTAATGCCCAGCTTTCTTTCTACATGGATTTTGCTATCCTAGGCTTTCCATATTAAAGGGATTCTTGTGGTCTTTGTGACTATGCATGCTCCTTTCACTGAGCACAGCACTTGAAGTCCATCCATGTTATACTGGGTGTCAGTACTTGATTCCTTTTTATGACCCCAGAACATTTTCAATAGTTGGAAAATTGATTGTGTCTCCTGCTAAAGTAGGTGTATACTAAAGACAATTCTTCATTCCTTCCTATATCACACAGAGAGGTGTTCAGAGCTGATTTGTTAAATTGCAAATAAGTCGGAAACAGTGAACTTGGCTCAACATCCTTGCAACATGTCAGTCTAGCGTTGAAGCCTGGGAATCCAACCGAGCTTCTTACCACTGAGAGAAAATTCATGCTACAGTCTATGTACATTTCTAACCATAACTAGCAAGTAAACTGAAATCCGAGGCTAGCGTGAATGTTACCATGCACTTGTACACACTTTCTTTATTGTTAGGAGGCACAGAGATTACTCAGGATCTTGGTTAAATATATTTTAAGGGGCTTTGGGTAGCATGTGAACATCTGCCCTTCTAAGGAGCTGCCAGGTGATGCTGCCCCTGCTGTTTTGGAGACCATCCCTTCATCCACAGAGCACAGAACACCACACTTTCTCTTCTTCAAGCGTGCTGGCATTTAAAACACATGTGTAAATAGTTTTTGATAAATTATTACACCTGTAATGCCCAGTATGAAATATTTGCAAATATATACCAAATACTTGCCACTTAATGAATGTCACTTAAACAAACCCCAGATGTAAAATGGACTCCATGCCTGTATTCCTGGACTGGCTTGTGAATAAAAGCAAAAGAAAATGAAGCTACGACAAGGAAAAGCAAGGGTTTTTGAGAATCAAAGAATTAAAAGAGGGGGAAAAATGAGTAAATCGGATTCTAGTTTAAATAACTAGTATTTAGAAATATAAGAAACCTTTCTTTGAATTAACATCATTAAATTTAAATATATATCTAAATGTTCTGCAGTCATAATTGCAAAATTTTTTGAGTATAGCTTCTGACATTCCTAGGAAATCCAACCTCACAGTAACAGCCATGCTAACATGGAGAACATGACGGATAACAAGGGTGAGAGCAGAAGAGGCCTAAACCCTACTGGAAGAACCACAGGCCACTAAGGAATGCTGAGAGTGAGCAGGAGAAACAGTCTTCCTCAGGGAAGAGCACAACAAGTGGTTACCCAAAACCAAATGGTCAGCTTGGAACACATACATGAAAGTAATATTATGTGGACTGATAAGGTTATATTTATGTGCTTGCAAGTGTGTGTGTGTGTGTGTGTGTGTGTGTGTGTGTGTGTGTGCATACAAGAACAAGAATAAAAAGGAGGGATATAAAAGAGAGCAAGGAAGAATGAGAGGACATGGAGGAAGACAGAAAGGATAAGGGACATTATATAATATTATAATCTCAGCCTTTGTACAATGACTGTAAGGAAGAAAACAGAATGAGAAGATGCAGGATATAGAAAAGGAATGTTTGCCATGGCTGGGAAGAAAGTGTGCGGGTGACAGAGAATGAAGACAAAAGCAAGGTCCAGCCAGAAACAAAGAAAGCAAACTTCCTCCTGGGAGAACGAATCCTGCAGCCATTAAATTCAATGCTAATTCAAATTAAAATCTCTCAGAGTTCTGGATTAGTGGCAGGAGAGTGTGTGAGCAACAACAGTGGGTTTCAGAAAATGGGACTTGTGGGGACCTTGTAGGATCTCAGTAGATATGTGTAGGAGCCTGAATAAGTAAGCCTTTCCCTCCACTCTGATCATATCAGAGGAGTGACAGGAAGGAGAACGGAGATCATCATGCATCCCTTCCCTTTCAGATACAGGATGACGTTATCTGTGAAAGCTGTGCACCTCTGTTGCAAGTCTGTGGCAGCTGGCAGGCTCTGGCTGCAGTCCCTCCCCTCCTCCTGTGATAATGGCATCTACAACAGGCAGAGCCCTCACGAGATAATCCCAGAACTCAATAATTCACTTGTGGCAGCTCTATTTCTTTTTTAATTAACAGCTTTCCCAAGAAAGAGGAAAGACTGCACTGTAGAAGGCAGATTCCTGATAAACACACCGTGACAATGGCAGATAAACAGGATGCTCCGAAGAGATGCTGCCAAAGCCTAGCTGACAGTGATTATTCACTGTGCAACAGAGCCTGCTAGGCTCTGTCCCTTCAGTAAAGAGACTTGCCATCAAAGTCATCCCAAAGTCACAGCTGAGTGAAGGAACAAACTACTTTTCAAAGCACTAGACCTGTTCAAGGAACAGGTAATCCATGGTACCCTGTACTGTGCAAATTTCCACTCCCTCAGCCCCTTCAGTGGCATTTGAAGAAGTTATCTCTGTGTAGAACCTCTAGCACTGTAAAGCTAAGTGAAAGAATGACCCACCGATACCACTGGTGTTTCCAAGCAATGCTGGAAAACATCTAGAAGGAGTTCAAATCATTACTTGGCTTAGAGGCCAGGTGGTTCTAGCAAAGGGCCCCATTATTAAAACTAGAGGCCTGAGGTGACAAAGCAGTTGACTTACTTGGAGAAGTGTCTTCACAGGAACCCACATTCCACTGCCCCACATCTTCACAGTACCAATCGGAAGGGCATGCCGGTTCACAGAATTCCATTTAACAAAACACACGCCCACGACGTAACATGGGAAGGCACAGTGTTTACATCAAGCACAACTGTCTTTTAAACAGGCCTTTAAAAGGCAGTGTTGCCATTTCCTTCCTAGTCTTTTCACCACAGGCCCTCACCTCAATCAACCATGTCAAGCCAGCTTCTTTGCTGGGGACCCACTCTCACTCTGAAAGCTGCAATGGTTGGGAAAATCAGGTGCCATTTTTACTACGTGTGTTAGCTTTCTACCACAGTAACAAAACAAAACAAAAAAAAAACTCAGCTAATCAAATTCAAAAGAGGAAAGGTTTATGAAGGCTAGTGTTAGGTCATCTGGGAGAAGAGAATCTCATTGAGTAAATGCCTCCAGAAGATCAGACTGGAGAGCATTTTCTTAATTAGTGTTTGAGGTGGAAGGGTCCAATCCATTGTGGGGGGTGCCATCCCTGAGTTGGTGGTCTTAGGTTCTATAAGAAATCAGGTTGAGCTAACCATGAGGAGCCAGCCAGTAAGCAGCACCCCTCCATGGGCTGTGCATCAATCTCCAGGTTCCTGCCCTGTTTGAGTTCTTGCCCTCACTTCCTTCCATAATGAACAGTACTGTGGAAGTATAAGCCAAATAAACCCATTCCTCCCCCAACTTGCTTTTGATCGTGGTGTTTCATAACAGCAACAACAATCCTAACTGGGACAGGCTTATTTGGGCACACGGTTAGTGACATACTACCTCGTGTCAGGGGAGTGTACAAAGCAGGTCTGATCATCACTTGACAGCAGAAAAGTACACCGAAAGAAAGAGCCTGAGGTCCCGGTGTCTCTTTTGGGAATACTCTAGTGTGGCCCAAACCTCCCATCTACTCTCATCTCATACAGTGCTCCAGGCTGGAGATGAAACCTTTTAACAGAGTCATGCCAGATCCAAACTATAACTCAGTGAAAATGGTCTGTAGCTGCTGCCCTGCCCCTGTAAGTCTGCCCTCCTCGTGACAGTTCCACATGAACTTTTGGAGTGTTCTTTCTGACCTGCTCTTACCCAGATCTTACTTTCCTTGCTTCACCAACCTCCTGGCTTTTCTTTTATTCTCGAAATTAGTGTAGGCTAGTCTGCCTAGACTTGAATTCCATGCCAGACTCTTCCTGGAACCATTGCCTTGCCTGACATTCCTTACACCTACCTTAGCCCTCACTTCACTGTGGAACTACCCAAGAAATGACAAGCAAGAGAAACTCTACCCTTATCTAAATGCATGCTTTATCACTGGTCTTATCATTTCTTAGTGGCAGATAACAGAAGATTTAGAATGTCTACAAAAGTTGCCCTTAGCTGGTGTCAGTAAACCATGTGTCCATCCTTTAACATCACAGTGTTTGCAGTCTTCCGATGTGGGTGTGCTCCACTCATTGGGGAGGATTCTAGATGAGACAAAGTGAAGAGCAGTGGAACGTACAGCTCCCCATAAGGCTTGTATGTAAAGAATCGTGCTGCAAAGTGTTGCTACAGAAAGAAAATGCCCACAGGAAACCAGTCTAAACTGGCACAATTTAAGAATGACTTCCTGGGATTGTGACATGCCAGTTAAGTCTTAAAAGGTAAAGAAAAATTTAATTCTATAAAAATAAAGGAGCCAGGCATGGTGGACCATGCACTGCTCTTCCTGGCATTCAAGAGGCTCAAGGAAGAGGATCACCACTAGTTCAACTCCAGCCTGGGCTACATGGTGAGTTCCAGGCCAGCCCTGGCTGTAGAGTAAGACCCAGTGTCAAAACAACCAGAAGGAAGAGGGAAAATAGGAGGAGAGGGGGAAGGAGAAAAAGGAGGAAGAGGGAAGGAGGGAAGGGAAGAAAACAGGAAGAGGAGGAGCAAAGGCATTCCAGACAGAGAGAACTGAAATGGCCAATGCAAAGAGGAGATCTGGTGTCCTGGAAAGAACAAGGGTCTCCAAGCATCACAAAAGGGTTTCAACCCAGCTCTGTCACATGCTATCTGAGACCTGAGGAAAGGATCTGAGTGGATCTGTGTCCTCATCTGTGGAATGCAGAGAAGAAGACTTTGCCACTTAGAATTCTGTGATATACTCAGAAGTGGAACAACACATTACAGTCTAAGTATCAGATACATAAGCAGCTTGACTAGAAATACATACGGTCATACCTAGCTGGTTTATGGGAAATCAGACTAGAGATTGACATTAGGGCCTGATTAAACTGCCCTTCATATTCAAACTCAAGGAATCAATGAATCAGGAAGTGGTACTGCCTGAATGAGGCTTCAGATTAACATGGTAGCACAGGAAAGGGAACAACCAGAGATAAAAAGCTTAGCTGGATATGAAGGAATTCATGATGGAAACAAATGCAAAAGTAAAGACAGAGCCAGTTCTAAACGTGAAAAAGTGTACAGACTGCCAACAACTGGTAAGTAGATGGGTATTAACACAAAGAAAATGGAAAAGTTAGAGGACTTTAAAATAGTGCCACTGGGAGACTTACAGAAATCAAAGCAGGTAAAGTTGGGAAGAAAAAAGAGAAATGCTATTGAATTCTAAGCTCCAGTGGGGAATTTTATGGATCTTCTAGTCACAAGGGGAAATCTTTAAACTTAAACTTAGAGTTTAGCAGTCGTGTTTGAAATGAGTCTTTTATTGTGAAAAAAAAAAGAAAAAGAAAAGAAAAAAGAAAAAGAAAAAAAGAGTTACTGTCTAATAGCATTCATCTGGTTTCTGGTTTATGCACATGACAACCCTGATTACTAGCATAGAAGATTGTACCTGCCTTCTCCAAGCAGGGAGGCAGCACTGGAGCAATGGGATCAAGAGCTGGGAATATTCCCTCACTTCCTGGCTGCTCAGCCTGTCCCCTTCTTTCTGTGAGGAAGTCTTCAGTTTGGGTTCTGACAATGAGCCAAGTTCAATTCCTCATGCCAAGAGCCAAAGGAATCCAGCCACTTCCTCTCCTCGGTCTTGGCAGATGGGACATGGACAGGTGTCCTCAGGTGGGCCAAGTAGATGTTTCTACCAGAAATCATTTTTGAGGTCATGAAGCAGACAAGGAGCAGTTTAGAACCCATCTAAGCAGCAGCATGGTTTTTCTGCCCCATGACCTGGTGCCCTAGTTCCTGACCATCATACTCTTTTTAACTCCAGTTTCCAGGGACTGGAAGCAGTGTTTAAAGTTACCCAATATCCGCCCAAGAGTTGTTTTCCTACTTAAGTTAACCAAGATTGGATTCCATTGCCATAGAACTTCAAAATGTCTCCACTGTAATTGATTCCTTCTGAGCGTAATAAGAAGCAGAGTATGTGAGTGATTCCAGCGTAGGACTCTCTTGGGCCTCTGGCCCTGCTCCTTCCTGACTGTGTTATCTTGAGGAAGCCATTCATCTTGGATGCTTCAACTTCTCCATCTGCAAAACAGGGGTCTTAACCCTGACCCGAGGCATGGAGGACTGTGGAAGTGAATGAAATGATATGAAGCATTTACCAAGGACTTGATACATGAGTACAGATTGTGTCAGAGGTGGTTGTAATCATGCAATGAGTGACAACAGTGTAAGTGTCCTTTGAATTAGCCATGATTTCTGTCCTTCAGTTCAGGGGGCATATGTAGTAAATAGTTCATGACTAAAAGGAATGATATAGCACATAAGAAGATAACCCAAAAGCCTTTATGCTGATTTCAAAACATTTTTCATAAACCAGCTGTGTTGATGCCATAGAGTTGTTATAAAATCTCTATGGCTGGAAAAGGGTTTTAAGAGCCACCTAAGAACTTTGGGACAGTTAAAATGGAAAAATTGGCAAAGGAGGTTTATGGTAAGCCTTGAGAGTGTCAAGAAGACAAAAGTTCTCCCTGGGTTAGATTCAGAATCCTTTATGGGTTCTATTGGTTAGACAAAAGAAAAATCTCAGGCAAAATAAAGTCAAGTTCTTCCTTGAGAAAATGTGGCGAGACCTCCAGGATGAGGAGGTAGCTGGTCCACTTGAAAATCTCTATGCCAGAGATCTTTCTATAAAATTCTTGGATCTGTTTTCCCAGAAAAAAAAAATCTGGATCATGTATGTGCTTAAATCTAAATCTGAATTGTGCTACTGCAACCTTCGTCAATATTCTCCACAATACACCTGTGCCTTGCATCATCTAATTACTGGGTGCTCAGTTTTAGGATCTTCTAGCGACTTGGAAATTCTATGGCATTTTCCCTCTAAATTTCTGATTATCCCAGCACCACGTATTGAAAAGGACCGTCTTGCCCTGTGGCTCTGTAATTCCTCTTCGGAAATAAATCAAGAGGCCACATGAGCACTTGTTTTGGGGCATTTACTCTCTTGCTCCATCCATTGATCTGTCTCTTCCTGTGCTGGCAATGCACTGCCTGTCTCCTTTCCCACACTTTCACTCTCAGCCTCTGACCCCAGAGTGCCAGTCCCCAGACCTTGTCTTCTGACTGCCTTGGTTAGTCTTAGCTCTGTATGTGTTTACAGTTATTTTACAATTCCCTCATCAAATTGCATGTGCTCGAACACACACACATACACACACACACACACACACACACACACACACACTTCTGAAACATTTAATGCAAATTGCACTGAATCCACAGGGCAGCACAGAGTGGCATTGACACCCTTACAATACTGAATAAACAGCAGCAAGCAGATCTCACCTGGTGCTAGGAGGTACTGAATACTAAACCAAAGCCTGAATTTGAATCATTACAGGGAACTTGGGATCCAATTAACTGAGTGAGATTTGGGAGACTTAAACAAAAGACTTGTTATTTTATGGTGTTAGGAAGACAAAGCCTGTCTTTCACACTGGGTATTGATAAAAAATTTATATGCGACGGCATTGAAATATATGTGTGATTTGTCAAGATGTAATTCAAAAAGTAAGTTATTTCCATGGGACTCTTGGTGTGCAAGCCACATGACTTCAAGAGCCCAGTTTGTTTCAGTCACAACACAACTGTTTCCAATAAACCTAACAGCACGGAGGAAAGAATGCTGGTCTGAGCTTGTTTGGGAAGATGGTTCAATTACTAATTTATTTTCAACTTAAAGTTAAATACTGCGATAAAAATGGGCAGAGGGATGGCATACAATATGTGTCCAGAATAACATTTACATGCTAAAACCAGGAGCAACAGAATGAGAGAAGTATTCTAAATCTACCCTGCAGCTGAGCCCTGGATCTACCTACCTTTCTCCACCAAATTCTATGCCCTTTATACCTAACAGTATGCAGGCTACATCCTGAGGCTCCTTTGTTCACCAGACTCCCAGAGCCTGCAACCAATGGGGGCAGGATAGGAGAGCCCAGAGGAGAATATGACCAAAAATACATTGTATGAAATTCTCTCCAGACTACAAGAGGCTGCAGAAATCATGGCAGTTGTACAGGTTGTATCAGTTGTGCAGGCTGGATAGGTTACAACAGATATGCGGACTGTAGTAATTATCTAGGCTGTGTTGGTTGTGTTGGTTATGCATGCTACAGAGAGTATACAGGCTCTGTGAGGAATGACAGGTATGCAGGCTATAGAGATTATAGCAGCTGTGAAGGCTATAGAGGTTATGCCAATGAGGTAGGCTGTAGAGTTTACATAGGCTGTATAGGATGTGTTAGTCATGCATGCTATAGAGGATGTGCAGGCTATACAGGTAATGACAGTCATACAGGCTGTAGAGGTTATGTTGCTTAGGCAGGCTGCAGAGGTTAGGACTTTAGAGGCAGATTATGGGCATTTTCCAAATCAAAGAGTAAGTTATAGTTAGGTGATTTATAGAATACAGGCTATAGTTTGTAGAGCAGACATTTGAACTTTGTGTGAAAGAGGCATTCCTTCACTCCTCTATATGCTTCCCTCTGCAACAGGCCCCCTCCTAGAAGATGCTGAACTTCGGTCTAGATTACTTTTGTCCCTCAAAACACATTACCAACCCAACCAAGTGGTAATCATCTCCTTGCAGTGGCCGACTAGTACCAAAAATACTAACAGACTAATCTAAGTGTTTTGTGATGCTCAGAGTGAGGTGAAGTTGACAATGGTCCTCTCTGAGTGCCTACTAAAGAAGCAGGAAGGTCAAATTTGAGTCACTAACAGAACATACTCACACACACACATCATATACACACATATGCATACATATACATACATACACACATATATACACATATGCACACACATATACACATACATATATTCATGCATACATACTCATACACAAACACACACACACTTACACACACATCAATAACCAGAAGACTGCTTCATTGGATGTTCAAGTAGGCATTCTATTCTGTTCAGTGGATATTCTGGTCTGAGTGTGAGTCAATAGCTCACTAGTACCTTATCTAAATTTTAGAATAGTTTTAGTATCTGGTTACACAACAAGTTATTTCATTTTATTTTATTTTATTTTATTTTATTTTATTTTATTTTATTTTATTTTCAATAATATCTTGGGTATTCTTACCTGGGCTTTTGTTGTCCTTGTAGAGGACTTACTTTAATTAACAAAATTAACACTTTGTCAAGTTTAATTTCCAATGGGCTATTAACTAACTTTGCACTGACCTCTACAAAAGCTATATTGAATTATTTAATGTAAAAAAATGGAGCATCTTCCCACCTAATTAGTGTTTTTAATATGTAATATTAAAGTTGAAATGTAATACTTCACTTTCCAAAAGGAATGTATATTTCCTGGTAGGTTTATTACAAAGTATCCTGAATGCTTTGTCTTTTATAGTAAATGTAATCATCATTTTCACTTTCCTTTTACTTAATTATGCCATTATGCATAAATAAAATTCATCATAAAACATTACAGATGGTTAAAAATAAGCCCTCTGTCACTCACCCTTCTAACACCTCTCCTGCCACCAAAGGGGAGCCTATGAGAGCTGGACCCATAGCCATCCAAACATTTTTCATGGTCTTTGAATTTGAGGGCGTAGGGGATGTTGTTTGACATCAACAGAACTGTGCTACATATTTTCCCCATGACTTCTCGTGTGGTGGTATGATCTGACAAGAGTCTCCATGTCAGCAGATACAGCTTTGTCTGAAGCTGTCATTGTGATGCTATAAAAATGTGATTATGGTGGATGGAGAGATTTCTCCATTGTTCAAAGCATTTGCTCTTCTTGAAGAAGACTTGAGCTCAGTTTCCAGTGTTTAGATGGTAGCTATGACCACCTGAGACTCCAAGAAGTCCCATAGCCTCTTCTAACCTCAAGGTTTCCTATATTTACATGGTACACAGACATACAGTCAGGCACACACACACATTCACACAAAATAAGATGCATTTTTAAGTATGTGATTGTGGATTTACTAATGTTTCTCCACTAATGGACACTAAAGTCCCATTACATTCGTCACAATGAAAATGCTACTTATTTGCAAAATCTCTATGCAAAAATGCTGACACTTTAAAAATGTATACACTTTGGGTCTCAGAGTCAACAGTATTTTACCAAAGACTGAAGTTTGCATGCTGGCACATCTGTATTCCTAGCAATTGGAATTTTCAAGTAGGAGGATCACAAGTTTAAGGCTAGCCTTGGCTACATATGATATTATTTCAAAACAGCAAGAAAAATTGAAAGTTATCAAATTGCTCTACAAAATAATTTACTAATACCAACATAATGAAAAGGCCATTTTCACTTTATAATTTACATTTTGGTTCTAAATTTATGCCAACTTGCCAAAGCGGTATTAAATGACTGTCTTAAATTAATATCTGTTGGACATATTAATATCCAGTATTTATATCTGCCTTGATCATTTTACTATCTTCTTCTACTAGACAAATCCTTAAGTCCTCTTTGATAATCCCAGGAACACAGCACAGCCCTGTACTTCCTATGAGCACAGGCCTCTTGTATGTCACATATGCATTCCATGAAGTCATTTTCTGTCTTACTTATGATGTCTTATCAACCATAAATTTTGAGTTTGTAAATATGATATTTATAAAGCACATATCTTATTAACAGGCTAAGCAATAAGATCTAAGCAAGGACTAATACTTTCAAAGTAGTTATAACCACAAATAACATTCCACAAGAAGTTTGGCAACTGCAATGTGCAATGAAAAAAAATCTGTGATTTCATTTTGATATCAAAGTCCAAGGTCTAATAGCACTACCTTTGCCAAAATAGTGACGCTTCAGCTGGAGCTGCTTGAAGAGCAAAAATGTAATTGTTTTCCCATCTAAGTTTGCACAGTACCTAAAGCCCTTGCTGTGTTGAATCTGTGTCTAATCACTTTCCTGCTAAGTTAGTCATTCTTCCTCTGTGGTCCCATTGCTGTCTGCACTTAGACTGACAGAGTACTCTAGGTTGAGTGTTTTACTTTCTTTATCTCTCATCCTCCCCTGAGACAGAGACAGCTCCTGGAGGAAAGGAGAGAGTGAAGGAAGGATGAAGCAGCCAGTTGGGATCCTGCCTTAGAACCTGATACTCCAGGCTAACGTGCTGAAAACTCAGCTTGATGTCTAGCAAACTACTGAACTTGCACTTGGAGAATATGGTAGTTATCTTTATGCTACTGTTTAAAATATTACCAGATACAAAGCACTTCATAAGAGGAAAAGATTGTTTTGATCCATGATCAGATCCCTTTATGTTGGGGATGAGAGGTGGGGGTGGGGGAACCATCTTCCTGAAGCAGTGCATTATGGGGAAAGATACTACTCTGACTGAAGATAGATGGCAAAGATAAATGGGAGAATAAGTGTCCAGTCCCATTATTTCTTTGAAGGGCACACTCCCAATAATCCAATTACCTCCCCTCAACCCCAGACTCTCAGTAGTACCACAGGCTTACAATGAAGTAGTCAACCCATAGGCTAGACACATATCTGAGCCATAGAAAATACGCAACTTTAGAATTTAATTTCAAAACCCTGTCTGTATTTCTATCATGCTGGTGGCTCACATTGCATTGTGAATCCGAGTTTGTATCTCAAAATTTTGTACCAGTTTCTGAGTTTTTCTTCTTTGTTAGGATTTTCATTTTGTTGTTGTTTTGAGAGAGAGAAAGAGAGGGGGGAGAGAGAGGAAGTTGGATGGGTGGGGAGAATTTGGGAGGACTTGTGGGAAAGAATATGAAATACACAGAAAACACTTTAAATGAAAAAAATCTTTCTGTACTTTCACCTCTAATAAAATTCTTTCACCTCTACTAAAAATGCTAATACCACAGATGTAAACATACCTGTTTGCAAACTATGACCCTTTGAAGAAGATTAAAATACATTCTCACACATTTTGGTTTTACTGCCCCTAAATTAACTTTTGCCACTTCTAAAAATTAACAGTGTAAATGAAACTCGATAACTGAGCATATCTGCATCTCTATTTTAATGTGACAAAAACTGCAAGACGTCCTATTACTTATATGAAAGCAACTATATTATACACTTATTATCCATATAGGCTAAGAAGTTTGAGACCAAAGAAGATAATAGGAACTGGAGAAATGGTTCAGTGATTATGAGCACTGGCTGCTCTTTGGGAGGACCTGGCTTCAATTCCTAGAACTCACATGGTGGTTCACAGCCACCTATAACTCCAGTTCCAGGGGATCTGACGCTATCTTCAGGATTCCATAGGCAAAGTACATTCACATAAAATAAAGAAAATAATTTAATTTCTTTTTAAGAGAAGATACGAAAAGAAACATTTTAAAAATCACAGGTAAACCCTATTTTTGCTGCACAATTAGGACTTTCTGCGTTTCATCAAATAATGTCTTTCACATGTTGACTCTCTCTGCTTATGCTGTTGGAAAAGTCTGGGATGGCTGGAGCTATCTATGCAAAACACACACACACAC
Organism: Grammomys surdaster; assembly: GCF_004785775.1. Taxonomy (NCBI): domain Eukaryota; kingdom Metazoa; phylum Chordata; class Mammalia; order Rodentia; family Muridae; genus Grammomys; species Grammomys surdaster. Next base: position 3,268,360 of record NW_021620662.1, read on the forward strand.
ACACACACACACACAGAGAGAGAGAGAGAGAGAGAGAGAGAGAGAGAGAGAGAGAGAGAGAGAGAGAGAGAATCTCACCAGAAGGCTTAAGAGTCTCCATGAAATCTCTGTGAACTTTGCCAGCATTTTATACAATGACTCAAATTTTTGTTGATGTGGGCAAAAATAAAGATATCACAGCAGCAGTGGCTCTTTGAAACCAGAGTGCTTTAAAAACATGATGCTAAGTCTTTTCTGTAGTCACAACTAAAATAGGATAGGAAACCTCATTGACTTGAAAGCCAAAAGGAAATTGGCTTAATCATATTTTAAAACTTAAAGCCAAAATTTCTTCAATATGATGATGTGGACAGTTCAAAGGTTTTCTATATTGACTAGAACAGCCTGTTGGATCTCTAGGGGCCCAAATATAAGGAAGGCCACTGCAGAAATTTTGGAAGGAAGAGGGTTGTATTTCCTGAGTAACACACAATAAATAATTTTCTATTTTTTCCCTAACATACTTAGGTCAAGCATGTAGAAAGTCCATTTTTAAAACTGTATAATATGTGAAAAAAGTAAAATAAACTAGAAAATAGTAAATCTGTTACTATGTGACTACTAGCAAGTTGTATGGCATAAGTAAAAATTTGAGAATGTGTCTTTCCTGTGTTTAGGTTAAAGGTAGAGAATGGAACAAAAGATCCTCTCTTCAAAATAAGAGAGCCTAACACTAGACACCTGGTGTCTATTTAAACCCTTAACTTGTACTATGAAATTCCCATGTCCTCTACTAGACGGTCTACTACAGCTGTCCATTTGAAAGTCTCACTATGTACTATGAAGCACTTTGTTTAATTTAAATGTTTATAAACAATAAAAAACATGGCTACAAAGGCAGGAGGCTCTAAAGATTGGAGAAGGGAGGCTGCATGTCATGGGCACAACAGATTGCGTTGATGCCACATTCTCATTAGACAGACGACTGAGAAGGCACGAGCCCTCCATGGCAATGTATCCTCCATATCTAGCAATCTGTAATCACTACATAAAATGAATAGGTAAACTTACTTGCTGTTGTACTAAATAAAATACCCTCAACATGAAGAGCACAGTACTCATTCACTATTTCAAATGCCATCTGGGCCATCCAGTGACTTTTCAGACTTATCACTAGTGACAAAGTTTAGATGGCAAATGCATAGAGAGAGCTGCTCCATTCGCTTCTAGTCAGCACAATCTAAATGACTAGTCCCAAGGAGGCTATAATTTTCTGAGCACGTCTCTACTTGGTGACCTTCAGAATAAATAGCATCATCATTCCTCAATCCTGTAAGCAAAGGTCCCCAAGTAGGAAGGCAAAGCACTGAGCTCTAGGTCCAAACTCCTATTGACCCAAACTCATCTTTATTGATACTCCAGGTAATTCCACTGTGTATTGGAAATACCCTCTTCTTTGAATAGTTCTCCAAATGTTCCCTTCATCTTCTAAGTGTTAATGGAAACTTGGTGGTACTGGGAGGTTTTGCATACCAGGACACTTTTTACTTCCTTATGTCCACGGGTAATGGTTGTTACATGTTCTTCACACTCCCAGTGACACTGGGCTAGGAATGGATGGAGATCCTCTTTGTTGTTCTCAGCCTATCTTTCCATTGTTAAAAATCTCATTTTCTGAGGAAAAAATATTCTTATCAATTACACATCTGACAGAGGGTTCATACCTAGAATGTACAAAGAACTCAAGAACCCGCACGTCAAGAGAAAGTATCTCTGATATAGGACACAGAGCAGGCCCAATTAAAAGTGTGGTAGAGAAATAAACATCGAGTTTCAACAGATAAAATTCAAATGGCTTTTATCATGGTTCTGAGACAAAAGAATACTTTATGAGTGTCCGTACATCACATTCTTGAGAATAAAACAAATCACAACATATATACATTCATACTAAAGCTAAACACACACAAAGCTACTTCAAATCTACTGCTGAGAGAAAGTTTTACTTGCTATGAAACAAAGAGAATTAGGCATGGACTCTGCGTCTGGGGCTCTCTCTCACACTGTGGGTTTGAAGGAACAGCTCTGAATGAGCAATGAGGGTGATTCTCACTTACAGGCTCACTACAGAGAACAGCTTAGGAAGATGAGTGCTGTCGTCTCTACTGTGCAGAAGGGTAAGCTGAAGCACAGAGAGGTTAAGCCACATGTGTGCCTAAGATCATCAGAGAGCAAAGGTCAGAGCTAGACCTTCAGCCAGATGGTCCATCTCCACAAGCCATGCCTTGGTTTCAGATGGGTCCCCCACTGCTTCCTCCCAAAGGCATGTTGAAATGATCTTCAAAAGTAAAGAAGTGTACCTCCCAGTGAGAAAGAAGCAAACAAATCGACTAATCACCTTATCTATCTCTTCACATGTACAACATGGATTGTCAACTAGTCCAGATTATGAGGTTAGCATTTTTCTGATCCAAACAATATTTTACTATGATGAGGTGACACATAATTGAACCTAGATTTGTGGTAAAAACACTAATGCTAACACATAAGCACACACATGAGCATACACCCGTCCCAACACAGTACAAAATGAGGGAATTAAATAAGTGGAAAATTAAATAGTAAATACACCAGTGCCAAGACTGTAATTTTGTAATGTGTTACAATATTCTCACTGGGAGTAACTTTTGCAAATGGAATATACATAGGATCCCTCCTTGTTTATTCTCCCAAGTATGTGCTTATCCACAACTCCATGGTTACCTCGAGGAGAATTAACATTGTAAATGATTAAAGGTACGTCTCTTTAAGAGCTTTGCTGCTTCGAAAGTTGTTTTCAAACAGATCTGGATATTCTATAGTGAATTTCAACCTGTTTTGTTTCCTGCTCTTAAGCAGGTAGATTTTGAAGAAAGATCATCTGAAGTCTTCATGCCACCAGGTGACCTCAGACATTTTAATCACAGTATTTAGCCACACCTCTGATGAAGAACTGTCTTCATTGAAAGGTTCAGTGGACCATAGACTGGTCAGGGAGTTGAAGGGTTCTGCCCTTCTGATATAGCATTCATGTGAATGGGATGGATGGATAAGCAGCTTTAAATAAGGAGAGACTTTCTCAAGAGCCAATCTCTGAACATCTGGTGTCATGTGATCATAAAACATATCCTTAAACAAAAGGGATTCCATATTCAACCACATTTGTTCCATCTGTCTTCTGTCCAGCAGGCAAAATTCTCCAGGAAACTGTCTACACTTGATGACTTCATTCCCTCCCACCTCTGCCTTGGGCTCCCTTGGGCTTCCTCCACGCTGTTAAAAAGCCTCAGGGACCATGTTGTGAAGTTCAACTACATACCAAGGTGCTCATATCACTTGCCTCATCCTCAGCCTCTGGCATGGTTTCCTTCCTCACTTCCTGTCTCTCTTCCTCTGCTCTGCTGACCTCCTTTACTCAGAGAAGCCCCTTCCCAATTTTGTAGCAAACTCCTCCTGCCACTTCCTGGCATCCATCACTGGGACTCTTCTCCCTAGAGCAGAGTGACCAAGCCTATGATGTCACTTTACATGCAAAAACTCATTGCTTTCTCACTACTTTGCATGTTAAGTACAGAACTCTAAACCACGGGCTGTCATAATAGGACAGATGCCTCTCAGGGTCCTCAGTATGAAGTATAAATTTATAAATGTATTCCACTCACCCAGGCTAGTAACACAGAAATCATAAGTCACTCCTCACATTCAGTCTTCCAGGATAACAGGCCAGGAAGATGAAGAGAATGTACAGAGTCACTTTTACCTATTGATCTAAATATCAGATTATTGATACAGAGGACTCTAAAGACAAGGCATTTTCCCCAGTAATCTCATGCTGGAAGAAGAAAAAGCACCAGGCAGAGGGAGAATTTGTCTCCCAAAAACAGAACTTCACACAGATATAACAACTTGCCAGGCCACCTTCTAGGATGAGACTGAAGCCTAGACAGTGATGAATCAATGGTGGATAAACCCACACCATAATCCTGATAGCATATGTGCATGTCTTTGACCCTCTATTTAAATTTTAACCTCACTTCAAGATCCAAAGAAGAACTTGGGGAGTCATTGGATCACTTTGTCTTTCTTTGCAATGCAGACACAATAAATAAAGCTTCTTTCTCTGCATCCTGTGTTTAATCTGTCTCTCTTCATTGGCTCATTGAGGATGGATAGTCAGATCTGGCTTTGGGCACATTTGTGATTCTTCAAGCTGGTATCTTCACCAGCCTCCCTTCCTTCTACTGATTGACCAAATATGGATTTCCCTCCCCATGGCTCCTGCCACCAGTCACATCCACAAAATGTGGGAGTACAAAGACAAAAATCTTTAGCATTGACCATAGTCTCTGTACTGCAACCACACCTGGCTTCTTCTCCAACTTTCAGTGAGTCTGTCCTGCCTCATTGGATGAGGCCAATCCTTTAGCCTAACAGATTTCTACTCAGCCTTTGGATGCCAGATCCATAAACGCATCCTCAGAACTGCCTGTCTGTCCTTCAGCGTAAACTTACACATTATCAAGTCATTCTTGTTAAATCTTATCTTGACTTCCAACTGAGTGGCTTGTTACTTGATGCGTGCCTCCTCACTGGACTTTAAACCCTGTCAAGGAAGAATCGCATCTCTGTTTTTCACTGAAACATTCCCCCAAAGGAAAAACTGTCATTGCTATACTTGTTATTTAAATTCATGGCTCATTTTTCATTAATCATTTCTTTCTATTTCATTCATGACTTTTCCTTAAGTCCTTTCCATTTCTGAAAGTAATTGAGAAAAAAAAAAGGATGATTAAACTGGCTTTGTAATTAATCATCATTTCCTCCTAAGCCCTTCATCCACAGAAAAGGGTGAAAGGCTACGAGGAGGAGACTTTGGTGTACTATAAGATTATAACCGTGTATTTGGATGTTAACATATTAAACAAAGGGCATGGCTGAAGGTTTCCTGGTGGCCCAGATGCCTTTGTGATCTCCAGTGTCATATTTTCATTAGCTCGTAACCTCACAGAGTTTTACACCACACAAAATTAATAACATGAGGGCACCACAACCTTCCGTCCTTCTCCCACCCTCCTCCCCACAAAAGATAGCATTAGATTCTGTGTTGTCCTATTCTTTGGGTAAGTGCAGACAGCAGGAAACCCATGCAAATGTATCTTTAAGAGCAAAGCCAACCAAGAGAAACTGTTCTCCCTGGCTGAGGCAGCCAGCAGAAGCAGCCCCTGGAGACAGCCGGAAAAAAAAAATTAGGGAATCCAATGAGATCTGCATCGGACTTGGAGGCTCGTCAACACTGGGTCCCTTTGGGGATATTGGACTTCTCATTTGCACTACATATTTGCAAGGGAGACATGCTCCCAACAGGCTTTCTGCATCAACCTCAAAAATCATTACACTTACTCTGTAATTAATGCACTAACTACTCCATATTCTCTAGAGAAAGATCCTGATTTAATAACAACTACAGAGACTCTGGTAAAGGGTCTTTGGGGGGGTGGGAGGAGTACATACTGTATGAAAGAGTAATCCTGAAAAAAAAACTGTTTTGCTTAAGCAAAAATTCAGGAGCCTTCCACTTCAGTGAAATTCTAGGGGTCGGTGTGTACAACGAGTGATTATAATCTTTCTAAGATAGTGATGTTGCATTTGGTCCTTCCTACAACTAATTCCATGCAGTGCCTAGTGACCCTTCCAGGAAGTTTGGGACAGCATGTCTAACCCCATTTAAAGTTGCTAAGCTGGAGTAGAGCCAGAGCATCAGAAGCCTCTACAACAGGCACAGCGGCTATGCAGGCCACTCTGATCAGTAGCCTGTGCCACCCAGCAGGCAGAGTGATGCTAAATTCCAGCGATATGTGAAGAAGACACCTAGGACATCTTCCACCACCAGCACCCCCACCCCCGGCACCCACAGAACTCTAAACTAGAGCCTTCAGTACAGGAATAAACCCTTGCTGTCTTTCGAAGTTGGAAGATAATCTCCCTCCATTTTTGTTTTTGTTTGCTTTTGTTTGTTGGGAGCCGACTCCTAGCAGAAAGCGGCTATCATCTTTGCAGCCATCTCGAACCATATACCCTGACAAGAGACTTGTTTTCAACAGCCCACAACAGCTGAGCACACTCTGATAAACATCTTGTTTTTCTCACATATCTTGTTTTGCTGTTTGTGCCACCAGCAGCTAGGTGCACGTGGTCTCCACGTTGCTAGCTAGGTGCACGTGGTCTCTACACTGTTAGCTAGGTGCACGTGGTCTCCTCACTGCTAGCTAGGTGCACGTGATATCCACACTGCAAGGCACATGACGTAGTGCCTTCAGCTGTGCTTGTCCACAAGGGCAAGGCACGTGGTAAAGCATATAAATACTCAGGATTTCCTTTCAATAAATGAGACTTGATCAGACCCTCTGTCTTGTCTCCATTCTTTGCATCTCTCACCCCCACTCTCTCTCTTGCTAGACCCTGACCAGAGGACCAGAGAAGAAGAATGGGCTGTTACAAAGTGGCCCCCGAACATGGGGCAGAACGGGCAGTTACATATGTTGTTACTATTTTTACACAGATTTTGTTATACAGCTTAGGCTGACCTCATACCCACAGAACTCCTCATGCCTCAACTTCCAAAGTTATAGGCATGAACCACCACACCCAACTTATTGTTCCCCTGCTCCTTTATTAGAGATAATTCACCGTAAGCCACCAATTTACCATATCTAAGATGAAATGAATGTGTCCTAACCTAACGTGATAGCTATTTTGGGCTCTCAACTTGACTATACCTAGAATGAACTCAAACCCCAAAATGGAAAGCACACCTGTGACAGAGTTCTGTTTAATTGGATGTGGGAAGATTTACTTCTAATCTGGATCTTTGAGGGAGGAAAACACACCTTTAAACCAAATATAATCCAGGTCCCAATTTCTGCTGGAAGCCTACTTAAGGACACGGGAAGAAGTTTTGCTCTTTGCCTGCTTGCCCTTACCTTACGAGCAAGTCCATTCCTTCCCTGTAGTTAGAGCTTACTTCTTCAGGATTTCAGCATATACTAAAGACCAGCTGATACAGCCAGGCTACTAGACTGAGCAACTACTGGATTCCTGGATTTTTCTCTTCACACCCAGCCATTGTTGGATTAGCTGTACCTCAATCTATAAATCATTCTATTAAATCATAGATAGATAGATAGATAGATAGATAGATAGATAGATAGATAGATAGAT
>NW_021620662.1:3275605-3298105 GCF_004785775.1 Grammomys surdaster
GATAGATAGATAGATAGATAGATAGATAGATAGATAGATAGATAGATGATAGATAGATAGATAGATAGATAGATGATAGATAGATAGATAGACAGACAGACAGATAGATAGATATTCATTCTATAACTTCTGCTACTCTAGAGAACCCTGACTAATGTACAACAAACCATGCATGCATATCAGGACTCCTTTGTGAGATGAACATGTTATATATAGGCTTAAAATATCCCTGAAGACCAAGCAAGTCACACGAAGAAGTAGACTACATACCCATGACACTGGCTCCTGCTACCGTATCTCCTCAGTCCTCTATATGACTCCGTAGAGTGAATCGGACCTGGTTTACAGCTGTTTCTGTACAATGTGCAAACACCATCGGATCATGAATTGCTGCAGCCTGAAGTTCACTTCTGGGATACTATGAAGGGAAGTAGTGAAGGGAAATCCTCCCAGTGGAAGAACATCAAACAGCACATCTGGATGCCTATTCTGTTGAGAGAGGAATAGGCAAAGGCCCAACACTCTAGTGATTCATGGGATGAAGCCTATTAGTCCGTCAGAGGATGAGGAAGTTACAAGAACTACAACCAGAGAATTGGTGAAAAAGGAAGCTTGAGTAGAAAAGGAATGCAGATAGATTCTATAAATTGAGGGAAAATATTTGAAAATACTTATATCCATCTGGATGTTCAAGTACGATTTCAACACAAGGTAAGGTTAAAATCAAAAGGACAGGATCACCTGTTTAGCAATTTCCTGGTAGCTCCTTCCCCAGACATAAATATTATTATACAAAGACACATTAACAAGATCATTGTAGTGGTTTCAATGACAATGCTACCTTAGGTTCATGTAGTTGAGCTTTGATCCTTGATGGTGAAACTGTTTGGGGGAAGGATTAGAAAGTGTGGCATTCTTGGAAGAGGTGTATCACTAGAATGGGCTTTGAGGATTCAAAAGTCCTTGTCATTTCCAGTTAGATCTCTACCTCCTGCCTGTGGGTCAGTATGTGAGCTCTCAGCTACTGCTCTAGCACCATGCCTGTCTGCTGCCATGCTCCCACCCGATGGTGAACTCTAACCCTTTCTAGGTGGAAGCTCCCAAATTAACTGCTTTCTTTGATAATTCGCCTTGGCTGTGGTGTTTTATCATAGCAATAGAAAAGTAACATAGACAGTCATATACCACTCATGACACAAACACAAAACCTGTTAGTCCAATTGCTCATTTTAAGACATTTAACTTATCATGCAACTTAGTACCACAGCTCAGAATAACTCCTACACAGCACACTGAGAACAGCAATATTTGTGCATTTTTTAAAGAGAAGGCAGAATTAACCCTCTAACAAACTTGTCATGAACACTTTGCTAAAGACGTTTATAACACTAAAAGTCAAGTCTTGTTTCACACATTTTAAAAGTAAAAGGTCTAAACCCACTTGCAGGAGCTACCTGCATGTCCTAGGAAACCTGATGGGGAGAAAATGAAACAATGTTTGTACTTTATTACAAATGTAAACATGGTGAATCCTGATACCTGTCCTGATGCCTGATAACCTTTTATTTACTGATGACAGAAGCATCCCCAGGATAATATCTATGCACATGTCTGGAAAGATGTGGACAAGCACTCCACTTCAAGAACAAAAAGAGACCCACTATTTGAACCCCTGCCCTGATGCCCATGGTCCAAACATAAACAGGGTTAGTTACAGCAATCACCATGCCTGGCTCAGCTCACCGTAAGCCGTAGCTGAAGCCTACTCTTGGGGCACAATTGGGAGCAAGAGACGTTCTCTTGGGTATGGCCACACTTTGAGACTGCTGTGGATGTACAAAAGTGGAAAACCAAACCTGAGAAGTCAGCCCACATTCCTCAAAGATCTCAGTGATGCTCCCCCACAGTGGTGGGGGGGACCACAATGTGATAATGTGACAAAGATGAGAGCGGAAATGAGAAGACAAAGATGTGACAAAGATGAGAGCGGAAATGAGGAGGCATGGGGACCAGGGTAGAGTATGAGGAACAGATAGATCTCTGTAATTTCTTGAGAAATTACAGAGATTTATCACCATTTCTACCAACAAAAGGATTATAGGCTAATTCAAGGCATCCACAAAAAAAAAAAAAAAAAAACCACTCTGCTCAATACTATTCTGGTGCCTACAGGCAGGGTAGATGCCTTTAGTCTTCAGGACCAGACTCCACAAAGGACCTGTCCGTATAAATCCATCCTCCACTGTCAGCTCCATGGATTACTCGACGAGCACCAAGCCAGAAAATGAAGGGAACCAACAAATCTCTGTTTATAGCAAGCAATATTTAAAGTTCCATGTTCCAACTGGAATTGATTTTGGCATGTGGTTTGATTTGAGATTCCAACTTTATTTTATTCCAAGGACTTAACTGGCTTTTTTCATCCAGTGATGGAAGATTTTAAAAATCTTAAAAGGAAACAAGAGAGAAATCTACCCGATAAAAGTCTGGAACTTCCAGACATAGAAAACGATCATAAACAGAATTTAAAAGCAGGGGAAACTCGGGAAAGGAACAAAAAGTAAGTACAAAATGTTGATACCTGTGATACATAACAAAAAATGTTTTCTAATGAATATAGTTAATGGCAAGACTCTTTGAGAAATGGACAGATGGCTAAAACAGAAGTTTCAAAAAGACTACAGAGGAAAAACAAGGAGAAAATATTCAATTTCCTAGTAAAAGTTTTAAATAGCCCAATACTTTTACATGGGAAGTGACAATGATTTTGTTTCTTTTTCAGGTAGATGCAGTGTCAGAGGAGATTCCAGGAGTCAGAAGGGAGTGAACTTCCTAGAAGCATGGTGTCAAAGTCTTTAAATAAAGACATCCTTCCACCCAGCCATCTCAGTGCTGGAGTTTACATCTAAAAGTCAGTAGAAGTGTAGTAAAGGACCGAAATACAAATACAACTGAAAAAGAGTCTAAGCAGGCATAAATAAAAGAATCAAAGATATGGTGGCACACATATATGATGAAATAGCCACATCTACAATAAAGTTGTATTTCTAAGAAAAACTATACTATTTGAGAAAAAACATTTGATATAATTTTAATTGAAATAGTCAAAATGAAGGATTGCTCATGATATTCATTAACTACATATACTCTTTTTCTGTCTGGGACTGTCTGTCTCTCTCATACACACATGAACACACACATACACAGGCACACAAACATGCATTCACACTCAGAATATGTTTTTCTGTATAGATACTGTATAGGTTCCTAAGACACATTAAGTCAGACTACTAAAAGCTTCAGGGGGAGATAACTCAGTTGGTGTTTGCCATGTAAGCATAAGGACCCGAGTTAGATCTCTATGTCTGTGGGACCACTGTGAAGATGCCACCCTCCAAAAGTAGCTGGAGCTTCATGTCGAGTCACCTTATTCAGTTGGGTCCTCCTTCTCTTGTCATGGCTTCTCACCTGTGCCTAACACCATGAGTCTTGAAACAGTCATCAACTCACAGATGAACTGTGTCTGGGGCTGGAACATTGTTGTAACAACAAAAAGCCTTCCCATTGGTTCTGTCGATATTTCTAGACACCTTTTAACAATTCCTGCTATGTGTGAACATGTTTTGTAAAGCCTAAAGCAGCTGCCACAAAACGTTAACTGTACTTATTTCTACTGTGGAATTAGAATCATTTCTATTTTTTTCTAAAGCTTTCTATATTTCACATTAGTCTAAAATGAATACATGTTATATTTAGAATTAAAGAAAGCTATTGGCATGTTTTATAAAAGATGGCAAGAGTTCCTTTCAAGATCCTACACATAGAACAACACAAATATTAAAATACAAGCCTTCAAGTTACAAGGGATTAGTCACCAGGCTTACAGAGAAAATGTAGCTTAACTCTGTCTACTCTGTGGTTTCCTGTAAAATGAATGTTACTGTAACAATTCCCAATGGCCAGAAATGAAGTTCTCATCAGTGAACTCTTCCAATGTGACTATTATAGACTTGTGGTCAGTATCACCATTGATAACATTGCCCTATGTCAGTAGTCAGAGTGTGAGCTGTCTGGCTCTCCCAACAGGAGAAAGTTTGCTGAGAGGACAGGTCAACAGCTTCTAATTGCTGCACTGAGATCATAGGGACAATGTCTCCTCAGCGGATCCCAACCAATGACAGCCTGGTGGGTGTGAAAACTGGGCCATTCCTACACAGTGTTCCAACAACTGAGCATTTGTTGCACTAGGATACCATTGATCTTACCAGGACTCTACTAGAGCCATGTGCTCTTCATGATCCACACTCTATCTGTCCCTCTTTCCTGTCAGAAATCAGACGGATATGGTGGTCTCAGTCCTTTCCATCTTCTGCTTACTCATTCTGCAGGCTCCTCAACCAAGCAATCTAGACATCTAATTCTGAGGAGTCTGCTCTTCAAAACACGTAGGGTGACTTAACAACCAAAAACAGTGGACTGGTTTTCATACCGATTTATAAGAATAAAATCCTATTACTGTTCATGTCTAGCATAAGACACTTCAAAACTGCTACATGTTCACTGATTTTTAAAATCAATCTTATGACAAGTACTAATTTAACTTTTAGCTTTCAAAGACAAAAACTAGTAAGTTATTTAATAGATCCAATTGGCGTGAGGGAAATATTAACTAGAAACTGTTGACTGACAAGCACAACCCTTACTTCAAAGACAGTAAGAGATAGTTTGTTCTGTAGCCAAATGATTGAACATAACCCCAGAACAGAGGTACAGGTTTCCTCAAATACCATGTTCAAACGTGGCACATTTCATGCAGTTTTTATAGTAAAGAAACAAAGGAAGTCATAAATCAAAGCACTTCAAAAATACATTGAGGGGCCAAGCAAAACCTACCCACTGGGGCAATCACAGCCAGACTATTATTGGCATAGCTAGCTGATTCCAGGCTGATTCGAAGCCCTGCTTCACAGAAGGGAATTCATGTCTGTTACCATAAAACTAGCCAAAAGTTCATGTTTGGGGAAGGTTATAAGCCCTATTGGGGAAGCCACTGCTGTTGTTTTGCCAAGCAAACATGATATATCTGTCAAACTGTCTTCTAAATATTTATGCTTATATCTATAGTTCAGTGCTGCTCTTAGTTGTGGTTATGGAAACTTCCTTTTCTAGTGGGTGGCTATTTCTGGAGAAGCAACAGGCCAAAGTGCTGAAAATAAATGACTGTGTAGTGCTTAGCCTTAAATAGGGTATCAGCATCACACCCTCCAAAGCCCATGAAGCATCCTGGACGACGGGGTGAATGGAATGCACAAGCTGTCTGGAGGGTGGAGTGCTATGGAATTCTGACTTCCAGACAGGGCATGGCCATTCCACTTGAACTCTTGGCAGTTAGGGTTAGCTGCATAGAACTGCACAAAATGTTCCCCAAGGTGCAATCGTGGCACTATAGCTTGGGCATAACCAACAACCATCTAATTGAACGTAAGGCTCATTGAATAGGAGGACATCAATGCCTAGTACTGTAAACTTGGCCAGCTACTCATGGCAGGAGAGGTCATGGATCCTAAAGGAAAACTTCCTCCTGTTACTTTTCTAATCAGAATAATTTCTAACTGCATTAAAGACCTATCCTTTTATCCACAGAGAACTGCAGTCCCCACCTCACAGCAGAAAAGCTTCTTTTGGCAGCAGATGAAGACCATTAAAGAAAGCCATAATGGGTCACGATACAGAGAGCTTACCATGGCGTCCCCAACTCCAATTGATACCTTTACCACACAACCCATACACCTAAGTCCCAGAAAGTATCACAGTAGGGGTTCAGAAAGAATGTAAGAGCCAGAGGACCAGGTGTCTGCTGTCAGCTAGCATCTTCCAGGTATATCAGGGATACTACACCCATGAAACCTCATCTCAGTCAGTATGTCTACCTAGACAAGGACCTGCACAATGACAATACCATTTGACATGCTAATGTGGATGAGAGAAATCTCACAAGGTCCCACCTTGAAATGAAGAGCTACAGGCAACTGATGGCTCCTGGAAAAGGAAGGATCAATCCTCTCCAGGAACAAGCCTTTCAGTAGGTTATCCAATCCCAAGTAGTCAGCCCTAAGTACATCTGTGTACAAGCCACTCAAAAGGACAGCAGATTGTATTTACACATGCATAGATGTAACAATAATAATACAAGAAGAAGGTATCATGAATTGGAAAACAGTTGAGGGGCTCAAGAAGAACTAGGGGAAAAGAGCCAGGGTAAAAATGGTGTAACTAGAGTGTTCATGCATAGAATTCTTAAATTTTTTAAATTAAAAAAAAAATGCTGAGAGGTGCCATCAGCTTGTAACACGGTTGCTTTTACAGTCAGCATTGGTCTGCCCAGATAACCCTATGGTCTGACCTAATCTGCAGGGATTAAAGCCCTCATTGATTCCAGAAGAGAAATATAGCTGACTCGGTGTTTATGCTAAACTGCAGCTTTTTAGCTATTCCCTGTCAAAGTGTGTGACACTTCGGGCTTTGTTTTCAGAGATGTAAATGTGGCGCAGCTGCTCGAGAATCTGATGACAAAAATTCTAAATAACAGCAATGTGTAAACACTCAATTTGTCTGGAAACACGTTAGAAGCCCAGGCCAATAAACTCTCTCAGAACACATCTGAAAACCCCAGCTGCTGTGCAGCTCACCAGGTCCTGGCCTGTCGTGGGTGCTCCTTCCTTGGCATCTGGTTTCCGGCTTAGAATCTATAATTAATTTACCAAACCTTTAAGTTCTGTTACAAACTACTTCAGAAAGATCCAGGGCTGTTCCTGAGAACAACTGGATCTGGGCCATTTTATATAAACAAAGAATCATCTGGTTTCACCTATTGTCAGGGGAACCGAGTAGGAAGGAAGAGAAAGGGATGGGATGGGAAAAGTAGAGACCTTCGCGATTGCTTGGCCCCTGTCCGTGAACATATAGTTTTCAGCTGAAGTTCCCACTACTGCTGAGAGTCAGCTCTATTCACCACGTTCTTTTTACTCACACTATTTCATTATCAGCGTAATCCTGTGATGAGATTTGCTTAACTCCATTGTGCAGAAAAGGACGTGGTGCTGATATAATTTGTAAGGGATTTAAATGAGATTTACCACATGGCAGATTGGAAACCCCAAATAATAACTCTGCAACACATCCTTTCTTTTTTCTTTTTTTTTCAGTTATGTCATGCTCCATTTTTTTTTCAATTAACTCAATATTCCAAAGTGTTATTAGTGGCTGCCCAAGTGTTTCTTATCCACAAAAGATTCCCCCATTATCACCTTTGCAAGACTAAGAGTTTTATAAATGAGGGGGAAAATCATAAATTTTATGAACCTGAAACCTTACGAAAGTGAGGAGTAGTAATTGATAACCCTCATAGGCAGACAGATGGAGAACAGGACCACTGCTAGAAAATAAAGATGGTGGACTTAACATCTTTTTCCTTATCTCCTGACCTGAGACAAAAGCCTGGCACACTTTTTCTATATCAGTGGGGCCTCTTCCCCAAAAACAAAATCAAAGTTGATTCAGAATATATTTGACTAAACGTGATGTCAGCCTCCCTGTCTCTCTGTTCAGACTGACCAATCTTAAATGAGAGGAAGAAAACCCTTAAAGCCCTCAGCTTCTAAGAGAGATAGGGCTTTGCATATTCCCTCGGCGTTCTCTCTCTCTCTCTCTCTCTCTCTCCCTCTCTCTCTCTCTCTCTCTCTCTCTCTCTCTCCAGCCTCTAACAGCACATAGCTGAGGGGAGTTTTGAACTTCTGACCCTCATCTGACCCTCATGTCTCCACTTCTGCAGTGCTGATTACAAACATGTAGCAACTGAAGTTTATGCAGTATTTCAAGCCAAACCTGGGATTTTGTGCAAACTAGACAAACACTCTACCAACTGAGATATATCTTCAAGCCTTATCCTCATTCCTGAGCAAACACTCCTTGAGCAGTTGCTATGTGTCCTCAGCAGGGAAGCAGGTGCTAGTGAATCTAATTTCTGGAGATTCCTTCTTTGTCCTCCATGAATTCAAAGGTTGACAGAGAATATCAACACAGACAGGAGCAAATTCAACAACAGCATGAACAAACCAGTGTGTCTATGGAGTCCATCACAGGAGAGCACAGGAACCAGCCATCAGAACTTCTGCTGGACTGATTCCATAACTGTGCTAATGTTTCTCTACCTGACAAGATGTCTTAGTCAGTGTTCTATTGCTGTGAGAGATACCATAACCATGGAAAACTCTTACAAAAGAAAGTATTTAATTGGGGCTGCCTTATGGTTCAGTGATTCAGTATGTTCTCATCATGGTGGGAACCAGAGATGTGCTTCATGTCACAACAAGCTGATATAGTACTGGAGGTGTAGCTGAGAGTTTTACTTCCAAGTTGGCAGACAGCAGAAAGAGAGAGAGTGAGCCACTGGGCCTGGCTTTAGCTTCAGAAACCTCAAAGCCCAGGCCCCAATGACACACTTCCCCCAACAAGGCCACACCTCCTAATAGTTCCATTCCCTGTAGACCAATGGGGCTATTTTTATTCAAACCACCACACAGGACTTCCACTAATCGAGCAAGCAAGCAGCTGTAGTATACCTTATTTTGTGACTGTATGTGGTGATGAGAATTAAACCCTGGGCCTTCTGTGTACGTAGACAAGTGATCTACCACTTAGCAACCAGCTCCAATTAGAATAGCTATGCAATCTATTATATCTGGCATATAAGAAAGCTCACCGAATTGGCAAATTACAGTGATTATTCTAAGGTCTTCAGAATCATCAAGAGGTCAAGCTGAAACAGATTGTCTTCTTCTGTTCCTATTGACAGCTTCTACATCTGTAGACCCAGTGCTACCAAGAAGCTGCATTCTAGCAATTTCTACGGTAATTGGGATGCTACCGGAGCAGAGACCACACTCAGAGGAACACTGACCCGGAAAATCATTTTACTGAAACGGGATACAAAATTATAATAGCACTAACATTATTATATTAATATAATTGAATCCACATGCCCCGTGCCTTTACGTTGTACTTTTGAGGGGTATTTTTCCTCCACAAATAAATGTTCATACAGATAAATTATAAAAATCACATATTCCCAGGTGGTGGAGACAAAGGAAGAGAAACCTCTGGGTTCGAGGCTAGCCTAGTCTCTATAGTGAATTCCAGGACAGTAAGGCTACACCGAGAAACCCTGTCTCTAAAAACAAAAACAAAACAAAATAAGCATTGATGCATTCTCTTGATAACTTAAAATAGTAAACAGAAAAGGAAAACATAAAAGAATAGATAATTGTTGTGAATCAGAATAACACTATTTCAAACTGAAATACTCCTATTTAGAGCATGGTTTCTTTGGTAAAACTCTAAATATAACTTTCTGTTTAAAGAAAGTTTTATTTAGAGACAAAAACAGACACATATTTCCTAAAACTGGAATTTTCATTATAGAATCAAGTTACTTGATTCATAAATTCTGTCTATAGAAACCCCAGGCTTCCACAGGAGAAGCTGGAAAACTGGAAAAGCTGTCATGGTAGTAGTCCTCCATGCCTCAGGTCCATGAACTAGCATGTTGGTGTTTATACTGTAAGCGCTCACAGCATCCACCATTAGAAGCTTTTCCTTGTTTCTTCTGAAGTTCAAAACATGATGCCTGGTGGACCAGTTCAGGGCTGAGACTATCAACTCAATTTGACATGAGTGGCATTTTTCGCACATATTGGATTAGACTGGGAAATTTGAATTTGAATAGATGTTAAAGGATACTCCCATTACATAAAAAGGTCTAACTTTACAAGGAGTATGTGCATGGATATAATGAGGAGTTTAAAGAAAAAAAATCTGAAAAATTAGGGTTTTTTTTTTCCAAGAGTGTCTCACTAGGAATGCAAACCAAGGGTTTTTTTTTCCAAGAGTGTCTCACTAGGAATGCAAACCACTCTTAACGGTAGGTAGGTCCCATGCCCAGCAGTAGATGGCCAACACAAAACAAACTCAACAGCAGTTTTGGAAGTTCTTGGTCTCATAATGTTGTGTCAGGGCATCTGTTTCAACCTTACAAGTCTTTTCGGATTTATTATAGCTTCAGTTCTGTGTTTTTAGGACTCCTATATGTACAGCTGTGTGTGTCTCTCAGTCTATAAAGGTTTCTGCGCTTTTTCTTTGGGTCTTTTTCTTTTCCTGTCTCTTTGTTTTGTCCTACTCTGTTTGTCTGGTTTTGCTTTATCTTATTTCATGTTATTTTTTCCTTAGATGCCTGTTTGTTTCTAAGGAGAAACAGAAAAGATGTGGCTCTGGATAAGAAGGAAGATGGGAAAGAACTGGAAGGAACTAGAGGGAAAAATTCACAATTCAATGACTTACCACAAAAAAATATTAAATATTCAAACTGATGGGTTTGTTAAGTACTTATCATACAACGCTTGACTCTAGTCACAGGTAAAAACATCACTATCAAGCATATAAAGGAACAAAAGCCAATTCTGATTTGTCAGGATTGTCCTTCCTCTGAAACAATTTAGTTATCCTAACAAGAGGAAATGAGTTCTGTGACAATTAGAAAGCAGCTGACACTACCTGCTCCCCTGGGAGTGAAGCCTTGTCTCTGTAAAGAGAATCAGATACCCATGTGACAAAACTCCTGCTCTCATAAGAATGAACACAGATGATAATTTAAAGAAATATAAAAACTTTCTCACACAAGAAACTTTGTTTCTCTTCTTTTCTCTCAGAAAAAAACAGAGGCCACGGTCCCCACAAACACTGTACCAGCCATGTACTTTAGGTCACGGTCCCCACAAACATTGGACCAGCCATGAACATCAGCTCCCCATGCCTTGCTTCCTCCAGCCTGCTCTCCCTGTGCCTTACAAGGATGACCTTCAGGGAACCTCTCCCAGGAACCCTTACTAAGAGTTTCTTTTTAAATCTTCCCAAGGAGTTTCAGCACTCCCTCAGGCTGCAGTAGAGTCTCCCAGTCATGGAGGCATCCCCCACTATGGTCCTAAGACATCCACTCCACATCTTTTCAAATTCAGAAAACTCAATCCAGATACAATGGCTATAAATGTACCTTGTTAACTCATTAGAGACTAAATTAACACTTGAGGCCTTCCCATCATTAATCCTGCCTGATCACCAATTAATTCAACACATTAAAGTGATAGCTAACCAGGATTTCAATGCATAGCAACCACCACCACCACCACCATGAATCGCTAGGAAACCCCATATTGCATGGGCCATTGGTACATCTCTACAACTATATACAGATTGAGCACATCTATAAACCTGAGATCACTTTCTCCATCTTAAGCTATCTTTAATCACACTGATTTAACTTGCAAATATCTCCAGTGGTTTAGAGATGCTCACAGGGGGACAAAACAAAGCAAGACGACATGGGGGCTACATAAATGATGCGTTCTATTCGGACATTTCTCCTTTTTTCAATATACTTTCTGTTGGATGACTTAGTCAATGTTTAGGCAAAAAAAATTCATGTGTGTAAGGTGGAACAACTTCTTCCTAAAAACAGTTGTCATGGAGACAGTTGTAAGCCACCTTAATATCGCCAGCACAGGCACTGTGACTGCCTTTGCTGTCTATTTATCTTAGGTGCAAGATTTCACTGTACTTTGAGCCTCCATTTCCACATCTATATAATGGATTCATCACAGGACTGACTTCATGGAACAAAACTCAAATCAGATATTTTATATTCGGTGAATGACATTGCCTAGCTCATGGTAAGGCATCAAGAGATAACTAGCTATTACTTACATCCCACCAGTAACTGGAGAGGATCCCCATGAGAAAAGTTGAGGGTCTATACATCATTTGATTAGAATCATAGTAACAACAAGGATAATAAGCCATGAGCCTGAAATACCCAGAGAATGTGTACAAACCTACTCTCAGCCTCAACTTTGAACTAAAAGATAAAATTGAGTTATCAGTGTTACTCTGATGGGCTCCAGACCAAGAACAATAGACATTATTAATACAGTAGAAGGAAAAGTAACTCAGTAAGAGAGGAACCATGGGTCAGTGCCATCACGTCCAGCACATACCAGGTCCTCAGAAAGCTTCTCCCACAGCCTCACTGATCATCACAAAGAGGCCAAGCAGCAGTTCCCCCACCCCAGCCCAGAGTCACCCTGCAGGCAAACCCATGAAATTCAAATGAATTTCAGTCATCTAACAGCTTAGAGGTTTCACTATTGTTTTTTTTCCATTGTATTTTGCTTCTATGAAATACCACTTTCTTTCCCCCTTGTTGCCTGTGGTGCCTGAAGTGCCAATCTGTCTAAGACATTTAAAATTAATACAGTTTTTCCCACTTGTGCTCTTAATACTGTTACCATCTGGCTGTATCAGATCTGCCTGGAAATAACTGTAGCTTTCACTTAGAAAAACAAAACAAAACAAAAAAAAAAACTACAATATGCACACTCCTGTGAACTCTCCACTGAATGAAGTAGGGAAGTTTATCCAAAGTCTTTCCCATCCTTAATCACATTCCAAAGCTTCCCAGGAAGTTTTCCCTAAGGTCAAACGTGATATTCAATGCCCTGTGCCTCCGTACTTAATGTTAAACTAATCAAAAGCATAAGAAGCAGGTCATGCTTTCTAAATTCGGAGGCAGGAAAGGGACAGCAGCCACCTGGCAGGGACATCCTCCTCTCAACCCACCCTGTTCCCTACTCTAAAACACAAGCACAGTTTATTTTCCAAGGATGTTTCACTCTTAACTCTTGTGGTTATTTCTCCTTTCTTCCCAAGTTACAAATAATGTATCTAACTTTTGTCCTTGTAGTTTTTGGCTTCATAATCATTATCCGATTCCCTCAACGTTGACATTTTCCTGCTTCAAATTATGGAAAATGAACATCATCCTTCAGCTCTTCCTGCCTTGCACATTACAATGATGTAACAAGCTCAGCATAGCAATGCTTCCCTGTATTTTTATTATGATTATTCCTCATTACCTTCCCATAAAATCAATGATAAAATGATCTCATCATTCATATCCCACACTGAAAACTGGATATCAGGAAATTGTGATTATTGAGTGAGTGGAGATGAAGGGAGACAGAGAGACGTGAGTACAAAACTACTGATTTACTACTTTGTACAAGATCCTACAATGATTAAGTGATAGAATATAAGTTTCTTCTAGATTTTAATGGTAAGCATTAGGGTAGAGAGAATAAAAAAGAAGCTAAGACACTCCATTTAATTTCTATCCATAATTAAAAAGAAATCAATGTACAAAACTGATATCCCATAAAGACACAAGAAAGGAGTGCTTTGAAACATAGCTCCAAAAATTATTAAAGATTTGCCTTATTTGTGTGTGCGTGCATGCGTGTGTGTGTGTGTGCCATTTGACGTACTCATATGAGGGCAGATGTACACATGAGTGCTGGTAGCCTTGAAAAATCACAAGTTGACATCAGATTCCCTGAAACTTGTGTTACCAGTAGTCCTAATCATCCCAGTTTGAGTGCCAGGAATTGAATTTGGGTTCTCTACAAGAGTCGAGTAAGTTCTTAACCGTGACTTCAGTCCATTCCTAAATAAATTTATATGGTTCTTTACAACTAACATGAGATTGTAAAATGTGCAATCTATCCTATCTATCTATCTAGTAAAGTAATTGGGAGAATGACACTGGAAATGACAAAAAGTCAAATAATTCAGTGACGTATAAGCAAACTGTAGGAAGTTTTTCTTCCACACCAGCTCCTGTCACCTTCCCCAGTGTCTCATCCTAAGTGTAGTCATACTGAATCTGACATATTTGACCAACGAGAGTGTGTAATCCACGTGCAGAAGGCCCTCACTATGGGCTTCTCTCCCTACCCTGAGAACTGAATCTCAGAAGTGACAGACAATTCCTCCTGCCATTGGCTGATAAAAGCAAGTTATAAAACCAACTCCACACACTCAGTGAAGAGACTCCATGGAATAGGCTCTGTGGCCTGAGTCTTAGGCCCTTAGACCTTACCATCTTCCATCTCAAATCAATTAAAAATAAGACACAGGCATACATGTAACCAACGATTACCAAGACGAAAAATACTAAAGGCACAAAGGGAGGAAAACAAAACAAAGAAACAGCAGATCCAATAAGCTCGCAAAGATGGAGCCAGCTTTTTGACCCAGGCATTAAAAGCTGTGTATTTATTTATCTGCCCATGGAAGGCAAACCATGAAAAGATAGTAAATTCAATAGATAACTCAAAAAACAAAAAGTCATAATTGATTTACTTTAATACAATCCCACATTGGTTCTTCCAGGCACCATGGTGCATTTGGACCAGGGCTTCTCATTTTATCAGAAACACTAGAAAACCAGACAAAGTATAGGAGCTCAAGAATCCACAATAGCTGAGAAGAGTCATCATGCAACTGCCATTCCTAAATCATGGGATTGGCCATGATCTGGTCACCTTAAATGTATCCAAGCTACAAGATCCCGCAGCAGAGATAAAAGACTCATCACTCATAGAAAATAAGGAACCATGAGCAACATATCCATGCCCCCCAAGCCCAGCCCGTCAGGGTGCAGTGGAGGGTCAGATGATGCCAGACATAAAGCACTTGAGAAGCCAGTGCTGTACAAAGACGTAAGCAAGCAACCCTGCAAACCCTTGTTAGCAGAGACCTGACTTCATCCCTCAAGGTCACTCACTATAAGTGCAGCAGTAATAAATAATCCAGGTAGAGTGGCCAGAACCTCACATTCTTGCATATCCAGCAAGACCTATGGGAACCTGACCTAGTTAAATACTACCAGCATTTCGTCAAAGTAAATCACGGTAAGGAGACCAGAATGACAGCTCTGAAACCTAAATTATTCCTTGCCAAATTAAAAACTGCACTGCTAGTACTCAAAAAGTTTTATCAATCAATGCAAGATAATTTATTCTGGAGAGAGTTTGTGCAATGGATCCAAAACCCTTTTTTTTAGCTCAAGAATATAAATGTGGTATGTTCCACTTCTTATACAAAAGGAAATTTAAGATTTAAACAGATTTTCCTATAATTCTTCTTTTTATTACAGCAACCCTTGCTTGCCATGCATGTGATACTTCACCAGTAAAATTCCAAAAGAGCTCAGATGTCCCTGTCCTGTATTCAACAGGTATTAGACGTTAAGCAAGTGTCAGTGTCTGACCCAAGAAGAAAGAAGTGTGTTTCAAGTATTTATCACAATGGTTATTAAGGTTGTATAAGGAAAGTTGCTGGCTTAGGGTCAGCAAGATGTCTCAGCAAGTAAAAGTGTTTGCCAATAGATCTGCTGACCTGCGTTCAAACCCTGGAATCTACACAGGGGATGGAAAGAACAAACTGTCCAAATTGTTCTCTGACCTCCACATGTGCCGTGGCACATGTACACACATGCACACAACATAAAATAGTTTTAGAAATGAAACTTTTAAAAACTTAGGATTGCTGATTTCAAAAAATGAGAAACTCTACAGGTCATTCCAGCTACACACACAGACCATGCCAGATACACACACAAACTATTCCAGTTACACACAAAGATCTTTCCAGTTGCACACACAGACCATTCCAGTTATACACAGAGACCATTCCAGTTACACATACAAAGACCTTTCCAGTTGCACACACAGACCATTCCAGTTATACACAGAGACCATTCCAGTTACACATACACACTATTCCAGTTACACACAGAGACCTTTCCAGTTACACAGAGACCTTTCCAGTTACACAGAGACCTTTCCAGTTACACACAGAGACCATTCCAGATACACACAGAGACCAATATTTCTTATGTTGGATGACTTTTGCAAAAAGAAAATTTTAAAATGTGTGCATGAACTTAAAATCCATTTATATACTAGTGTATAGAGTAATAACTTATTTGTATATTTGTATGCTTAATACACACACACACACACACACGTGATGACAGTTGAGTTATTCAGTGCTGCCAATAGAACTCATGCTATAATGTTACACATTCTACTTTTCTCTTAAATAAATAAGGAACGTTCCCAGGCCTGAAATGATACCATGTTATATTTCTTATTAAAAAAAATATGGCATATTTCTTTTTTCCTCTTATCCTAGACCTTAAATGACTTCAATTCTAGGCATTTAGCCAGGATAGTAATTTAAAATGTAGAAGCCTTCGCTCAAAAATTGATGAAATAATAAAACTATTGAAGAAAATATTAGCCAATTTTTGCTAGGATTTTTAGCAGTAATTTTAATTAATATTTGTAATTTTACCACAAGGCAAGAGGCAAATATATTTCCAAGCAGAATAATTCACATATTTACTTGTTTTTAGGAAAAGCTGAATAGAAACAGATACACATATGTTAAATTACAATGAATATATGATTAAAATACTTAAAGCCAATCTTAAATACCATTTATAAGGCAAGTAACATTTCTGTAAAAATGTGTTTTATAATAAATTTTTTCATATTTCTCTTTTATTGAAAATAGATTTTCCCCCTCATACAGTATATTCTGATTACAGTTTTCCCTCCCTCTACTCCTCCCAGGTCCTCCCCACTTCCCCTCCCTTCCAGATCAACTCCCTTTCTGTCTCTCATTAGAAAAAACGGGATTATAAATCAAAATTGTTCAAAAGCAGTTACATCTTTAGATGTTTCCTATGCAGTTGCAGATCTTCACACTGATACTGGTATTCATTATCATAATCCCTGTCGCCTGATGAAATCATTCTCTCCCATGTCCATGCCAAGAATACAGAGTAGCATGAAAAGATGGTGGAGGTACATGCTCGTTTAGTCGTCGTGAGGTGTAATGCCTTGGAGGTACAGAGTTAAATTAGTCTGACTAGGTCGTTCATTGGAATGCGTGGCCAGCACCATCCCAGAAGCACAGCCTCATCTGGCTGCTCCCCTTCATGGTGGCCATGTGTTCTCCCATTTGTTGTCACGCACGAGAAGAATTACTCAGTGTGGGCAGTTCTCCAGCTGCACATGCTTACCCAATGACTAGAGTTGGTTGGGTTTTTTTTTTAATTGTTGTACATACATGTTTTGTGAGCAGTAACATTACATTTTCAATGTTTTGGGATGTTCTTAGAGCTTATCTAGACACGAGTCATAAAACAATCAGGAGTCAGCTGTCAGGTAACATTGCTGAATGCCTGAAGTACAGTTATATGTTGTTGAACACAGGAAATTGTAATTGTTTGATTTTTAAGCCATTATGGGATTTTCTTGGGGTGCCTATGTTGTGCCGAGATCCTTCGTGCAGAATTTCTCCTGCAAAATTATTCATTTGGCCTGCCAATTCTTGACATTTATCTTCAAATGTATTCACGGGACACTTTTCCTCATAAATGTTTTCATTATATTTCTCGTCTGCCATGCAGTGTAGGGTTTCATTTGCTCCCAAGTCATGTACTGACAGAATACTGTTTTAATTTATGTTATAATAGCATCCAGTTAAACAAGACATGGTGAATCCATCCCATAATGATATGTTTTATTGCTACTGACATGAAATTTCTCTTTTTAAAAATCCCATATTCACTAAGTCATTCACTGAATGTATTCACAGAAACCCCTTCTACTCATGAACTCATTTAGGCCTCTAGCTTTAGAAGCATCACTATTCTAGTGCAAGCTAAAAATTAAAATAGCAGCTGTTTATTAGACAATACATATGCACCTGGCATTGATCTTCTCATAATAATAAAGCATAGATAACGCTGTTCTGAAGTGACTCATAGTCTGGGGGAAGGGAGAAACAAATGTAAAGAAATAATCATAACACAAAGCTGGTAAGTGAAATGACTTGAGCACATAAAATTTGCCTACTTATTCAATTCCTCCTTCACCAATGAATGCAGTGTCATTTCAGTGTCTTATAAATGCACACAATATAAAATGATACAAGTTAATAAATTAGGGAGCTAGTACTAGGAAAAAGCATAGACTCAACAAATTCCTAGTAAAACAGACAAAAGTCTAAAGAAAGTCTCGCCGGGCAGTGGTGGCACACGCCTTTAATCCCAGCACTTGGGAGGCAGAGGCAGGCGGATTTCTGAGTTCGAGCCAGCCTGGTCTACCGAGTGAGTTCCAGGACAGCCAGGGCTACACAGAGAAACCCTGTCTCGAAAAACCAAAACAAAACAACAATAAAATGTAACATTTCTTTAAAAAAAAAAAAAAGAAAGTCTCTCTCTCTCTCTCTCTCTCTCTCTCTCTCTCTCACACACACACACACACACACACACACACACACACACACACACACACTGCTATTGGAGAGATAAAACGGCACAGGCTCTGCACAGGGAATATGCACATATTTCCAAAGCTATGTGTTATGGGAAGCATGCTCTGACCTAGCAGCTGGGATCCTGAGAATTTATTCCATCTCACTCTCACACATACACAGTGGCACGAATCAGGCTACTCACTGCACAGACTACCTGAGAGCAGAAGGTAAGAGAAAACCCAGAGAAGGCTGGCTAGGTCTCATACTATACTCAGTGGAAGGCTTCCTACTATGGAACAGTGAGGAAAGTCTCTGTAGATGACACTGGAAACGCCAGAGTTCCACTCTAGGAAGAGAAAGGGCATGTGGAATGTGGGAGTGTTAAGAGAAAAAGGACAGACAGACAGACAGACAGACACTTATATATCCATAAACAAAAGCTGGGCATGTCATAGTTGCATGTACAGGGCCTTGAGATAGAGCAACACACACACACACACACACACACACACACACACACAATATTATAAAAGATTTTCTGAAGAAAGCTGCATAAGCCAGAAAAGACAAGTGTTAAAACAATTCCTTCGGGTGAATTACTCTCTTAGTTTACATGTCTATATGTGTGTTTTCCTGTGGATATGGATGTATATCCATGTATGAGCAGGTAGCATATGGAATATGCACAGGAAGGTCAGAGGTCAACCTCACACATTTCTCAAGTGTCTTCTACCTTGTTTTGAGACACAGTTTCTCCCTCTTGTCCTAGTACTAGCTACTAGACTAGGCTGGCTGACCAGTGGGCCTATGTCTGCTTTCCTGATGCTGGAATTACAAACATACACCACTAACTATGCCCAGCTTTTCTATGTGGGCGATCTGAGACTAAATTTTCCCTTAGGATCTGAGATCAACTTAGATCCTCAGTCTTGTATGGCAAGAATTTTACTGCTGAGCTACCTCTCTACCCAAAGCAATATGCAATTTTCTTTTCCCTTTGGGGCATCATAAGTGTACTGCCTATCCCAATAAACTCTTACAAATAGGAAAGCACACAATGCTGCATCATGCTACAGCAGAGAACTACTATAAACAGTTGCAGTCAGCCCCCAGCTTCCAGGATGCTACATCGTATGGTGTAGAGGGTTGTTACTGCACGACCCAGAGATGCAATTTTTAAACATTTCAAACATTTCCCCATAAGGGAGACGAAGAACAATTCCTCTGCAGTGTCTTCCTTAACTGATGGCCTGTGGTGCAGTGAAAAAGAAGCTCCTGACAATTTACAGAATTCAGCTGATGGTAGTTTTCCTAAGCCCTCCAACATAACTGTAGTAAATGCAAACTTCTGATCATGGTCTCTGATGTCCACGAGGCATGGCTGCCTCTCTCCTCCTCTTCTTTCCCCTCTGACAGCACTGGTCTTTCCTTACCTCCCAACATAGTCTGCATTACTGCCCAGATACTCTTTGTTCTCTTCTATTCTCCATGTCATGCCCTCTGCCCCACCCGCTGCAGTCTCACCACTCACTTGACACTGCATCGCCAACCTAGAAAAGTTCTCTCTTCCCACTAAGACAATCCACTTGGGACCAGCAGGCCACTGTGTTGTCTTTCTAGACTTATTACAGTCTGCTGTTTTATTTATTTTTTATTCTTCTCTGTCTGACTTCGCTCATAAGAGAAACACTCCAGAACATTGTTCACTCCCACATCTTGTATCACAAATATCTCTACAAGGTTAAGGATCTAGAGTTCATCTAGTCATAGTTGAATGAGTGAAAGGACAAATGGATGGATGGATGGATGGATGGATGGATGGATGGATGGATGGATGGATGATGGATGTGAATGAGAGGACAAAGGAAGGAAGAAGAAAAGGAGAAGACAGGAATAGAGATGGTTCAGTGTTTAAGAGCACATGCTGCTCTTTCAGTTCAGTTCAGAGCACCCAAACTGGCTCACAGTTGTCTGTATCTCCAGGTCAAAGGGACCTGACATTCTGACCTCCAAGGACACTCCACGTGCACATGCACATTCACACATTAAAATTAATAATCTTTTTAAATGTCAGCTAATTCTAACACGTTTTCACATCGAAGGATATTTTCAGACACTTTGGCTTGTACACAGTTTTCAGTGTTAACTGAATGTAGTTTTAACACCACTGTGCATAGAGTCTTTTGTATGTGTTCATCTCTGAAGAAAATTCCTTTTGCGGGGGTCCTAAAAGTTTTAGGATCACTTGTACATAGATTGGATTTATTATAGATTGAGGTTCTCCAAGCCTCTCTGCCCCATGCCAATATTTATTAAAACAGAAGTGAGAATCTTGAAGATTTCCACAGCATGCCCTCCATTGTAGTTTGAAAGCTGCACCAGCACGGACATTAGGTGTAAACAACCAGATTAGAAATGAAGAAAAATAAGCTAGAAGAGGCTCTACAGGAGCACTGAACTGCAGCATGGCCAGCCTGGCAGGTGAAGCATACGCTTAGCATACGTGGGGCCCTGGGTTCAAAGTCTTCCAACACCACAAATCCCCCAACTGTATGTTCCCCCAGCCACTTTGCAGCACTATAAAAGAAGCTAGAAACTGGTTTTTATTTATTGGCTGAGAATTTAACATTATTTATTTATTTATTTATTTATTTATTTATTTGTGTGCAGACTTGATCTCATAATTATTGCCATGTGCCTTAGGAAACACTGAGTTGCTTAGAAATGGCACAGTAATACTGTTTCAAGTTCACAGCGTTGGGACAGCTCCTTTATGTATATGAAAGATTCCACAATTGACAGGATTGCTCTTACAAAGATTACTACCCATTATTTACATCTGTTGAGGCTCCTAAGAGTTATTTATTCCAGCAGAGATCTGAAATGAATTATACATTTTTAAAGAAACTGTTTTTGATAATACCCTTTTCAGGGTAGCTGGTGTGAAAGGCATCTTACTACCCTGCACATGGGCCTTCTCTCTATTTCAAGGTCAGCTTGGAAAAGAGTTATGTTTCTAATTGAGTTAGAAATGGTTTGTCTTCCTATCTCATTGGCTGTCCTCGGTCACAGCTAATTTCTACTTCTCAGTTAATAAATCCAGGGTCAAACATCATATCCACTGGCCCTCCTGAGACAACCCTCTCAGGGAACAAACCTTCTGCCTCCCCCAACCCCCAGCTGAAGCTGCATAGTGGTCATGTGAACATTTGATCCATCTTTTCCATTCCCTAAAAATGCTTCAAGGCTGAGACTAAACTTTTCCCTGGAAGAGTTGTTCTTACTAATGAAACTCTGTGCCAAATCCTCACAAATGGTAGAGTAAGAAAAAATGCTAGCAGAGGCAGAGGAGGGAACTGTCCGCACTGTGCAAAATACACATGTGCGCATGTGCACACACACACACACACACACACACACACGAATAGAGCGGCACACTGACAGGCACATGCACATACATGTACAGACATAGTCGGGTACACACAAACACATGCACACACACATAGACATATGCACACATAGGCACATGTATGTGCAGAGGCAGTGTCTTGAATACTTCAAGCAAACTGAAAATACCTTCATGTTCTGTTTTAACAACAGTATCTTGACATTTATCACAGACATCACAGCCGTATGTCCTATGAGTCGCTACAAAAACAACGTGCTATTTCCAGCATAGCTTTGGGCAAGAAGGTGGTTTGCATTGCAAAGAGTTATTAATTAACATGACAGCAAAGCTCCAGGACATGAAACCACAGAGCAGCTTTTTGGCCCATTGTCCATAGTGTCACACACATGTAAACAATCCACGGTTTTAAAAGGCTCTCTGCTCTTGCAGACTTCATCCCCTTGACAATGCTCATAACTCCCTGTTCTGAGATCTCTTCCAAGTTCCACATTTGCGATTAGTGAGCAGTCTGAAAGCAACGTTCCTTCCAATCGCCTCTTCCTGGGTCTCAGCATAGTGAAAGCATTCTTGAAATGAACTCTGTTATAGTCTTAATGACAGATGACATGACTGTCACTTTATCCATAACCTAGCCAATCTTAAACTGCTGTAATCCCTGAATATCTGCCGATATCTAATGTTGAAGGAACATTTGTAATCATCTGAAAGATAATAATAAATTGCTTTATTTTGGCTATGGGTTAGAATCTTCCTGGTTTTCTCCCTAATTTTTTTAGCACTGACAGGAAATTTTTTGTTAGGATTTACTACAA